>NC_081566.1:19276014-19576014 GCF_022355385.1 Mustela nigripes
CTGGCATCATAGTTTTCTAACCTAGCTACGCTATTATGTAAGAATAATGATGAAATAGAGAACTTTTCCTTCAAAGTCGAATTTACTAACCACAAATTATTATTGAATGAATAAAGCATGTATATCAGCGAAGAGTGAATTCAAAATGAAAGTGTGATATTAAACAAATGTTAAGTATAAAAATTGAGAAATTAGATCAATAAATCCAATCACACATTGATTGTGTGGTACCTGTTTTTTTCTTCTTCTTCTTCTTCAAAGATTTTCTTTATTTGAGAGACAGAAAGTGAGAGAGAGAGCATGAAAGGGAGGACCAGCAGAGGGAGAGGGAGAAGCTGACTCCCGCTGAGCAGGGAGCCTGAGACACAAGGCTCTATCTTAGGACTCCAAGATCATGACCTGGGCCAAAGGCAGACATTCAACTGACTGAGCCACCTAAGCACCCCTATATAGTGCCTGTTTTATGTTATGCTCTAATATATATGGAACTAAAATTTTGATACCAATAACTGCCCAATACATTTAGTAGCTAAAATACAGTCTTGTTTATACAGTAAGATAGTTGTATTTAAAAAACTATAAATTGTTAGGAAAATAAATGGTTACATGTTCATTAAGAATTTAAGAGTAGCTGCTTATAGCACAGATAAAATATAATCTGTAGTTTCCAAATCAGCAGAGGTAAAAGAAAAGGAATAAAAATAGTTTCCTATCTAACAAAGGCAGGAAAAGCAAACAAACAAACAAAAAACCAAGGAGAAAGCATTGTTAACAAAAAATCAAAAGTACTTGGTAGGAATGACTGAGAATTTCAAGTAGATCATACTCATACAAATTCAACTTCCCAGTTAATAAAGAGACTGTCAGGTTTAAAAAACAAAAACCCAGGTGCATGCTGTTTACAATAAATCTGCCAATAATAAAGTAACAGAAAGGTTGCTAATAAAGAAAATGGGGGCACCTGGGTGACTCAGTGGGTTAAGCTTCTGCGTTCTGTTCAGGTCATGATCTCAGGGTCCTGGGATCGAGCTCCGCATCAGGCTCTCTGCTGAGCAGGGAGCCTGCTTCCCCCCTTCTCTCTGCCTGCCTCTCTGTCTACTTGTGATCTCTGTCTGTCAAATAAATAAAATCTTAAAAAAAGAAAAGAAGTGTGTGAATGTTAACCCAAAAGAAAGTTGGAGTGGAATATCAGTATCAAACAGAATAGTTTAAAGCAAATAAATATTAACAAAGAGACATCACATAATGATTAAAAAAAAAATTATAGGGGCACCTGGGTGACTCAGTGGGTTAAAGTCTCTGCCTTCGGCTCAGGTCATGATCCCAGGGTCCTGGAATCGAGCCCCACATTGGGCTCTGCTCAGCAGGGAGCCTGGTTCCTCCTCTCTCTCTGTGCCTGCCTCTCTGCCTACTTGTGATCTCTGTCTGTCAAATAAATAAATAAAATCTTTAAAAAAAATACATCATATTAAAAATGAAAAAAATTGGGGTGTCTGGACGTCTCAGTGGGTTAAGCCTCTGCCTTCGGCTCAGGTCATGGTCTCAGGGTCCTGGGAGAGAGCCCCGCATCGGGCTCTCTGCTCAGCAGGGAGCCTGCTTCCCTCTCTCTCTCTCTGCCTGCCTCTCTGCCTACCTGTGATCTCTGTCTGTCGAATAAATAAAGAAAAATCCTTATTAAAAAAATGAAAATAATTTAAAAAGGTAAAAAATCACCAAGAAGTTCTATCTAGCTAACCCTGTAACTATGAAAGTTTTTAAAAGCAACAGAATTACAGGAAAAAATAAGAAGATCATCAAGTATATTGGGAACTTTAAATATATCTTTATTAGAAATAGATCAATTAAACAAAAATTAAGTTGAAGGGTGCACTATGTTTTTTGTATTAATTTGCCTTAGTGTGCAAATTGTAATTTGCAGCTCATCTTAAGTGGTAGCTTTCTATCTACTCCACATCAAGTAGTGTAGCCCCCATGGAGATCCCAAGACTTCCAGCCCCTACCCCCAGTCCAGCACTAGGTGTCTCAGGGCTCCTGTTCTTCAGGGATATTGCGGAAGAGAGCAGGAAGGCAGACTGGCACAAGTCTTGACTTCTCTGCTTCCTTCCACTACCGGGGATAAGCAGCAGGTGGTACATTTATTCATTTGCTCATTTTCTTTTTTAAATTCTAGCTCAGGGTGCAAGTCATAGCTCTTCCTAAATCCCAGTTCCACTGTGAGTCTAACTTAAAGGGCCATACGATGTATGGGTGCCATTGCTCTCCATTACTCCAAAGGATTCAAAGTCCCAGCCAATTCCTACCTGCTTTTCAGACCCACATCAGGGCCACAGTTCTATCCTCACTAACCCAGCTGTGTAGCTCATTCAATACGGATATCCAGAGAAAATTATCTTGTTAATGAACCCAGAGATGTCTTTAATTTAAAAAAAAAATGTTTTTATGATTGAAGTTTTTGGAGAAGATGTAGGAATTCAAAGCATGAGTTCATAATACTGTTAATTATTTTCCTGTGCCATTGTGGTCTTGCTACTTTCTTTGGCTTTATATAGCAATGGGGATTGAGGTTTTTATTCTATTCTCAAATGCCAGAAAACGATTTAGAATATCTATAAATCTCCTCAGGGTTTCTGGTTTCAGGTGGGAGGCAGAGTACAAAGTCTCCTTGTTTTTTGCTCTTCTCTCTGATTTTCTGTATGCAATTAGAGGAATTTTTTAATATATTCTGGTGCTGAAAGCCTTACTCTTAAATCATCAGTCTTTGTCCTAGATTTTTCATCTACGTGATTTTGTAACCTGAAGTTTTGAAATCTACAGGGGCATGAGATAAGAGAGAGAGGGGTGAGAGTAATGGGAGGGAAACCCCACAATTACAATTTCATTATTATTCTACTAGAAAAAAGATTTCCCCTTCCTGCCCTTGTGTCCTGAAAATCTGTCTTTTCCGGTTTCCTCAGAAGCCATGCTCCTGTCTGCTTGGCCTCTCTTATCTCTTAGTTTTCAATCCTGGATCCTTTCTTGCTGAAGTCTTTCACCTCTTTATAAGACAAAGCCTGTCCTAACTCTCATTTTCACAGGCAAGTTTTCTGAAGCCCCTCAAGTAACTCCAATTATCATCTGCATCCTGGTAATTTCTAATCTACAATTCTGGCTTCAATTTCTTGTATTCTCCAGATCCACAAAACTTTTTCAACCCCAGACAACTGAAGTTCAATATGTCTAAAACAAATTCTAACCTTCATATCTACACATCTCTCCAACCGATGTCTTATATTTTCTATTTCCATTCAGTTTCCCAAGCAGAAACCTGGGATTCTCCTCGATTTCTTCCCCTCCCTCCCTCACATTCAATAAGTGGCCAGGTCTTGTCATTATGTTTCCATTTAAGGAATGTTTATAGCCAATCATTATTAGTATCACTAGAGCTATAACAATATAATGAATCAAAGATGAGGTTAGGCAATAAAAATTTTAAAAATTTATCATTAGATTCAAGGTAAAAAAATAGTTTCAGCAAAGAAAATATGACTCATATTGCCCAATGGAACATAAAATTCGAAAGAATAAAAACTTACAAGAAATTGTTAGATTTAGTTAAAAGGTTCCTTTTGATCTCAGTTACCTGAGATGTAAAAAAGGAATTTCTTCAGAGTATATAATAGTTTAATAACTGTCTGAACTCTAATGTTTTGTTGTTTTATTTATTCTAATGTAATTTTTAAAAAGATTTTATTTATTTATTTGAGAGAAAAAGTGTGCTCCTGGGGGAGAGGGACAGAGGGAGAGAGAGACAGAGAATCTCAAGCAGACTCTGTGCTGAGCACAGAACCTGATGCAGGGCTCCATCTCATGACCCTGAGATCATCACCTGAGCCAAAATCAAGAGTCAGATGCTTAAATGACCAAGCTACCCAGGCTCCCCTGTATTGTTGTTTTAAATGTTGTTTTCACTCTTCCCTAAATGGGTGAGAGTAGGGTGACATTCCACGTTGCACGAACAGGCCAAATTCAGATGATACTTTTTGTTTTGGAAAATATTAGTCTTTAAAATGCCAATACACAATTTCTTAAAGCATATACCACCTTCCTTGACTTGGATCATTATATGGAATCCTGCCCAACTGTCACAGGTTATAGGCAGCAAGACCAGACCTGTCCCACTCAGCAAGACGAGATTGTTGAGTCTGGAAGTACAGTCTAGAGATCACCAAGTCCCTTTCCTGTGTTTAACACAGGCTGGGAATCTAATCCCTTCTTAATTATCTCTCGTGGAAAATAGATTCTCATAGGAAGGTGTCTAAGAACTATTACTACCACTAGGCTGTGTACTTCCTTGCTCACCCATCAATTCTTCGTCCTCCTCCAGACTTTATGGTCTTCTTTTTTCTTTTTCTCTTTCCCTACTCTTGCTTCTTTCTCAATTCAGTTTTCCTGCCTCTCTTTTTCTCACCCATGAATAGAGAAGGAAAAAAAGAAGAAAAAAAAAGGAAAAAAAAAGCACAAATGTTGAGATTCCTGACTGGTGACATTCCAGAGAAATGAGGAAATGTGGTTGTTACATAACTGGGAGGGGTCAGAGGTGTGACCTGACAGTTGAGGGAGGAGAAGAGTAATCTAAAGGTAAAAGAAGGCAGAGGGTTAAGCAAAGGTTTAATTTTTGATTCTTATTACTTAAAATGATTTTTCTGTGAGTCCCATCTAGGGCATTCCATCTTTCTCAGGCAGTGATGGTTCCCATGAGACCCCAAATTACTGAAGCTGGTCAGCAATGACACAATCAAAGACCATCATCCCCATCAGTTTTTGTTTGTATGAAAGTATCAGCACCTGAGAGTGCATAAGGGTGAGCCTTAGGAAATGCCTAAGGAATTGTGGATAATAAGATCTTTTTTCAAATCACCAGGATGTGAGAAGCTATTACATTTATCTTTCATCTATCTCCTTTTCAATTTCCAATGTCACTTTTGAACTACTGTAATGTGGTGGATAGCTCAGCCATTCTTTAAAAACAATGATGAAAAATGAAACTCCTAACAATAATCACAACAACCACCACCTAATCTACTTTACTCTTTGGTTGGTGGGAGATGTTGAAAAATTACAAGAAATAAAGCCACCCATAAACAGTTCATCTCACAGAAGCAATTGCTATTAGTATTTTACTGTATTTCTGAGCATTTTTCTATGCAACTCTATTCTGTGGTTATACTTCATATATACAGTTTTGTATCTTTCAGATATACTTTGGTCTCAAATGCTTTTGGCTACAGTTTTCCATTACTTTTCCGGACAGTTGAATTATATGTATTACTTTTCCTGCTAAGTAATAGAATTTGAAACAGTAAACTCTGCAAAATCTCATTCTGAGGGTCTTTGTAGTTGACAGGGACACTTATGTGGATTATCGGCTTGTATGCCTACACTTGATCTTATGGTGGAATGGCTCCAAAGACCTCTACCACACATTCATCTATAATATAACTGCTCTTTTCCTTAACTGTCTTCTGAACTTCAAACTCTGACCGCAAGACTATTGTTCTCCAGCTCTATCCCAGTGATGAGCGTATGATCCAACACACAGAAAATTCTCAATATGGTGGGGTTTTTTTTTTTCTTATTTGAGAGAAAGACAGAGAGAGAGAGAGCTCACAAGCAAGGGGAGAGGCAGCGGGAGAAGCAGATACCCTGCTGAACAGGAAGCCTGACATGCGGTTCAATCCCAGGACCCTGAGATCATGACCTGAGGTGAAGGCAGACACTTAAGTGACTGAGCCACCTAGAAGTCCCATCAATATGTTTCTGAAGATTTAATGAATGAAAGAATAAATAACTAAACACTAAAATTCTAGAGGAGCCATAACATAACAAACTGTCTCCTTAGTATCTGGATATATCCAGATTAAGGTTTCCAGAAGTGAAGTACTGGTTTAGATTCAGGTTTGTCTTGAAAGAACAGTGAAAGATAAGAACTGATCATCAGCTGAACATTCCTCATAGACCCGAAACTCATAACTCTACCTAAGATTCCCATTTTGCTTTAATGCTAAAATCTGGCTGTCCCACAAATACTCACAAAATTAATTTTGACTTCTTGCTATAGCTAATAACTTCCTGTAACACCTAGGCCACTGCTGCTTACATTTTAGAAATAGTGCATTTTAATATTTGGCTGCACTATAGGCCTGATTCCACCACAGGACCATTGTTAAAACATGAAAACGATGCATGTCCTCTTGGACAAAGGAATGGATCTCTTGGGGGAGGAGAGGTATATAACAGAAAGCTTACAGCCAATGGTTGAGAGAGTGAGAGAGTGAGCCAGAGAGCCTTTCCAAAGATGTCCGTTTGAAAGAGGGCTGGGGAAAGCATAAGCAGTTGGTTTTGCTCCTTATTAGCCTCCTTATCCTCTTCAGCTTTGGCAGATCTTGGATCTCATCTCATTCCAACATAAAACTGCTAATGAACTGAGACATCCTCTGTAAGTAGATGAAAGCTGTTTTCCCTGTTGGCAATTTATACTTGGTCATATGATACAACTGGTCATATGATTTCGAGGCAGTGTGCTAGTTCGCTTCTCTCTACAAATGTGATTCTACTTTTTTTTTTTTTTTTAATGAGTCTAACCCACATTAATTAGAGTATGAAGTTGAGTGAGTAACAGCAGCACCACCTGCTGAGTGCCTACAAGGTGCCGGGGACTGCTAGGTAGGATACATACACTATCTAACTGAACTTGGAGAATCTGCCTCCAGAAACAATTTAAATCTACCATTTACTGTGAAATTGCGTGTGGCCCTTTCCATAACAAACTTACATTCAATTTATTTAGCCCTATCCCATCACAGGAGGAAAACCAAACCAAACCAAAACAGTAATGCCCAAAATCTATAGATACTTTTCTGGTGAGAGACACAAAGGGCACTGAGTTTTCCATGCTATACACCGATTCCATTTTCTTTCTGAATTTTTAGATCTAATTTTTCTATCCTATTTACCAATTGGTTAATAGCGTCTTCTCTCTCCTGCCATCCAGCAGTGTTTTTTTTTAATTTTGTCTCACAACGAAAGGGTTGGCTGTTTTCCCTATTCTCAAATCAGACAAAAGTTAAATAAAAATGATTTGGATATTGAAGACTTTTTTCCTATGTTGAAGTATGAGTGGCCGAGATAATTGATGAGTTTTCCATAATCATGTAAGTGTGCTCTTTACTCATTGCCCAAGTAAATTTCATTTAATTAAAACTTTCATCTTGTTAAATATCATAGCGGATTTCAATTCCGCAGATGGGTTGAAGTTCTTTTCTTATTGCTTAGGGATTGCTTTTATATTCCATAGTCAGGAACATAAGTCATGGTCCAGATTTCTATTTTTCTATTTTTTTGTTTCTATTTTTTACCCAAGATTAACTGATTCAACAAACATTTATTGAGCCCCCCCCTTGTATCAGGCACCCTATTAGGGGAGTGAGCAAAGCCGTCCCTGTGTCTGCCCTTACAGAGTTTACAGCCAATTGGAGGTAACACTGAACAAAAAGAATTAGAAATATGACAAATGCCATGAAGAAGGGAAGGGTACCAGGGGAATATGTAATAGATATAGCTAATCTAGCTTGATTGGGGTTGGGGGTGGGTAGAGATGATTTCTCCAAAGAAGATGAAATTTAGGCTTGAAGCAAGAGAAGGGAGAAGAGTGGTCCAGGAGAAATAAGGGAACAGCTGTGTCAAGTCTGTGTAGAAAGGAAGGCTACCTACTGAAGAACCTAAGAGGAGGTCAATGTGGCAAGAGTGGTGTTGCCAGGAAACGTTAGAGAAGAGGCAGGCAAGGACCAGATCATATACGTCATCCTAAGGATTGGAAACTTTATTCGAAGGGTAATGAAAAACCAATGGAGAATTTAAGCCAGGAAATAAAAGTTCTTAAAAAGCTTAATATGACTAAAATGTAGAAAATAAAAATATATTAACTTACTGTTTAATTTGTTCTGGAATGTGCTCTTATATCTAGTAATCCAATGATATTAAGAAGTTTTTTTATTACTACAGGACAAACTTATTATATTTCTGATATGTAGAATTTTTCTAAGAATGGAAAAGACCCTAGAATAGTTAAGCAAAGCGGAACAGCGCTTGGGTGGGTATATATCCTTAGTATATCTTTTTTTTTTTTTTAAGATTATTTATTTATTTATTTGACAGACAGAGACCACAAGTAGGCAGAGAGGCAGGCAGAGAGAGGAAGAGAAGTAGGTTCCCTGCTGAGCAGAGAGCCCGATGCAGGGCTCGATCCCAGGACCCTGGGATCATGACCTGAGACGAAGGCGTCCCTATCCTTATATCTTCAAGTGATGAACTTACAACCTGAGTTTCTTTGCTTTACATCTATATCATATCTTAATTTGAATTGCAGATAGAGGTGGTAAAATACTAAAGACAGGAAGAGGAAGAAGGTGTGCGTGTGCGTATGTGTGCACATGTAGTTTCCCAGGGTTCTGAAGAAGAGCAAATGACAATATTGTTTCACATTCTCTGTTCTCAATATTAGTCTTATATAAATTAGGAAATTAGGAAAGTGCAGACTATAAAATATATAAATATAAGTTAGGAAAGTGCAGACTATAAAATATTAATTTTTTTTTTCTTTTAGTTGGGTGTTCTAAGAAAAAAAATGGCAGCTTCTGGGTAATACAACAGATTTTGATATGAAACATATTGATTTCATACAGGGACACCAAGATGGTGTCAGAAGTATTGTCCTTTGAGTAGTAAAGATATTCATGAACAGTAAGGCCCTTGGACAATATAGACTGTTAAGAGGCTAAGGTTTTAATTTTCCTTTTTTTTTTTTTTTAATACTCCTCAATTTTCCCTATGAGCATTTCTTGTTTTCTCCAGATGGTCTATGTCCATTAAATTAGCAGTTAAGATTTTAAGGTGTGATTCTTTCCCAAAGGTATTTTCTAATTGGGAATTGGGAAAAATTCTTGAAGATTAATAAGGTTTCCCTTAGGGTGCCTGGATGGCTCAGAGGGTTAACCCTCTGCCTTCAGCTCAGGTCATGATCCCAGGATCCTGGGATTGAGCCCTGCATCGGGCTCTCTGCTCAGCGGGGAGCCTGCTTTCCCTTTTCTCTCTCTGCCTGCCTCTCTGCCTACTTGTGATCTCTCCCTCTCTCTCTCTCTCTGTCAAATTAAAAAAAAAAAAAAGTTTCCCTTAGTAAATATTAGGAGTGGAAAAGGAGAATGAGCTCTGACCACCATTCTCTGTTACCTCACTGCCTTCCAAACCACAAGTTTCTTCTCTAGGATCTTGGGCTATAAGACTTCCTGACTGTTCTTCAGGCTCAACGACTCCTGCTCAGGAGTGAATGAATATATACTTGGCAAACTGAGAAAGGCTGCTGACCCTTGGCCTAAGAAATCTTGAGCAATAGGAGACCTGAGTTTAAATGTCAATTTGTATCTGACTCATTATTTGAAGAGAATGAATCATTCTTTTGGTTAAATCATTCGGCTCCATGGCCTGAGGTATGTTACTGAAGACAGTACCAACTGGCTTCACATACACTGTATACTTGAATACTGCAGTTGATAAATCACTCTACTCATCAAAATAGAAACACATGTATTAAGTACCTAATTGTGCACCTGATTTGGACACATTCAGAATATGTAGGCTAAATATTAAAATAAATTAGTGTTTGTTATGATTTCATGGGTCAGGTGAGATGTCTGTTATTATAAAAAAGGGAGGAGGCTTCCTATGTATTAATTATCAGGTTACCAAAGCTCTGGGTAAATTTGGTAGGAATGTTAATAGCAGCTTCTCAGCAAGTACTTGCTGTGTGGTTGAAAGTTGGGATACTTTGTTTACTTGGGCCAAAATGCAGTTACATAAGGCTTTTTTTTTTTTTTAAAGATTTTATTTATTTGACAGAATGAGAGAGAGGGGGAGCACAAGCAGGGGGAGTGGAGGAGGGAGAAGCAGGCTTCCTGGGGAGCAGAGAGCCCAATGATGGGCTCAATCCCAGGACTTTGGGATCACAACCTGAGCCAAAGGCAGACGCTGAACCAACTAAGCCATCTAGGTGCCCCATATTAGGCTATTTTTAGTGATAAAAAGTTATTTAAAAGTTGCAACCCTCCAGAATCTGACCTACAATGTCCTGATATTGTATTCTTTTTGTTGTTGTTTTTGTTAAAGATTTTATTTGAGAGAGAGAGAGAGTGCATGTGAGTGCACAAGCAGGGGTAGTGGCAGAGGGAGAGGGAGCAGCAGGCTCCCTATATGGGGTTTGATCCTAGGACCCCAGGACCATGACCTGAACTGAGGGCAGATGCTTAACTGACTGAGCCACCCAGGTGCCCCCTGGTATTGTATTCTTTTCTGTGGTCAAAGTCATGGATAAGGAAATCTTTTTTCTAGCACTGAATAAGAATAGATTTGGGTGTGTGGTCAGAACTATGAGTATTACAAAGAATAGATAAGCTACCATTTTAAAACAACAATTTTAAGACACTGTAGTTCTATTCCTTTTAGCTTGATATAAAAGAGTAAGAGGGCAAAAGGAAAATGAACACTTATCAAGTACCAGTGTTATATGTCAGTTATACTTAGTCATATACATCATCATTAAAGTTCACAGGAAGCCTGAAAAGGTAATGTTTCACTATTGGTCAAGGAAGAAGCTGAAGATTAGAGACTGGGAGGGCAGAGCTGGAATGCACACTCAGGTCTGCTGGCTCATAATCTTTCCACAAAATCACTTAGCCACAAACAAAAAAACCCTTAAAATCAGGTAGGATTAGACAAAGTAAGAGTTTCTCTTTAAAAAAATTTTTTTTTCCGTTTAGATGTAATTTATATCTGCAGGGGAAAAAAAGTGAGTAAAAGCGATTGCATAAGGATGCTTGTATTCTACAAGTCTTTTGATGGGGAGGCAGTAGAAAGAGGTGAGAATGGTAAATGTACATTAAGCAATAAGTAAATTCTGGGTATTCTGAGTTTTACTGATTTTCCAAAAGTTATCTTCAGGATTGGCATTGATGTTACTCTTCTACCTAGTTTGTAGGGACACGGTGAAACTATTGACAAATTCTATACAATTCTTAGGGAAGACTGCTATAAAATATAAAGATTATTTGTATTTTTGTGTACCTAAAGTACTTTGTTCTTACCTTAATTACTGCACCCACCATACAGCATTCTTATCACTTCTCTGCTCTTTGCTCTCTCTACAAGAATGTGGGTTTCTCCAAGACAGGGATCATGTTTTCTTCACCATGGTATCCATAGTAACCTGGACAGTGCCTGAAATATAATGTTTAGTAAATGTTTATAGAAAAAAACAACGAAAGGATTCATCTTTCTGATCCCAGTTTCCTCGTTTCCGAAATGAGAAGATAGTAAATTCTCCTAGATCCCTTGCCAGGAGTGTCATGACATTTGCTCCAATACTGTCTATTGGAGTTGTAAGCCACAGACAGAAAAGGTGTTATTGTGATGATTACTAAGGGAGTAATTTTTTTTTTAACCTAACATAAAATTTGTATTCTGGCTAAAATCTTTTTAAAAGATCTAATACATTCCAGGAAAGAGATTCAGGGTATTTTAGGAACTAGGTGGCAGTCATCTCCATCCTTGGGCTCGAGTTGAAGGAAAAGAAGTATCCACACCAGAGATGAGAACAATCTTTCGCTAGGTGGCTCTCTTTTCCGTGAGTGGGTGGCGCGTCGGTGCAGGGAGGGATGACAGGGGGCATTGTACAGCTGCAATCACCACGCTTCACACCACATCACAGGAGGCTATGGCAGCAGGAGGGACAGGGCATAGTTCCGGTTCTGTGTCATTAATGATAATCTTCTTGGGATTTATTTCAGAGTAGCCTGTCCTTTCGTCTTCCTCCAAACCTGTATACGTGAGGTTCCAAACAGACATTGGTCTAGTCTTGTAACAGGTGTGGTCTCACGGAAGGATCTGGAAAGTGCCTCTTTCTAGCATGGAAGACAGCAGGAAGCAGTTTCCCAAACCCAGCCAAACCAGAACAGCCCATTAAAATGCTGATTTTTTTAAAAAGATTTTTTAATTTATTTATTTGACAGATCACAAGTAGGCAGAGAGGCAGGCAGAGAGTGAGAGAGGAGGAAGCAGGCTCTCCGCGGAGCAGAGAGCCCGATGTGGGGCTCGATCCCAAGACCCTGGGATCATGACCTGAGCCGAAGGCAGAGGCTTTAACCCACTGAGCCACCCAGGTGCCCCTATAATGCTGATTTTAACTGTCTAGTGTGGGCTGCGTTCCGCGGGTCGGGTGGGGGTTATACGGTTATACATCCTGAAGTGCTTGGGTACACAGATCGAAAATAGGATTGTAAACTGTCCAATAAGTCCTTTAAGCCATGCGAATGACCACCACTTCTCACACTCCACAGTATTATTGACCCTATTCTTTATTTCTGCTTTTTAGCCCCAAACCTGACACAAAACACACCTAATGCTTTCACAAAGATGGGTTTGAAGAATGAAAATCCTTTTCCTCAATGTCTTTCCTCGGAAGCTCCCGTCAGCCTCTAGGTTCTCGTTGATACTATTTTACCCCACGTTTTTCTCTCGGACCAGGAGATACAGAGTGACGAGTTCCGAAACGCTGCGGACCCATCAGAGAAGTCTGCAGAGGGAGGAACCGGGAGGTCGGCCTCGGGTAACCCAGTGGGACCCCCACTGCGGGGTGCCTCCGAGAGGGACGGCCGTCGTGGGCGTTTCACCACGTCCCTGGCTCTAAATGCTGGAAAACCTCGTCAAGTGTGCTAGGATGTGCTCCCACACTCACTCGCGCAGCCTCCCCGCAGCAGGAGGTGGCGCGGTCGCCGAGGGCGAGCGGGCGGCGGTTCGGAGGATTTCGGCAAGGGGTCGACCCGCCGGCAAAAGTCCGAGGTCTCTCCCGGCAGGAGAGGAATCTGGGTCGTCGTGTGCCGTTCTCCTCCCTCAGGGACCCCGTCCTGGCGGGATCCCGCCTCTCCCAGCCCGAGGCAGTCCTGGGGAAACCCCTCGCCCGCCTCGCCGCTTCGCGCCGCGGCCTCGCCCCGCCGCCTCGCCCTCGGCGCTCCCGTCCGCAGCTCGCGGGCCTTCAGGCGGGGCGTCTTCCTCGAAGGCCCGCCCCTCTTCACGCCCCGCGCTGAGAGGAAACTGGAGGTGGTTCCCGCCCGCAGGCGGGTGGAAAAGCCCACGGTGAATGCCTCGGGGGCCCCCATTGTTGCGGGAAGGGGAAAGGGAAGAGGAAATGAACTTCACCGCCCAGGAGATCACCCGGATTCCCAACCTGGGGGAGGCTTTCAGACGGAAGGGAAGCCAAGGGGGAACCCTGGGCACTTTCCCGGGAATCCGTTCGACAAGGGAGGGTCACCCGGTCCGCACACAGTGGTTACTATGACAATACAACCACAGCCTCCAGTTGCCATGGCAGCTGCTGATCCAATCCGATTGGTTTCCTTTCTCTTCCTCCCCGGGCTCCACCCCATCCCCTTCAACAGTCTCCAGGCGTGCTGGAGGTGGGGCCCCCAGAAAAGGGGCGGGGGTCCTTAGCTTCACTCTCTGGGCCGCGAGGGAAGACTAGAGTTGAGGGACTGGCGGGCGGAACTGTAGGAGGAAGGGGCAGCGTTTCCGGTAGGGAAAAGTGGAGGAGTGGAAAAAGGAAGAGAGAAATCGGGTGGAGTGGAAAGACGGGGGAAGACTTTGAGTGTAACTCCTGGTTCATTTGGGCTCGATGTTCCCGGTGAGGCTGGGGTTGCCCCCTGGCGCGGGAGAGGGGTGGATTGGCCGGAAGCCGCCGAACGCCTCCAGCAGGCCGCTCAGCAGCCGCACAGGGGCCTCACAGCTAGCCGATCCCAAAAGGGAGCGCTACAGAGAGGCAGAAGTCACCCGGAGGGACGGGCGCCACTGAAATCTCGCGAGAGGGACCTCCACTTCCTTCCTCTGCTTCTCCCTCCTCTTTCCCTCCGCCCCCTTCCCTTCTCCCTCCCCCTCCCCCCCTCCCGGGTCGGAGTGTCCCTGCGCCCCACGGGCCAGAGCAGCGGCGAGAGCAGTTTTCCCCGCTCCCTCCCCCTCGCCTCACTCACCCCCACCCCCCCGCCGAGCGAGGAGGAGCCGGAGGAGAGGAAGATGGCGGCGGCCGCCAGCACCCGCGGTGCCGCGGGGCCGCTTCGAGGAGCCTGAGAGACCCACAGAGGCTTCGCGGGAAGACGCGGCGGCGGAGGATGAGCCTGCAGAGCGCGCAGTATCTCCGGTGAGTGCAGAGGTCGGCCCCGTACGTGGGGGGGGACTGGTCGAGGGTTGGGGCACGGAGCAACAGCCACAGAGGTGGTGTGTCGGGGTGGCGGGGGAGTTGCTGTGTCCTCTCCTTCCCCGGCGGGGAGGCGGGGGCTGCGAGGGGGTCCGCGGGAGGGGGCGGGGCGGGCACACTCTCGGGTGCCTAGCCCCCTCCTGCCGGGCTGAGTTCCAGCGTAGCCTGCTAGTCCTGGTGCCGGGAAGGAGGTTAGGGAAGCGTGAGAATGTGTGTGTGCGCGCGCCCCCAGGGTCGCAGGCTCGCTGGCGGGGGACGTGGGTGGGGGAGGGGGGAGAAGGTGGCTGCGACCCCGAGTGGAGGTGGGCGTGGAGTCTGATCCCGGTGGTGGGGGTAACATTGTGTGGTGTAGGGTGTGGGATTGGTTGGGGCGATGCATGGGGAGAGGACGAGGTGGAAGTCTGCATACCTGGGGGGGGTGTCAAGGAGGGAGGGCTAGGGGAGAGGGAGACCGCTGGAAACCCGAGTTTGTTCTCTGTTCTCGAATTGAAAGTGCTGAGGAATAATGTCCTCTGTAGTTAGTTGGCGAGGTGGGGGTGGGAGATAAAAGAGGGATGGAGAATGGATGAGGAAGTGAGGAAAGAGGGAGGTGCTATGGACGGTGTTGGGCTCCCCAGAAGAAACTGAGTTAGAATTAGTGTAGTCGGAAGATACCATTCTGAGTCGTGTGCATTCATTAAGAGTGGTGTAAGGAACTTGTATGTCGGAGGTACAGTGACGCATGGGTACAGCGTGTGCGAGTATGTGATGTGTGTCTGGGGTGGTGTAAAGGGAGCGACTGATAAACATTTTAGGAAGCGAAACACATACATTGGAACCAAGTATGCGATGATGAGCATATTGAATGGAAAGACACCAGCGATTGTGCAGCCAGGAAGGTTCCATGGAAGCAGAGTAAGAGCTTGGAGGTAGAAAAAGAGGGTCAAAATCTTGATGGCAGAGAAATACAAGGTTGTTGGAGCCTGAGATTAATTGGAGAGTTACTACTTCTTAGAAAAGGGGAAGGAAGGCCTTAAAACGGATCCTTTTTGTTTTTCAGGAGCAGAACTAAGGCAGGCTTATGGGAAGATCTTAAAAAAAAATTGGTTTCCTACCTTGTAGAGGAGGGACTTGCATGGGGTAGAAGTCTGAAATGAGCAGAAAAGTCACTTTATCTGTTTAGTGAAGTGAAAGCATTGGTGATTGGCTTTCTGTATGCATATTACAAGAAAAGGTAGGTAGTAAGTGATATAGGAGAGTGGTTATTCTGCTTACGAAAGTAGTAATAGTTTCATTAAGCAGAGTGTGGAAAGGAGAGAGTGATGAGATCTTTGAATTATGGTTGAATGCCTGAGTTTAATAGTGACAGGATCCACACAACATATGTGCTCAATGACTGTAGGATAGTTGGAATGTTATCTTTCTATCACAGTTCTCCACTATTATCCTTTCATTTATTTAACATGTCAGATGAACTTAATAAATAACTGTGGGAAAGCTCTATAGTAGATGTTATAGAAGGGAGATTATGGGAACCATTAGGATAGTACTTAATTTTAAGGAATTTGCTGTTTAGTTTATTAGGCAAGTAAATTAATAATAGCACAGAGTAAACTGTGACAAGTATCAAAAGATGCCAAGTATTATAAGAGTCCAAAGACAGAAGGTTACCTGAGCAATTGGGGGAAATATGGAAAAGCTTCCTTTGTTCATTTGCTCATTCATACACTCATCATTCGTCAGTCATTTTGTCGATCATCTATTTGGGGAGGCATTGGCCCAGTGGTGAGAATAGAAAAGAACTCTACCCTCTTCTTACTGAGTTTACAGTTTGTTAGGGTTCAAGGAGAAAATACCATTCAAAATGGACCTTTAAGGATAAGCAAAATTCTGGCACGTGTGGACTGAGAATGGGGAATCCAATGGAAGGAAACTGAGCAGAGATACTAAGTAAGATAAAAAGGTTGGGGACCAGGGAAGGTTTTTAGTCTAGTTAAACAGGAATATAGGGTGATGCACCTGGAAAAAGTTACATGGATTTTTTTTTTTATAGATGAAGTTCGACCCCCTTTTTTTAACAGATGAGGAAATTATAGCACAAGGAAGTAAAAGTTATTGAGGACCATATAGCTGGTATGTGGAAGCTCTGTAGGTCTTCTAACTCCGTATCAGCCATACTGTGTGACATGTCTGGGTTCATCCATTCTTTCCACAAATATGTTTTGGGAGCTGCATATATACCAGTCACTCTTGTAAATGCTGAGGAGACAGTGGTGAACAAAAGAGAAAACATAGGAAGACATTCTTGGTAGAATTATGCAATCAATAAACATATGAACTGGTAAGTTTGTTAGTGGTGACAAGAATTAGGAGGAAAAAGCAAGATATGGATATCTTGTTTTGTAAAGACAGGGTGATCAAGGAAAGCCTATTAGGTAAGGTGCCTATATTTGAGAGGATCTTGAATCATGATCAGTAGTTTATAGTTAAAGTGCATGAACAGTAGAGAATCTGAGATGCTTTGTTTAGAAGAGCATTCACATGTCCATAGATAGGTATTATCGATGATTCTGTATAACATAATAATGGGCAGTTAGCACCAGAAATAAGGTGGTGGAATAGAAAGATATGAAAGCAAACTGGGAGAGTGGTGATAATTTTAATGAGAAGATTGGCTGGTTTTGAGAGGCTTCTGTGTTAATCTGTTTTATATTTTGTGAAATTAACATGTTAGGGAAGATGTATCCTTAGATTGTGGAATCACTGGTAGACCACTTGAGATGATTTGAGTTCTTTGAAGAAGGGAGAAAAGAATAAGAATGAACACCATGTTTAAGTAACTTATATTTTCTAGCTAAAGTTGGTAAGCAGAATTGAAGAGGCATAGGACGGGGAGTCCCTTAACGATGCCTGGGAGCCAGTCTTTCCTCAGTCTTGCATGTCTGTTCTAAAGTAAATAAAGCGAGTCTTTGGGCTAATAGTAGTATGGGACTTAGAGGGGAAGGAGTAATAAGGACTTGGACCAGCCCAAATTTCCCTTTTCTTCTTCAGGTAATCATTTATTTAAATCATCTATTTAAAGTTAGTGGCGAAGAGGCTAGAGAATGTCTTCAGGGAAGCATCATGTTCACTTTCTTTTCTTTGTTGGAAACTGAACCTTTAGTTTTTAGACAACTCGGGAAGGATGCTCGGTATTGCTGAACAAGTGTGGTTGGGGTAGAGCAATTATTCTTTGTGACCTTGACTTTAGGGAGAGTTTTGTTGCCTACCTTTCTCAGTGGTATAAGACCATGACTGGGCAATTTTTAAACTGCATAGCTACAGATCTTTCCTTCTGTAGATGAAAATTAGCTTTGTATCAGCTGAATGAATTTGCTGGAGGAAATGGACTAGGGTTTTTGGAATTGAATTGGTGGGGTGGTGGCAAACCAGGGAGTAAGATGGCAGTTTTGGAAGAGTGAGATAGAGGTTATGAAGTACAGAGCATCACTAAGATGAAGACAGGGAGGGAATTCAAAATTAAATGGACTGAATTAGTCTTGAATTGTAGGAATAGAGCAGAGATGAAAGGAAAGAAAACCTGTCTTCTGTGTGGGAAAGAAGGTGATGTTCTAGGCAAGATAGGATGTTGGACATTTTTTTGTTGTTGTTGGAAGAGAAGTGTCTTTCTAATTTTTTTTTTTTTTGAGAAGTGTCATTTTTTTGAAATAGCAGATTGACAAGACTCTTATCCAAATGCATAAACTGAGAATACTTCCTACATTTTATAAAAATAAGAGGGGTTCCTGGGTGGCTCAGTGGGTTAAACTTCTACCTTCAGCTCAGGTCATGATCTCAGGGTCCTGGGATCAAGTCCTGCATCAGGCTCTCTTCTCAGCAGGGAGCCTGCTTCCCTCTCTCTCTGCCTGCCTCTCTGCCTACTTGTGATCTTTCTCCCTCTGTCAAATAAATAAATAAAATATTTTAAAAATAAGAAATGGTCTTAAATATGAGGGTGCTAGACTGAATATTGTTGGAAATTTATTACTCAAATTGAAAAATTCAGTGTTTTCTCTTTCGATTTAAGACAGAATGGAAAGATTTTGAAGACTTTGACACCTCGAGTAGAAGAAAAGGGTGTATTGAATATTGTTTATTTAATAAGGGTGGAAGAAGGATAAGGATAATCCACGGATGAAATAGTAGGGGATGTATATCATGCTTTAAAGCAATGATATTTTAGGGAATAGAAATAGGGGAATTAACATATCAAAGTTGGGAAAGCAGGCGTGGGGAAAGTATTGAAGTACCATACAGGGAAGACATAATCAAAGTTGTTTGGAAATTTGAAAAAATATAATAATCCTAGCCAGAGGGAATATCAGTCAGATAGGTCAAATTCTGTTACAAAAGGTGCTATGCCACTGAATTACATCTGCTGCTGTTGTGGGAGGCAGCAGTTGGTACTCTGTACTCCCCTCATACCTTTTTGCTTCAGTTTCATCCTATGCCATAGGTTTTTCTGGAAGATCCACTGAAAGTTGATCCCTGATATTATACCCTTTATAAGAAACATCTACAAATTGATTTGTTAGGATTTTTTTGCATCCTACTTCTGTTAACAGAGAGGCTGCATTCCAGCGGCAGACTTCTTTGTCAGAAACTTTGTTGCAAGAGATAGAAACAATGTAACTGCCACAGGGTTGTTTTCTGAGACCGTGGAAAAATGGTTATCATTTATATACTAATTAAAATAGTCCAGTAAATTTTTTTTTAACATTTTATTTATTTGTTTGACAGAAAGAGAGAGAGAGAAAGACCACAAGTAGGCAGAGAGGCAGGCAGAGAGAGAGTGGGGGAAGCAGGCTCCCTGCCGAACAGAGAGCCCAATGTGGGGCTCCATCCTAGGACCCTGAGATCATGACCCGAGCCGAAAGCAGAGGCTTAACCTACTGAGCCACGCAGGTGTCCAGTCCAGTAAATTGTTAAGATAAAATGTGTCACTGTAAATCTTGGGACACAGGGAAATAAAAGGTGGAGATGAGACTGAGACTGAATAAAGTGGTAAGCAGAGCCATTTATCCTAGCCTAGGGAGAGGAGCAGGGAAGTTAGTGGGAGGAATACATATACTAAATAGGTTCCGGAAGATTCTGGTAATTCTGGGCTGGGCATTCATTGTCTCTAGAAGCTTCAAGTTTCCTACAGTGTAATAGGAAATCATATATATTTAAAAAAAAAAAAATCCTGTAGTGCATACACACACCCAGGAATCCTGCAGCATGTGCTGATTCTTAGTCATGTGGTCAAGAAGTGTCCCCCTGCCCCTGCCCCTTCCCAGGATTTAAAATAAAATAGCTTTGGTCCCAGAAAATTAGCCAGATGTGACTGATTTACCAAACATGGTAAAATTGTTGGGAAAAAAAATTACTCTCTCTTGAGGCTTATAACTCTGGGGTTTGTTGCTGTTGTTATAATGGTTTTAATAACATTTTACCTGCTTGAATATTGACCTGCTAAATTATTTTGACAGTTACTTTCTGCTTCCCTTGTGGTTTCAGTTGGATTCAAAATGTATACTTCCTGTCCTAGACTATATTTCATTGCTTTCTAACAGCTGTTGTGTTCTACCTTCCTGGTAGATGAAACAACTGCTGAGCTTTTGTTTTGTTTTTAAGGTGCTCTAGTAAGATCTGGACACACTAGTGTAGCAAGTTTCTGGAGGCAGTTTTGGGGTAGAGGGTGGCTCAGACTTTAAAAGAGCTAGTTTGTTTTATAGTGGATTAATATTGTTTGCAGTCTCTAGTTAGAGTCTAGCCTTTCAGATTTTTGATTCTAGTGGCATGAATGAGTACCTGAAAGTTTAGGTGGGTTCATTTACCTGATCTTGTTCAGAGAATAAATAAATTATTGAGCACCTGTCTTTTGCATAGTGGGTTGGTCATCCGTAGGTGCGTATTTTGGCAGGTGGTCATCACATGCCATTTAAGTTTTACAGTCAAGCTGTATTTTAATTTAGTTAATGAATTGTTGGGAATGGATTTATCAGCAGTCTAGATTATAACTAAGAAGGGCCAATCAGCAGAAACAGGAATATACAGGGATGGAGTTTTGGCAAACATGTCACAAGGTAAGTGAGAACTTGTAACCAACTCCTTTCTTGTTAACATGTAAGTGGAGCTCCTTAAGAAGGTGGTTTTCACCCCCTTAGACCCAAATTTAGTCAATAGGAAGAATAGATGTTTAAGCAGTTGTTTAAGAAAACTTTAGGAATCTCAAGTAGAGTAGGTAGCAATTTTGTTTCAGTTTATTCCTCCTTTGCTTCATTTAGAACTGGGTTTCTTAGCCTTGGCACTTACTGACATGACAGGTTACTGACATGTTGAGTCTGATGGTTCTATTGTGGGAAGCAGTCCTGAGCACCACAGGACGTTTAGTAGCATCTTCGGCCTCTACCCTTTAAATGACAGTATCATACACCTCCATTTGTGACAACCAAAGATATTTCCACACATTGCCAAATGTTCCTTGTGAGTGCATATCCACTCAGTTGAGAACCACTGGCTTAGAAAATATGTGTAAGAAGGTTATACATGCACAGCATAAATTCTTTTTCTTGTTTTCTTCTTCAAGCCATAGATTACTTCTTAGGCTTCTCTTAACTGTTTTCTCTTAGGTGGAGTAGACTAGTTACCATGTTTAGACTTGGTAAGAATTTTGTACATATTTTAAATGTATTTTTTAAAGTCTCTTTCATTTTATTGGCAGTTAATACTATGTGTAGAGCACAATTATAGGGGCTTTCCATGTGCGAAACCCAAAGATATTGGAGAAAGACATTTAAGTAACTATAATAGCAGATGAACTAGAAAGTGCTATGATAGAGAAGCTGAGTACTATAAATATAAGGAAGAAGAACCTTATTCCATCAGAGGTGGAGGTGGGGTGAAGAAGGTATCTTGAAGGAGGTAAGATTTGATCTGGGTTTTGAAAAATAGATGGGATTTTCAAAAGTGGATATTAGGAAAATTGACATCTCAGGCAGGAGATATCAATATCATAGTTCTTTTACTCCAAATAAATTTTTAAACATTTCATTTACTTTCATTTAATACATGACAGTATTCTAGCCAGGGCTTTCTAAATTCTTCTTAGGTAAGATAGGTAAGGACCTAGAAATAGAGATGGAGAAGTGGTGGTTCTGAACCCATGATGGCGGGGGTAGCCGGCAGAAGGGAAGAGCCAGTTTGGTTAGAGTCCTGAAAGACCCCTTCTCCTGCGCACTTGATCACATGCCATTTCACTAGAACTGCGTTTCAGTTCTTTTGTCTCTCTCCTCTTTTAGTTAGTTTATTACTTTAGTCTATTTAAATATTCCCCCTAATAATCTTTTGTGGACCCCTCTTCATTTTCTCTTAAAAATCCTTTCCTGTTCTGTTTTCCCTTTAGATTCTGTCTTTGTTTACCGGAATTTCTTATAGCTAACAATTTCAAGTTTGCCCTATAGTTTTTACTCTTATTTACCATCTGCTTTTTCTTAATCCTTTATAATCCAACTGTTTTTCCTTAGCGGCTTACTGGAATTAGTATTTCCAGTGGTGGCCAAGAACTTAAGGCGGAATTCATCCACTGATTGTTTGTCTTTCTCACTTACACTGACACTTCTGTTTTCCTTTTTCTGTGCGCCCCTCTCATATGCATCCATCCATCCCTCCCACAAGTAAACATTCAGTTTGGGCCAAGGTATATATCCCAGGTCCCTGGGAATAAAAAGAGGAGCTATTGTCAAGTAGTTTTACCAGGGCCTATAAGCAAGTATATAATTATCCCATAGTTCATAGATGCTATGGCTTATACGCAGGGGCCTTAGGGAAGTTGTTGACGTCTGTTGTTTTTAGCACTGAGATTCCATGATTTTGAATATTCTCCCTTTTATTTTATTTTGTTTTCCTGGTTTGCCTTGCCCCGTCAGTGGCAAAATGAAATGCATAGCCCTATTCCTCTTTTTTCTCTTCTTTCAATGCTTCTTTTCCTCAGATAACACATCCACTTGCTGTCACCACATCATCGTTTAAAATCTGTCAGATGTTTACTTAGTATAAATCATGGTGTTAAGTCCTAGGGAGACACATGTATTAGATATCATGTCTCCATTCAGAGAGTTTATAAGCTTTTTAATGAAATAGCATAAACAGGGGCACCTGGGTGGCTCAGTGGGTTAAGCCTCTGCTTTCGGCTCAGGTCATGATCTCAGGGTCCTGGGATCGAGCCCCCGCATCAGACTCTCTGCTTGGCAGGGAGTCTGCTTCCTCCTCTCTCTCTGCCTGCCTCTCTGACTACTTGTGATCTCTGTCTGTCAAATAAATAAATAAAATCTTAAAAAAAAAAAAAAAGAAAGAAAGAAATAGGCATAAACATAAAATAATACAAAACAAAGAACAATTGAGTATGGTAGTTTAGAGCTGGTCTCTGGGGCAGAACTGCCTGGATTCAAATCACAGCTCTACCACTTACTGGCTGTGTGACCTTGGACAAGCTTCTTAAGCTTGCTGTGCCATAGTTTCCAGATCTGAAAAGTGGTGATGATAATAATAATTTTATCTCATAGAGTTATAATGATCAAGCGAGTTAACTTGCAAAGTATTTGGTGTGGTTCTGGCACATAGTAAGCACTATGTAGGCTTTAGTTATAGATAGTGCCTGAAAATTAGCCTCTGGCACTGACTAATCTGGTAATTTTGCATATCTACCCTCTGGACCTTCCTAATTTTAGAAGCCTTTTTGTCATAGCAAACTCAGCACTCTGAAAGGTAAACTGGTAATCTTTTTTTTTTTTTTTTTTTTTTTTTAGATTTTATTTATTTATTTGACAGAGAAATCACAAGTAGGCCGAGAGACAGGCAGAGAGAGAGGAAAAGAAGCAGGCTCCCTGCCTAGCAGAGAGCCCGGTGTGGGGCTCGATCCCAGGACTCTGGGATCATGACCTGAGTTGAAGGCAGAGGCTTTAACCCACTGAGCCACCCAGGTGCCCCTAAACTGGTAATTCTTACTCTTCTCTTCTCATCCTATCCCTCGTATTTCCTCATTTTGCTCTTTGGTGTTACCACTCCTCATCCTCCCATCCAGGTTTAAAGCCTTGCAGTCCTCTTTGATTTCGTCTCCCAGTGTCTTCAGACTATTCCACACCTAAACTGCTTTTGGAAATGATGCCTTCCTGTTGCCTCTTCTTTTTCATGCCTGGCACTGTCAGCTTTATGGCCCTGCTGTTGAAATAAGTCTTCTTCCTAATACCTTGGCTACCCTCTGGCAAGTAGCAAGAAGAAAGTTTTGACTTTGGATTTTTAAACATCACCCATTAGTCTGTTTTTGAAGTCACAACATTTCTGGGTCTTGATTTCTTTCTTGTTAAAATGGAATATTGATCTCATAAAATTGTTGTCAGTGTTAAACAAAATAATAAAGGTTTACGTATGTTTTGCAAATTTTGGTTCTCGATCACGCTCCACTGTCGCCCTGCCAGTTGACCTTCACATTGCTCCTGCATTAATATTCCTGCAAAGCACTATATGTCGATTTACCTTGCTTAACCTCCTCAGCCTGGCATTCTAGGTCCTCCATAAAATGACCCTTATCTACCTGTGCCACATGATATCTTGTTACGTTTTCTAAGAACTCACAGTGCCAGTCAGAGTAATTTACTTACTGCCTTCTAAACAAGGTTTATCCATTCCTGCTTAAATCTCTATTCCTAGGCCCTTTTCCTTACAGGAAGTACTGTCCTGCACTATCTTGTTTCACCTTCTCTGTGAAGACTACTCTGGTGATGTCTGCATTCTTTGAATTTTGTAGTAGTTCTTGTCTCTTAGTCATTTGGTATGTACACTTTCTTAAATTTGTAATAATATTTTTTTTTTAATATAAGTAAATTATCTCTACAGCTAGGCTGAGTGTGACAGAAACCATGTCTCAGCCTTTTTAAATACACAATGTACATAATGAGTGTTCAGCAAAGTTTTCATGCTTTTTTGTTTTGTTTTTGCAAAACATTTATGGACTACTTAGGGATGACAGTGCTAGGCCCTGAGAATGTAAGAAGGAATGAACTGATTTTTCTTCCTTAGGATAGTGGTCTCCCAGTGGAGATGGATGTTACACAAATATTTCCATATAATGTGGTAAATACTGTGTTAAAAATTTTCAAGGCTGGGGTGCCTGGGTGGCTCAATGGGTTAAAGCCTCTGCCTTGGGCTCAGGTTCTGATCAGGTCATGATCTCAGGGTCCTGGGATTGAGCCCCGCATCACATCGCATCGGCTCTCTGCTCAGCAGGGAGCCTGCTTCCACCTGTCTCTCTGCCTGCCTCTCTGCCTACTTGTGATCTTTGCCTGTCAAATAAATAAATAAAATCTTAAAAAAAAAATAAAGAATATTTTCAAGGATGCCAGAGTATACTGAAGGAAGTGAAACTTTTATTGCTGGGGCAGTTCAAAAGAAAACTTCCAGACTTGAATCCCTGAGCTCAGTCTTAAAGGATGAGTAGGATTAATGAGGCGAAGAAAGAAGGGAAAGATGTAGTAGGCAGAGAAACACAATGAGTAAATAAATGCCTGGGGCAATGTGTTTGAGAACTCTAAAAAGTTTGGTATTAGAAGTGTTTGAGGCTTTGGTTGATGTATATACAGCATGGTCAGATCAGACTGTCAGTCAGGTTATGGTGTGTAACTTACAGAGATTGCAATTAGTCCTGTCTCATTCAGCTTTTGTTTGGGAGCCCAAGGTTCTTTTTCAACAAATCTGGTCATTAATCTTATGGGAGCAACTTATATTTGAATGGCTCATGTTTGTTGTACACATTCCTATTAGAATAGGGAGACAGAAGAAAAAGATATAATGCCTATATAATGCCTACAGTCCTTCCTTTGAGATACATAAAGATTTAAATTTCCCTTCCTTAGCTTTGAAAGTAACTTCATCTTAGGTAAAAATTAGTTATTTGGAACATTATTAAATTATTATTTAAGAGACGGAAGTATTAGTGAATATGTATAATTCTGAAAATAACTGGGTTGATAGGACTGATTTTTTAGAATCTTCACCTCTTGAGTTCAGACATGGAATAGGGTTGGAGGTGAGGGAAGAAAGGGGAGAAAACCAGAACCTTAAATTAGTGAAGTCTCTTTGGATTAACTTTTTCAAGTCTTTCATAAAACAAAACATTTGAAATCCTTTTTGATGATTAATACTTTTTTCCCCATAGTTCTTAATGACATTTTTCTTTCTTTAATGTCTGTCTTAAGTGAGAAGATGGTTCTAAAATCTATTGTATTTTAAGAGCTGCTGTATTTAATGTGTTAATATCCTCAATCTGTTTCTTAAAACTCCGTGGGTTCACTGAACACATAAGTTGAGTACTTTTTCCTTCCTTCCTCTTTCCAGAAGCCTAGCATTTCAGTGGTGTTAGTTGGGACACAGTATATTAGAATGTGTTTTACTAATGCTATCTCTTAGAAAGTTCATGCATTATTACTTAGTTTTTTTAATGGGTGAAGTACTATGCTGTAATGAGATATCGGTAGAAAGATAATCAGAGTAAAATACAATTAGAAGATGATATTCAAAGAAGAAATGGGTTAAAATGTATGCTTATTTGAAACTTTTTTTATTGCTTGTGGGAAAAGATAAAAAGCATAGTGTTAAAAGAACCATCACAGGATGAATTTGAATATAAAAAGGGTATCCACAAAATTTTGTGCATGTGCACACATATAGTTTGTGTAAAGTAATTTAAAGTGAAATTTTTGTATTTTAATACCTAATTCTTTAAAATTGTATTTCTTAAACTGCTTATTTTAAATAATTAAGATAATATTTGTTTGAAATAATCATTACTTTTGCTGTGTTTGTTTGTTTGTTTGTTTATTTGACAGAGAGAAATTACAAGTACACGGAGAGGCAGGCAGAGAGAGAGAGAAGGAAGCAGGCTCCCTGCTGAGCAGAGAGCCCGATGCGGGACTCGATCCCAGGACCCTGAGATCATGACCTGAGCCGAAGGCAGCGGCTTAACCCACTGAGCCACCCAGGCACCCCAGTGTGTTTTGTTTTTTAATGGAAAAAGGTCAACATTTTAAGAAGCATAACTCAAATTTAAGGCATGTTGGTCATAAATTTTGGTTTATAATAGGAAAGGAAAAGCAAATGTTAATAGATTAATTGCTTTCTAATTTGAAAAAATATATTGATTAAATTGTAACTCATACTCAGGCATCTTTTTGGTATCCTAAGAATGCAGGGTGGTGTTGAATGAGCAAAGCCTTTAAATTAAGACTAGCCGGGTGCCTGGGTGGCTCAGTGGGTTAAGCCACTGCCTTCGGCTCAGGTCATGATCTCAGGGTCCTGGGATCGAGTCCCGCATCGGGCTCTCTGCTCAGCAGGGAGCCTGTTTCCTCCTCTCTCTCTCTCTGCCTGCCTCTCTGCCTACTTGTGATCTCTCTCTGTCAAATAAATAAATAAAATCTTTAAAAAAAAAAAAAAAAAAAAAAATTAAGACTAGCCAGGGCACCTGGGTGGCTCAGTCAATTAAGCATCTGCCTTGACTCAGGTCATGATCTCAGGGTCCTGGGGTCGAGCTCCACATCGGGCTCCCTGCTCAGTAGGGAGTCTGCTTTTCCTCCTGCCTCTCTGCTCTCTCTCTCTGTCAAATAAATAAAGTCTTTTTTTTTAATTAATTAATTAAGACTAGCCTAATTTGTGTTTAGATTGTCATGAGTTCAGATCCCAGCTCTGCACATGACAGTGTAACCTTGAACCTCTCTAGTTTTACTTTTCTACTCTGTATTTTCCTTTCTATTAAATGACAGTGATAGAATTCTTAGAATTACTTAGAATTACATGAGAAAATGTGTATATAAAGCAGCATAGTAAAGAGCTTAATTTATGCATTGTATTCATTTTCTGCACTTCTGGATATATCAGTATTTTACTTATTAACTTGCTAAGGTAGTTTTTGAATTGGGCAGGAGCAGATTGTGTCTTACTGGCTATAGGGTGGTCTAGTGATCTTTACCGCAAAGAGGGCTACTATATTCCTCAAGGGTACTGTCTTAAATTTTATTAGTGCTTTATATTTTCCAAAATACTTTTATTTAAATGTATTTTTAAACCACTGTATACAGTAACTTTGTATAACTCGCTCGATTGGCATATTGTAGAGAAGGAAAACGATACTGAAGGTAACTGATTAGTGGCAGAGTTGGGATTGGCCTTTGCTCCCTCTTTGTCCACTGCACATACTTGGGCGTTGCTCTTAAAAATGAAGTTTCTCTTCTGGTGTCTGTGTTTGCCAGCGATGCTATCAAATGGTGCAGTGTGTGTTATTTAGATGGTTCACAATTAGTGGTTGCAAATTCATATATTAAAAAGCGTACTTCCTAAGTTACTTTAATTTTGTAAAATTTCAAATGGTGATATAGATTAGATTCTTGCCACTTTTAGCATCCAGGAGAGTACTTATTTGAAATGGAACAAAACAAACCCCAGAAAATTGTAAGAATGATCCTATGACCATGAAAGAGAGTGCAAATCATTGCTGGGACAGTGGGCATAAATCTGGAATGTCCCAGGCACACAGGAATATATGGTTATCCGACCATCCAGAGTTGTGTTGCTTTCCCGTTATTTTTTGTATGTATGATAACATACTCACATACTCATATATTTGTATATATGTATATTCTTTAATAACTGGGATTGGACTGTATTCTGTTTTTGTGACCTGGCTTTTTTTTTTTTTTCATTTAACATTTTATTAAAGACAGGTTTGTAATTATATATCTGCAGCATCATTGGAAACATTAGCATACTGTTCTGTTCTTTGGGAATACCACAGCTTTCTAAACTGATTTCCTAAGAGTAAAAATTTGTGTTATTTCCAGTATTTTATTATTATTTTAAAAAGTGCTATGATGAACATCCTTGTACACACGTATCCTGTGTGCACTTATTTGAGTGACAGGGTATGTATGCACATTAAAAATAATTTGTTAGGTGTAGGCAGAATAACACCCCGACCTCCCCCCCCAATTCAAACCCCAGAATATATCTACATCCTGATCCCTGGAGCCTGTGAATTTGTTACCTTAACATGGCAGGGGGGAATTAAGATTTCTAAACAGCTGAGTTTAAAATGAAGAGATTATCATGGATTATTTGGTGGGCGCAGCGTAATCACAAGGATCCTATAAGTATGGAAGAGGGAGAATTGAACGATCTACTGGAGAGCGCATTCTGCTGGAATGGAGGGGATCACACGCTGAGGAACACAGGCAGCCTTGAGAACTAAGTAAAGCCAAAACCCTAGAGTCTCCAGAAAGCAACACTGTTGTGTCGGCACCTTGACTTTAAACTACTAGGACTCGTTTAGGCTTCTGACTTTCAGACCTGTGAGATAATGTTTTGTGTCGTTTTAAGGTGCTGTATTTGTGGTAATTTGTTACAACCACAAAAGGGAACTAACAATACATAGTAGGTACTACCAGGAAGTTCATGCTATTTATTCCCACCCTAACAGTGTTTGAAGGTACCTGTTTTCTCATATCCTCACCAGTACTGAAGGTCTCCTGTATCTCTCTCTCTTTTTTTATGAAGCAGACTCTTTGATGTCTTTATTTGTGTTACACGTGAGCAAATCTATCCAGTACTCTAGTGTTTCCAGAGTGCATTCCACTGAAAATGAATTGTGTGCAAAATTCATAGGTGTTAGGATTCTCAATGTTTCTAAGGCAAAATAAATTCAGAAATACTGCGGTACACTGGATTCTTTATATGGAAAAGTTATCTCATGGGACTTACCTAAACAGTGGGTTACCTGGTTGGCTCAGTGGGTTGAAGCCTCTGCCTTCCGCTCAGGTTGTGATCCTGGGGTCCTGGGATTGAGTTCCGCATCGGTCTCTCTGCTTGGCAGGGAGCCTGCTTCCTCCTCTCTCTGCCTACCTCTCTGCCTACCTGTGATCTCTGTCTGTCAAATGAATAAATAAAATCTTAAAAAAAAAAAAAGTAGCGCTATGTTATCAGAAAGTTAGCGTGATACTCCAGATAAAGTATTGGCCAGATATAGCACTGAAAAGTGAAGAGCATGGCTTTTGTTTTCTGACAGCCCTGGATTTAAATTGGATGTATGATCTTGACTAAGTTACCTGACCTTTTTAATTCCAGTGTTGTCAGTAGTAAAATGGAGGTATGTTTCTTATGGTTTGACAAGGAATAAATGAGGTAAAAGAATAAAAATCGATAACGTGCTACCTTATTCCTAGTTTTTTAAAAAAGCAATAAGCGCAGTTATTATTATTAATATTAGTAGTAGGAGTGTATTATTTGGTATTTAAAAACCTCACATTCTTATGGAGCAGTTGTATGTTATTGTTAATGGATTTCTTCAATTTTTTTCTTTATTTGAACTTACTGTATATCCCAAATTTTGGGACTATGATAGGAGCACTGGGTCAGGTACAACCCTGTGAATACATATGCATTTGACTTATGGCCTTTTTACTTTTAATCGTCTCAGAGAACTAGGAATAGAACTTACTGTAGTAATTTAGATGATTGCTTTTAAGGAAATTGGGATATGAGGTTGCCATAATGGGTGTTGTAAACTGCCTTAGGGAATCAGTCCCAAGAACCTTAAAATATATTCTCTCTGTCACATCATTTCCAATACAGGGAGAGAGACATCGTGATTTACGTTAAGGGTATGTGTGGAGATGGCAGGACATAGCTAAAGAGGTGGTCAGGTGAAAGTTTTCAAACTCAGTGCAATTTGAATTTGAGGCAAGTCATAGGAAGATGGTAGAATGGTAGAATCAGAGGGAGAAAGACCACACTCGTGAGTTGGAAGAAATGATTAGGAGGGTCCAGGTGAGAAATGGGACCAGCCAGACTGAATATCATACTTATTTTATCTTCATACAAGATCCTGTCGAAATAGATGCTTTTCTTGATAAGATGGGAGTTACTTTTCTTTGTGGACATAACTCTTTCTTTCTTTCTTTCTTTTTTAAACAGTTGATTTATTTGGCAGACAGAGGTCACAAGTAGGCAGAGAGGCAGGCAGAGAGTAAGAGGGAAGCAGGCTCCCCACTGAGCAGAGAGCCCAACACAGGGCTCCATCCCAGGACCCGGAGATCCTGTCCTGAGCTGAAGGCAGAGGCTTTAACCTACTGAGCCACCCAGGTGCCCTGACATAATTCTTTCTTTATGCTGCATGGTTCAGATCCCCAGATTCCTAAGTGAGGTAAGATGAAAATGAGAGAACAGTTTAGAACCTGGGAATGGTGGCCATGTAAAGTGAGGCTGAAAATGATATAGTGTGATACCAAGCTAATAAACCTTCAAGTTTTCTACTTTACTATGTGTTACCTCCACTGTTTCTTCATATACGAAATGACAGTCTTTCCACTGTTTTTGGCAGCTGTTTTGTATTTTTGGCAACTATTTTGGCATATTTTGGTATGAAGTTGCAAGTGATGGCAGTGCTCAAAAATGTGTCCCATGATTGAGCCCCGCATCAGGCTCTCTGCTCAGCCGGGGGCCTCCTTCCCCCCTCTCTCTCTGCCTGCCTCTCTGCCTGCTTGTGATCTCTCTCTTTCTGTCAAATAAATAAATAAATAAAAATCTTTAAAAAAAAAAGACATCACCATGAGTAATTTTCTCTCATTTTTAATGCACACTGCTTTCTTTTGTGTGAGGCTTTCTTTGTTTTTGTGTTGCATTTGGGATATGTGTGATATACTCTGATTTTTGTGGCCATACAAGTATACTTTTTAGTATAAATCTTTGTGAAACTTTGATAGGGAATCTTGAGTCAATAGTCTTTCTTTTAAATTGTTTTGGTGTGCTATGATTTTATTTTTTATTTTATGATTTTATTAAAAATATTTTTAGGAATAATTTGCTTATTGTTTCAGCGGCTTCTTAATGTTTATGCTCTAGACCCTCTCCTGTATGGGTCCCTGATTAGGACTGCAGTTTGGCAATGCAAACTGCATTTGTTTTTTTTTTTTTTTTTCAGTGCTAACTTTTTTTTTTTTTTTTTTTTTTTCAGTGCTAACATGGAGGCTTGCATAGAGTAGCAGTATCATACCAGTGAGGTATGATAACTTCAAGGAGAGAGGGTGCTGGTTTGTGTATTTGACATGATTAATAAGACTAAAGCAACAATTTCATTTTGTGCCAGACCCTGTTCCAAATGTTGTATATTTGATGGATCCTCCCAGTACCCCTGTGAGGGGTGTACTGTTGACTTCATTATAGAAGAGTAAAGAAGCAGAATATAGTTAAGCCTGGTGCCATGCATAAAGTAGCTGAACGAGGAGTTGGGCTCTAGAATGCTTTTAACCATATATCATATGGACTCTACCTCTATAGTCTTATATTTTTATTTGCTTAGGATTGTAGGATTCTAAAATCTTATTTTTGTTTTGTTTATATATTTGTTATTAGGTAATATATTTCTGTAAAACACTGAAAATGCATATAAGTATATATGTAGTGTGTATGATTTGAACAAACTTTTTTCATCAGTCTTAAGCTTCCTAATGCATTTATTTTTTGTGGAATAATAAGGGAGAGGGCAGGGTAGTTTTGCCAGGAAACTTAAGGGAAAGAGAAGGGGAGATTGTTTTTCTTTTATATCTGTAATAAATTAACTTAGACTGCTTTGAACTTACTGACTAGTTGGCCTGCTGTTCTTCTCTCATAGCTGTTCTTCTGCAGTTTTTGTCTTCAGTATTGATACTTAAATACAGTATATTTCCCAAAACCTTGAGGATATCAAGAACTAGCTACTATGGGGAAAAACCGTTCTGATCCACCTGGTCTAATAGGACAGTGGAGGATGACTTGCCAGTTTTATAATTTAAGTACAGAAGATTAAGACTGCTTTTTCCTTATTGTCATAGTTGACTTATTACACAAAGGTGTTCAGGTATCAGCTTCTGACCTTAAAAGAAATAGAATTTTACATGTGTGAAATTAAAATTTTAAGTAATAAGTTGCTTCAGAAGGAAAATTCAGTGACTTTTTAAAAGAAACAAATTACTAAAGCTTTCATATGTGGCCTGACATCTTTGAATTTACCATTTTTCTACTTAAACACATAGCTGATTCTGAGAGAATGAGACTGTGGTTAACTCTAGAAAAGAGACAACCTTCCTGGACTTATCTCACAGTCTTGGCTTCTTTTCATATTACTGTACATTGTCCTTGAAAAGTTCCTTCTTCCAGAAAGTCTTTCTTTGAATCATCTTAGAATTTTGTTAGATAAATAACCAGATGTTTCTCTTTTTTTCTCAGTTCTCTTTCACCGGTTACATTATTTTGTGTTTGTTCACCATTTTATTCCCATGTTAGGATTTGAGGGGAGGGGTTTCTCAATTATTGTCATACAACTTTATTTTATTTATTTTTTAGGTTTTATTTATTTCAGACAGAGAGAGTGACACATGTGCACCAGCAGGGGGAGAGGGCAGAGGGAGAAGCAGACTCCCTGCTGAGCAGGGAGCCAGACATGGGGCTCCATCCCAGGACCCTGGGACCATGACCTGAGCCGAAGTCAGACGCTTAACCAACTGAGCCACCTAGGTGCCCCTGTCTTGGTACAACTTAGAACAATACTGACAGTCAGTAAATGTTGACCAGTAATGTCTATTTATTGCGAACATTTTGAAATATATTGATTTCTCAGTCAGAATGCTTGACATATCTCAGTCTTCAGGAGATGGTAAAGTCTGAATAGTATTATTTTCCTTTGTGATGTAAACAAAACTAGGCACGCCTGACTTAGGCAATGAAAAAAAGCAAAAACTGTATCATTGTCTTTTTAAAAAATGCAAAGAAGACATCCAAATGGATGTCACATGAAAAAGTGCTCAGCATCACTTGGCATCAGGGAAATAACAGATCAAAACTACAGTGAGATACCACCTCACACCAGTCGGAATGGCTAAAATTAACAAGTCAGGAAATGGCAGATGTTGGTGAGGGTGCATGGAAAGGGGAACCCTCTTACACTGTTGGTGGGAATGCAAGCTGGTACAGCCATTCTGGAAAACAGTATGGAGGTTCCTTAAAAAGCTGAAAATAGAGCTTCTCTATGACCCAGCAATCGCATTACTGGGTATTTACCCCAAAGATGGAAATTAGTGATCTGAAGGGGCATGTGCACTCAGATGTTTATAGCAGCAATGTCCACAACAGCCAGACTGTGGAAAGAACTTAGATGTCCTTCAACAGATGAATGGATAAAGATGTGGTGTGTGTATATGTGTGTATATACACACACACATATACATAGAATGGAATACTATGCAGCCATCAAAAATCCAAAATCTTGCCATTTGCAAAGACATGGATAGAACTAGAGGGTGTTATGCTAACTGAAAGAAGTCAGTCAGAGAAAGACAGTTATCATATGGTCTCTCTGATACAAGGAATTTGAGAGGCAGGGCGGGGGGTCATGGGGGGTAGAGAGGGAAAACATGAAACAAGATGGGACCAGGGAGGGAGACAAATCATTAGAGACTCTTAATCTCAGGAAACAAACTGAGGGTTGCTGGGGGGTGGGAGGGGAGGGATAAGGTGGCTGGGTTATGGACATTGGGGAGAGTATGTGCTATGGTGAGTGCTGTGAATTATATAAGACTGATGATTCACAGATGTGTATCCCTGAAGCAAATAATACATTATATGTTAATTAAAAAATGCTAATGGGGGCACGGGGGTGGCTTAGTGTCCAGCTCTTGATTTCAGCTCAAGTCATGATCTCAGGGTGGTGAGATCAAGGCCCTTATTGGGCTCCGTGCTCAGTTGTCTTGAGATTCTCTGCCTTTCTCTCTTTCCCTCTCCCCCACTGCCCCTTCCCCACTTGTGTGTGTGTGCCATCTCACTCTCTCACTCACTCAAATAAATCTTAAAGGAAATGGTAGTAGATTGTATAGACTTAAGGGTGGGAGAATTAGGGGAGTATATCAGCTATGTGAGGAAGAGGAACAGCTGGTTCATTTAAGCATAAAAGAGCTAGAGACCCAGCTTCTACAGCTGCTGTAACAAATTACCATAAACTTGGTGACTTAAAACAACACAAATTATTACTTTATTGTTCTAGAGGTCAGAAATTTGAAATGGGCCCCACTAGGCTAAAATTTAGGTGTCCTTCCTTCTGAAGGTTATAGGAGAGAATCCATTTCCTTGCCTTTTCTAGGAAAAGAGGCTGCTTACATTCTTTGGTTTATGGCCTCCTTCCAGCTTCGAAATCAGTAATCCTATCACTTTATTCTTTGCTTCTTTCATCACATCTCTTCTAACTCTCCTGCTTCTTCCCTCTTTTACTTGTAAGAACCCTTGTAATTATACTGGACACACCCAGGTAATCCAGAATAATCTCTCCTCAAAATCCTTAATCACATCTGATTTAAAGTAAGTCCCTTTTTGTTAGGTAACATATTCACAGCTTGTGGGGATTAGGATATGGGATTTATTGTCATGATTCTGACTCCCACAATAGCTGTGTAACCTGGAGTATACAACTTTACTTTTTTAAGGTTTTATTTATTTATTTGAGAGAGAGACAGTGAGAGAGAGCATGAGAGGGGAGGTCAGAGGGAGCAGACTCCCCATGGAACAGGGAGCCTGATGCAGGACTCGATCCCAGGACTCCGGGATCATGACCTGAGCTGAAGGCAGTCACTTAACCAACTGAGCCACCCAGGCGCCTGTATACAACTTTAAAATTCAGCCTATGAAGATACTCTGGTGTAAGACCATGATCTCTCCATAATTTATATCCCTGACCCACACTTGATATGCAGGACCACTGATACTGGGAATTTGATTTAGTTGCTCTCGTCGAAGGTGGATTTGCCGCAATACCTCTTCTCTCACTAGCTGTCATTTAAATGTGGTGTTGGGGGGTGCCTGGGTGGCTCAGTGGATTAAGCCTCTGCCTTCAGCTCAGGTTATGATCTCTGGGTCTTGGGATTGAGCCCCATATCGGGCTCTCTGCACAGCAGGAAGCCTGCTTCCCCTTCTCTCTTTGCCTGCCTCTCTGCCTACTTGTCATCTCTCTCTCTCTCTCTCTCTCTCTCTCAAATAAATAAATAAAATCCTTTAAAAAAAAATGTGATGTTGGTGTGCTCATTGTAAGTCTGATTGATCTCTTTGCACCCTAGCTGCAAGGGAAGCTGGTGAATCTATAGTGGAAATTGCTTCTGCCTTTTAAGTTGGGAGATTTCTTAAAAATAGGAGGGGAGATTAAGATGCTGGGTTTCAGGGCTCTCTGCTCAGCAGGGAGCCTGCTTCCTCCTCTCTCTGCCTGCCTCTCTGCCTACTTGTTATTTCTGTTAAATAAATAAATAAAATCTAAAAAAAAAAAAAAAAAAAAAAGATGCTGGGCTTCAAAGAAGAATGCCAACCAGAGAGAGGATGTAAGTATAGTGGAAAGTCATGGGTAATAGGATTCTGTTTTGATAAACTCTGTATCAGAGATGCGAAGATGAGTAAGAGTCGTGTCTGTTGCTGTTCTCATGGCAGCCAGAGCAGGAATGGAAAGCGATGTGCATGTGCTAGTACCCTAACATAAATCAGTGCCATTTTTCTCATACCTTACCTGATAGGAAGCCAACTCTGTTCTGTGAAAGCTTTTCATTTTCATTTCCATTTCACTGTCTTACATGCTTATCAGAAATTGCTGTCAGCTGTACCTTTGCCTTTTGAACGGTTACATGGAGGAAGGTAGGCAGGTTTTGAGGCTTTCTTCTTTCATTCCAGTAGGTTAATCAGTAACAGTGGTTTTGATGTATACCTGTGCTGTCCAGAATGGTAGACACTAGGCATGTGTAGCTGTTCAATTTTAATTTCATTTAAATGAAATAAAATAAAAAATTTTGTCAGTTATCCTAATTACATGTCAAATGCTCATGTGGCTAGTGGCTACTGAATTAGACAGCCCAGGTCTATCCCAGTGGTGTGACATGTTTATTGTATGAGGGTCAATCAGGAAAAAAAATCAGGGACAGCAAAGCAAGGTTTATTGAGTGAAAGCAAAGTGATAGTACAAAACTCCCAAGAAGGGAGGGGACCCGAAGGGGTTGCCCAAAATGAAATGTTGAATAAACTCTTTTTTAATACCCCTAGTAAGTTTTTCCTTTTCATATAATGCTTTAGAGTTCGCAGCATCCATTCATATGTAGTATATGTTTTCCTGATAATGCAGACTGTAAAATAAGCATAATTAACTCTTAACTTTTCATATAGGAAGTTGAAGCTCAGAGAGACCAGAGGGTCAAACAGCAAAGTTAGAAGGGGTTATATTATTCTTTTGGGTGTGTGTGAGTAATATATAATTCTGTTCAGTGCAACATAAAGTGCATAGGGTACTAAGTATTGTGTTGAATATTAGGATACTAAAAAAGCTAGGTGTTCTGCCCTGGTCTGGGCCTTGTTGTCTTATTCTTGTTGCGTTTTTCAGCTTGAGCTGGTAAAGAATGGCAAATGGAACATTGTAGGGAAGGGGCCTCACACTTGTATGAGTGGATCTAACTTTTCTCGGGGAGCCTTCCCCAAACTGATCCCTAGTCAGTTTCACACTGTAACCCCAATAGATAATATATGGATTTGCTTTTTGTCTCCTCCCACAAACCCTAATATAAAATGTAAATTCCTTGATAGCAGGAACCTTGTGTACTTTCTTCACTGCTGTATCCCAGCTCCTAGAATAGTGTCTAGGATATAGCAAGCCCGAGATACTAAGAAATTATTGGTATAAATTGTTTTACATTTGCTTCTATTATTAAGCAAAGTGGTTGCTCTGGAGGGTTTCTCCCCTGCTAAAATCTTAATGGTTTTAGGAGTTAAAATGGTTTTAGGAGTCTTTTGTGATATTTCTCTTTCATATTGCTGAAATTATTGATCCTCTTAGAAGTGGTTTATACCTGCAAGGCCCTGTAGAGTAACTGCTAGCCACCTGTGGTCATTGAGCACTGGAAATGTGGCGGGTGTGACTGAGGAGCTGTATTATAATTCAGGTTTTTTGGTTTTTTTTTAATGGGAAGAGGCCGGGGAGGGCCAGCAGGGGGATTAAAGAGAGAATCTTAAGCGGACTCTATGCCCAGCGCGAGTGTTGGGCTCAGTCTCAGGACCCTTAGATGATGACTTGAGCCAAAATCAAGAGTCAGACAATTGACTCAGTCACCCAGGCACCCCTGTAAGTAAAAGTTTTTTTTTTTAATTAATTTAAGTTTTAAGAATTTATGCTTGATTGAGTTGTCAGAACAATTTGGGTCTGTGAATCTACCTTCAGCAGTACATTTTAAGGAATCTAAATACAGATCGAATATTTCTGATGAAAAAGTAGCTGCTTAATTGATAGGTGCTGTAATTGTGAAACAGTTTGACAACTTAGCATGAGAAAGAATTTGAAATCTTCAATAATTTTTATATTGACTACATGTTGAAATGCTAATGTTTTAGATATGTTAGATTAAAATACATTGTTTTCTGCTTTTTACTTTTGTAAGTTAAAAGAAATAGGTTACATATAGTAAATATGTGACTAATATTAGATTTCCTTCTATTGACCATAAGGAGTTTCTATCAAAAGATTTTTACTGTGAATTTTTTTGTGTGTGTGGAATCATATTTGTAGCCTTGAGGCTTTTATTTAATATATATTTTAAAAATATACAAATAATTATCTTGTTAACTGCACTCATTCAACGTATTTATTCAGGGAAGACTAGATAATAAGGTACTCTTCAAGGCAGTTTTGGGGTTATAGTATAAATCAGAGATTAATTGAAGAAATAACATGTTAGAATGTAGTACGTGCCATAATGGATATGAATTGAAGGGTTGACCTCATAGAAATGTCTTAAGAGGTTTTATGAAGGGTATATCATCTCCCTAAGATAGAAGAATTTTGTGATGAACTGGAGGAGGATATTCCAGGCAGAGGAAAAAAAAAATACATATATATGTAGAGAGAGAAAGAGATCGACAGACAGACATAGGAGGAATCAGAAGCATTTGCAGCATACTTCATGAAGGGAGAGGTTTAAGGAGATAAGGTTGGAAGCTAAATTGGGGGATACTGATAGGCTGCTTAGTTTGAACTTTATGGATAAATGGAAATTAATGTTTTCAATCTGGACATTGATGTGTTTAGAATTATTTGATACCGTATATTTGGGAAGTTCATGCAAGTAAAGTCATGGGAATGATTTGAGAAAACTGCCAAAAATCCATGTAAAAGACAGTGAAAGTCTGAATCAGGATACTGAGAAGCATCTATGAGAGAAAATACGTGAATGTAATCAGTGGGATTTTGGCTACTGATTAGGTATGAAGGGAGAGAGGGAGAGTCATATTGAAGTTGGTCGTGGGGAAATGGTAGCACTTCTCATGGAAATAGGTAATAAAGTCATGGGTGTTGAAGGGAATATTTAATAAATATCCATGCAGAGATGCCAGATAGCTGTTGGAATGGGGACATAGTGTGAGCTGGGTTGGAAATGATTGATTTCATAGTTGTCTTCAGTAATGGTGACACTTAAATCCACAAGCTGGAAAGTAGTGATACAGGTGTATCGGTATCAGGTGAGATCATTAGGGAACAGATATCAGATGATAATAAGGTCTTATTCTTCCTCCCACCTACCTCCCCTCTGGTGACAATCAATTATGTTCTTTATAGTTGAGTCTTTTTTGGTTTCTTTCTTTTTTTCTTTGTTCACTTGTTTTGTTTCTTAAATTCCACAAAAGGGTGAAATCATATGGTGTTTGTCTTTCTCTGACTTATTTTATTTAGCATTATACTCTCTAGATCCATCCATGTTGTTTTAACAGTCAAGGTTCCAATCTTTTTTATGGCTGAGTAATATTCCATTGCAGTGTGAGTGTGTGAGTGTGTGTGTGTGTGTGTGTGTGTGTACATACACCATATCTTTCTCCATTCATAGACCCTTAGACTATTTCCATAATTTGGCTACTGTAAATAATACTGCAGTAAACATAGAGATGCATATATCTTTTTGATTTAGTGTTTTAATGTTCTTTGGGTAAATGCCCAGTAATGGAATCACTGGATTGTGTGGTAATTCTATTTTTAATTTTTTGAGGAACCTCCATACTGTTTTCCACAGTAGCTGCACCAGTTTGCATTCCTACCAACAGTGCATGAGAGTCCTTTTTTCTCCACATCCTCATCAGTACTTCTTGTTTCTTGTGTTTTTGATTTCAGCCATTCTGACAGGTGTGAGGTAATAGCTCGTTGTGGTTTTGATTTGCATTTCCCTGATGATTAGGTGTTTCTTTTCTTCTTCTTTTTTTTTTTTTTATTTTTTAAAGATTTTATTTATTTCACAGCGAGAGAGGGAACACAAGCAGGGGGAGTGGGAGAGGGAGAAGCAGCCTTCCCTCCGAGTAGGGAGCCCCATGCAGGGCTTGATCCCAGGAATCAGGACCTGAGCTGAAGGCAGACACATAACGACTGAGCCACCCAGGTGCCCCATGGAAAGTTTTAAAGTTTAATAAAGGGGTGTTTTAATGCACTCGTTCTCAAAAGTGTGGTCCCCAGACCAATAGCATCAGTATCACCTGGGAACTTGTTAGAAATCCAAAATCTTGTGTCCCATCTTAGACCTGCTGAATCAGAAACTGTGGGGATCAAGTTCAGTGACCATTTTCAGAGGCTTTCAAAAAGATTTTGATACGGTTTGAAGTTTGAGTAAGGGCCAATACACTATAGTTCAGGAAGTATGAAGACTGAGAAAAAGCTAAGTTTGGGCAGTCATTGTTAACTCTTGAGAAAATTTGTAGTATTAAATTGCCATCAGTACTGTTCATGCTCCTCAGTTTTTTTTTTAAATGAATATAGAATGTGCATTTTATGCAATGTGTAGATAATGCATTTTAATCAGATTATGATCATAGGGCATATACTTTTAAATCACACTAGTTGTGTGTAAGCCTGGCGATTCACAGACCTGTACCCCTGGGGATAAAAATATATGTTTATAAAAAAAAAAAAAAAGAAATACCACGTTGAGGGCACCTGGGTGGCTCAGTTTGTTAAGTGTCTGCCTTCGGCTCAGGTCATGATCCCAGGGTCATGGGATTGAGCACCCCCTTCAGGAACCCTGGTTTGTGGGGAGCCTGCTTCTCCCTCTTCCTATGCCTACTGCTCTGTCTGCTTGTATTCTCTGTCTGTAGGACACCTTCTCTGTCAAATAAATAAAATCTTTTAAAAATACTTAAAAAAAATAAATCACATTAGTTGAGGTAATCAAAATGCATTCATTTTAACTCTACAGTTACTGAACTTTATGAAAATACACCCTCTAACCACCACCCTGATCAAGATATAGAATACTTGCAAATCTCCCCAAATACTGTCTAGACTCCTCTGCAATATGTCCTAACTCTCTATATGCGTCAGGCAGTTGTTCTGATTTGTATCACTATAAATTACTTTTGCTTGTTCTAGAACTTGGTATTGGTAGTCCTTTGAGTTTCATCATTCTGGTGAGTATGAATTGGTATTTTATTGTAGAGTCACATTTCTAGATGACAGAAGATGTTGAGCTTCTTTTCATGTGCTTAATGGGCCATTTGTGTATCTTCTTTTAGTGTTTAAATCATTAGTCCATTTTAAAAATTGGAATGCTTTATTGTTGAGTTCTCTTTATATTTTTTCAGTGTAAATCCTTTGTGTTTGTATACATACACATATATCCCAGTCTGGCTTGCCTTTTCACTTTTCTTAATTATTTTGAGGAGCAGGAGTTTTAAATTTTAATGAATCCAATTTATCGGTTTACTTTTTTCTTTTATTGACTCTTGCCTGTATGGAATTCTTTATTTCCCTGGGCTAGTGAAAAATTTCTCCTAGAAATTTTATAGATTTAGGTCTGTGATCCATTTTGAATTAATTTTTGTGTGTGCTGTGATGTATCACTTAAAGTTAATTTTTTCTAGTTTTTAAATTTTTATCTACCATTGAAAACATTTTTTCCCTGTTAAAGTGCCTTGACACTTTTGTTAAACATTATTTGGCTGTATACACAGACACAGTGATACACATGTACCTACGTACATGAGTAGATGAGTCCATTTCTGTACTCTGGTCTGTTCCATTGATCTGTATGTTTATTCTTATACCAATACTATACTGTTTTGATTATTACCGCATAAAAGTTTGAAATCTGGTAGTGTAAGTTCTCCCACATTTATTCTTTTGGAACATTGTTTTGTTTATTCTCAGTTTTTCCATTTCCAGATAAATTTTAAAGCCAACCTGTCCGTTAGTTTCTACCAAAAACAGCCTCCTAATGTTTTGATTGGAATTGTATTCTAACTATAGATTAGTTTGAGGGGAATTATGTTGATCTTTTTGAAGTGAGCTTTTATTTGTTTTCTGGTTTTTGTTTTCTGCTTTTCGTTATTTTCTTCTACTTAATTTTGGTTTAATATACTTTTATAGTTTAAGGTAGATTAATGCCTTAAGACCTTTTTTATTTTCATTTAGGCATTTAAAGTTATAAAGAGCTCTCTGAGCACTGCCTTGTTGCATCCTACACATTATGTTTCCATTTTCATTTGGTTTCAGATATTTTCCCATTTCCTCTGTGATTTCTTCTTTTGCTCCATGATTATTAAGAAATGTATTATTTCATTTCCAAATAGGTGAGGAATTTTCCAGCTTTCTGTATTGATTGGTAGTTCTGTGGTTTTGATTCTTTTAAATTTCTGAAGATTTATTTTGTGATTCACATATGGTCTTTCTTGCTGGATGGATGTGCACTTGAAAAATACGTGTATTCTTCTGTTGGGTAAAGTGTTTTAGAAATGCCAGTTAGATGTTTGGTTGATAGTATTGGTCTAATTCTGCCAATTTTCTGCCCACTTTCTGCCTAGTTGTCTGTTATTGAGAGAGGAGTTTTGAACTCTCCAAATAATTATAGATTTATCTATTTTTCTTTTCTGTCTCTTTTTATTTTATTTCTCCTGTTTATTAGGTATCCTCTAATAATCCTCTTTTGGTTTCTCTGGGGTTTATAATACGTATTTTTATATATTCCACTTTAAGTATAATATAAAATCTTAAGTGGTGTAATTATATCTCCCTCTCCTTCTGTTTGTACTGTTACATTTTCATTTTTATTTTGTTGGTTTGTTTTTTTTGGGGGGGAGGGGCAGAGATGGAGGGAGAGAGAGAATCTTAAGTAGACTCCATGCCTAGTGCAGGGTCTGGTGCAGGCTTTGATCTCACAACCCTGAGATCATGACCTCAGCCAAAGTCAAGAGTCAGATGCTTAACCTGCTGAGCCACCCAGGTGCCCTCTTTTTTGTTTTAAAGTCATTTATTTTTTATTTAGTTTTTTTTTAAGTAATCTCTACACAGCGTGGGGCTTGAATTCAAGATCCTGATATCAAGAGTTGCATGCTCTTCCAAGTGGGCCAGCTGGGCACCCCCCTTGTTTTCCCCTTTATTTGTTTTAAACCCTAAACTACATGTTATTTTTGTTTTTTGCTTAAGATTTTATGTATGTATTAGACTGCAAGAGAGGGAACACAAGCCAGGGGGGAGGGGAAAGGGAGAAGCACGCTTCCTGCTGAGCAGGGAGCCCTATGACGAACTTGATCCCAGGACCCTGGGATCATGACCTGAGCCGAAGGCAGATGCTTAACAACTGAGCCACCCAGTACCCCAAAAGTTAGTTAACTTTTAAGGAAATTAAAAAACAAGGAGAAAAACATTATTTTACATTTACTTACATATTTTTCATTTCTGGCATTTATTATCTTTTTGTGTAGTTCCAGGTTTCTGTGTGGTATCTTTCTTTCTAGCCTCAAGAACTTCCTTTTTAAAATATTCCTTATGGTATTGATCTTCTGGCATCAAATTTCCTCAGCTTCTGTGTTTCTGAAATTGTCCTTATTTCACCTTCAGTTTTAAAGGGTATTTTTGCTGGACATCTAATTATAGGTTTGATAAGGGCTTATCCTTCTCCCCCTCCCAATATTTTGAAGTTTTACTTCATTATTTTTTGGCTTACATTTTTTTCTGAGAATATGGGCATTAGTCTTATTTTTATTCCTCCTTATATAATGGATCCTTTTTCTCTCCCTGCTCTGAAAATTTTCTTTTTATCATTGAATTTCAGCCATTTGATTACAGTGTCTTTGTATGGTCTTTTTTTGTGTTTAAATGCTCAAGTTTTGTTGAGCATCTTAGATCTCTGGGTTTGTAACTCATCAAATTTGAAAGCTATTCTGTCATTTCTTCACATATTTTTTATATAATTGATATGAGCCAGATTTGATATGAACTCTTAACTTCTTGGGGTCTGTTGTCCAGTGAACTGGTAATTTGATTTTTTAATATGATACAGAGTTGTAAATGAAATTTTTAAAAATAAGGCAGTGAAGGGGCACCTGGGTGGCTCAGTCAGTTGAGCGTCTGCCTTCAGCCCAGGTCCTAATCCCAGTATCCTAGAATTGAGCCCTTCATCAGGCCTCCCGCTCTGTAGGAAGCCTGCTTCTCCCTCTTCCTCTGCTTACTGCTCCCCTGCTTGTGCTCTCTCTCTGCCAAATAGATAAAATCTTAAAAAAAAAAAAATTAAGGCTGTGAAGTTGACCACATCAACTGACTCCTTCCCAGATGAGTTATCTGTGGCATGCAGTGCTGTTTGATGGCATTTTATCTATAGTAGAACTTCTTCCAAAATTGGAGTCAGTCCTCTCAAACCCTACAGTTTCTTTATCAGCTAAGTTTATGTAATATTCTAAATCCTTTTTTTTTGTCATTTCAACAGTCTTCAAAGCATCTTCACCAGGAGTAGAGTCCATCTCAAGAAACTACTTTCTTTGCTCACCCGTAAGAAGAAACTCCTCATCCATTCAAGCTTTATCAGTGGATTATAGCAATTCACTCACATCTTCAGGCTCCATGTAATTTTCATTCTCTTTCCCCCACTTCTGCAGTCACTTCCTCCACTGAAGTCTTGAGCTCCTCAGAGTCATCCATGAGGATTGGAATCAGCTTCTTCCCAAATGCTGTTAATGTTGATATTTTGACCTCTTCAGATTAACCTTGAATGCTCTTAATGGCATCAAGAATTGGGAATCCTTTCCAGAAGGTTTTCAGTTGCCTTTGCCCAGATGCATCAGAGGAATCACGATCAATGGCAGCTATAGCGTTACAAAAAAATTTTTTTTAATTTATTTTTAAGATTTTATTTATTTATTTGGCAGAGTGTGAGATAGTACAAGCAGTGGGAGAAGTAGACTCCCGGCTTAATCCCAGGACCCTGGGATCATGACCTGAATAAAGGCAGACACTTAACCAGCTGAGCCACCCAGGTGACCCTGAAATGTATTTTTTAAATGCAAAGTCTTGAAAATCTAAATTACTTTTTGATCCATGGACTACAGAAAAGATGGTTGTGTCAGCAGGCATGAAAACAATGTTAATCTTGTCCATCTCCATTGAAGTTCTTAGGTGACCAGGTATATTATTATTATTGTGCAGTAATATTTTGAGAGGACTCTTTTTTTCTAAGCAGTAGGTCTCAGTGGTGGTTTAAAATATCAGTAAACCGTGTTGAAAACAGATATGCTGTCATCCAGGCTTTGGTGTTTCGTTCATAGAGCACACAGGCAGAGGAGATTTAGCATAGTTTTAAGGGCCCTAGGGTTTTGGGAATGGGAAATGAGTATTGGCTTCGACTTAAAGTTGCCAGCTGCATTATCCCTTAACAAGAGAGTCAGCCTGTACTTTGAAGTTATGAAACCAGGCACTAACTTATCCTCTCTAGCTATGAAGTCCAGGATGGTATCTTCTCCTGATACAAGGTTGTTTTGTCTACACAGAAAGTCTGTTGTTTAGCCACCTCCATGAATTATCTTAGCTACGTCTTCTGGATAACTCAGTGTAGCTTCTGTATCAACACTTGCTCCTTCACCTCATATTTCTATTTTATGGAGATGGCTTCTCTCCTGAAACCTCATGAACCAACCTCTGCTAGCTTTCAGGTTTTTCGTATGCAGTTCCTCACCTCTCTCAGTTTGCGTAGAATTGAAGAGAGTTAAGGCCTTGCTCTGGGTTAGGCTTTGGTTTAATGGAAGGTTGTGGCCAGCTCGATATGCTTAGACCACTCAGACTTTTTCCAAATCAGTGGTAAGGCTGCTTTTATCTCTTGTGTCTTTGCTGGAGCACAACTTTTCATTTCCTTCAAGAACTTTTAGCTTTGAGAGTAAAAGTTGGCTGTTTTGTGCAAGAGTCCTGTCTAGACTTTCATTGTGCCTTCCTCACTAAGCTTAATCATTTCTAGCTTTTGATTTAAAAAGAGACATGTGACTCTTTTCACTTGAACACTTAGGGGGCCATAGTAGAGTTATTAATAGGCATAATTTCAGTACTGTGTCTCAGGTAATAAGGAAGCCCAAGGAAAGGAAGAGAGATGGGGGAGTGGCTGATTGGTGGAGCAGTCAGAACGCACACAACATTCATTAAGTTCGCTATCTTATATGGGAATGGTTTGTGGTGCCCCCAAACAGTTGCAATAATGTCAAAAATCACTGATCACAGAATATCATAACAAGTATAATAATAATATTATTAAACAATTTGAAATATTGTGAGAATTACAAAATGTGACACAGACATGAAGTGAGCAAATGCTATTGGAAAAAGGGTACCAGTAGACTTCTTGGACACAGGGTTGCCACAGACCTTCTATTGTTAACAACTTCAGCATCTGTGAAGCACAGTAAAGCAAAGCACAATAAAACAAGTATGCCTGTATACTGATGACTCCCAAATGAATATCTGCAGTCCATACCTTTCCTTTAAACCCCAGACTCTAACTACCTGTCAGTTCATTCTGTTGGATGTATAATAACCATCTCAGAATTACCATTGTTATCAAGCACAATAGCAAGAGCTTATGTAATATCATGTGCCAAGCACTATTATCCCAAAATGGACTCTTCTCCATATACCTACTTGTATCATCTTCCTTTTGTTAGTAAATGGCTAGTCCACCCTTCTAGCTGGCCAGGAATCATTTTTTTATCCCCACCCCTTTTCCCTTCACTCAGTAAAACGTTGTTGGTCAAAGTCTGATGATAGCTGTCTATATTGCTGTCTACTGGACCGAGCCAGTTAATTCTGTTGGATGACTCAGTCAGCCAGTGGCTCAGCCTGACCTGAATGGCCCAAGACAACCTCACTCAACTGTTTGGACCCTCAGCTGAGATGACTGTGATAGGTGGGAAAACTGGGTCTCCTTGTTCCAAGTGGTATGTTGTCCTTGGCTTTATAACATGATGATGGTGTTAGCAAAAGGGCAGGCTCAAATGCACAAGTGCTTATCAACCTCTTTCTGTTACATTTGGTGAAGTCCAATTGGCCAAAGTAAGTCATGTGTTCAGCCTATGGTCAGTATGTGAAGAGATTAATTTTTTTTTTAAAGATTTTATTTACTTATTTGACAGACAGAGATCACAAGTAGGCAAAGAGGCAGGCAGAGAGAGAGAGGAGGAAGCAGGCTTCCTGCCCGATGTGGGGCTCGATCCCAGGACCCTGGGATCATGACCTGAGCTGAAGGCAGAGGCTTTAACCCACTGAGCCACCCAGGCGCCATGTGAAGAGATTAATAAGGGTACAGATGCCAGGTGGTGTGTGATTCATTGGGGGCCATTAATATAACAATCTTCCATATGCCTTCCATGATCTGTATCTAGTTAAATTACTTGATTTTAATATACCACCCCTTTCTGAAGATAGGAAAATAATAAGGAACATGACTAGCTAAAACTGATGTCTGGAAATATAGGCTAAATAATGTTTTTTTGGTAGAAAAATCAGTTTTGACTTCTGTATATCTTTTTTTTTTTTTAATTTTAGAGACCATGTAGAAGTAGAGAGTACTATATGTACTATAATTATAGATTTTTTTTTAAGATTTTATTTATTTGTCAGAGAGAGAGCACAAGTAGGGGGAGCAGCAGGCAAAAGGAGAAGCAGGTTTCCTGCTGAGCAAGGAGCCAGATCTGGGATTTTTTTCTAGGGCCCAAGATCATGACCCTAGCCAAAGGCAGACATTCAACCGACTGAGCCACCCAGGCACGCCTAGATTCTTTGATTTAGTTAAGTCAGATGGTATCTTGTTGCTAGCTGAGTTAATTAACTTGTCCATTTTGTGTATCATCCCCATTCCACATCAGGAAGTAGTATTTTACTTTTGTTTAACTAGTATGGTGTTTTACATTATTTTGGCTGTTTGCTCTTTTTTATTTTTTAAATCTAATTTTTGTTTCATGTCACTTCTTAAAGCATGTAGTCACATACTTGTTTACTTCAGATCAACTCTGTACTTTGTCTTGGGTTGCCCTGATGTAATTTTTTTCTCTCATTGTCCTTTCCAATGAATCTAATCTGTTACTACATTAATATGTATTTTGATTCTAGTGTCTACTCATATTTTAGCTTTTGTTTTTCTGTCTTTGGTATTCTGTTAACCTTCTCTTACCATTATAAGTATATGCAAGCATTTACTTTATTATGTCTTCAAAAGTAGTCTTACCTGATCTTTTATATTGTTAGATGCTAATTTTATTAAAAATTGCTTTCCTTTTGGGCACCTGAGTGTCTCAGTCCATTGAACATCCTGCTCTCAGTTTCAGCTCAGGTCATGATCTCAGCGTTCTCAGATGAAACCCTGCATCGGGTTCTGTGCTTGGTGTTGAGGTTCTGTCTCCTTCCTCTGCCCCTCCCACTCATGCTCTCTCTGTTTCTCAAATAAATAAATAAATTTTTTAAAAAAATGCTTTCCTTTATTTTTCCTTTTTTTTTTTTACCCTAAAAGGCATTTAGTTTTCACTTTTTCTGTGTTAAATAAGAAATATAATATTATCTTGTGTTTTATTTCCATAAGGTACAGCGTTGTTACATAGAATGCATTTTTTTTTCTCCAAAGGCATTGGGTTTGGTAGAGTCGAAAACCATTGTTTTGGCATATCTCATCTAATGTAGAAATTGAGATGAGGGGGAAATAGCCATCCAGTTGTTGATGGTTTACTCTAAATTTTTTTTCTTTTTATAAATTTAAATTCTGTTAGCCTTAACCTTAATATCTTGTTCAGCGCACTTGGGTTATTGACTTTATCCATATCCTATGGAGGTTTCAAATTTTATCTTTTTTTTTTCCTTTAAGATTTATTTATTTGAGAGAGAGCACATGTGTGCAACTAGCAAGTGAGGGGGCAGAGGGAGAAGCATACTCCCCTTGAGCATGGAGCCAGATTTCAGTTTGATCCCAGGACCCTGAGATCATGACCTGAGCCAAGGCAGATGCTTAACTGACTAAGCCACCCAGGCCTCTCTCAGATTTTGTATTTCTATATAGATATATACAGTATTGTCTGTACTATATAGATTCTAGTGTGTGGAAAACAATCTGAATATCAGATAGCCAAGAAAATGATCATGGATTTTTCTAACAGACTGTATAAAATAATAGATTTTCTGAACCTAGAAGGAAGTACGTTATTCCTGGTTATCAGGTGAAAAAAACCTTAGAAGTTGTTTTCCTGGAAGACTTTTGAGACTACTGTCAGTTTTGAGAAACTGAATTTTTAGTGTCTTAGCCTTTTGAGAGACCATGTAGCCCAAATTAACATATATTTGCTTTATACACTTTAGTTTGGCAGGCATAACTAGGCACCAGGTATACAGAGTTGTGCAGAATAGTCTTTAGTGGAGGAAATAACCTCCTCGTAGCGCTGGGTGCTAAGATAGAAGTGGGCGTTAAGATGCACTGGGAGTGTTTGGCCAAGCCAAAGGCATTGTGTAGAAGTTGCTGAGTTTTAAATAAGAGAAGGCGTTAACCAGGTGAGGAGGGAAGGAGGACTGCGTTCGTTCCAGGCTGAGTGAAGGAGCATGAGTAGAGATACTGAGGAACAAAGTAGCTAAGAACTAAAAATAATTTAGTTTTATTAGGTCATAAAGTATAAAGCGGGGACCTGTGGGACCTCACATGCTATGCTAAGGAGCTTGGGTTTTATCATGTATTTTCTCAGTCTTCCACTAAAGTACAACTAAAGTCACTGGAGGTTGAATATCTGCTTCCGAAGTGAGGGGACGAAGTCCACACGGATCTCCTGCATGTTTGAAATTTCTCTTAGGACTTGTGTTCTGTTGTTAAATATTGTGAATAACCTTGTCTTTTATTCTAGAATTGATTAGTGTAGTTCTTAGCTTCAGTTTCCTAATTTATAGAATGAGAATAATAATAGCACTTACATCTTAGGATTGTTGGGAAGACGAATAACTATAACGATAACAATGACAAAAATACCTAATATTTTTTGAGGGCTTACAAGGAACAGTCCTAAGTGCTTTATTTCTGTTACCTCATTTAATCCTCAAAACTTCTCAATGAGGTAGGTACATTTATTTATCTCCTTCTTAACTTCTAACAAAACTAGGGCATAGAGAAGTGATTTTCCTAAGGTTACACAGCTAGTTGTTGGCAGAGCTTGGTTTGAATGCACAGTCTGAATATAAGACTATACTTAACTATTATTACATTATACTCCCATTCTTTGAGATCATGTGTGTAGAACATTTAGCACAGAATCTGCCACATAGTAATTGTATGTGTAAGCAGGTATCAGCAGCCAATAATATTTACTTAACTTTGTTCATTTCTTTGAGTTAAATTGATGTCCCTAAGAAATTTTGCTATGTTTTTCTGTGGCTTGACTTATTCCCAGCATGCCATTAAATGCAAACTGTGTGACACACACCCATGCTTTTAATCACTACCCTTTATTGCCTCCTCCTTCCTTGTGGATCTATGTCCACATTATATTTTAAATCCATGGAAGGCACCATATTTGTTTTTTTCATCATTGTATACCCAGTCCTTCACACTGTATCTAGTACATAGACATGACCAAATCGTTGTTCAGTGAGTGAATAAAGATCTAAAAGCCTGATTTTTTTAGTTGACCTTACAATTTAAACATCATTCATACCGCCTATAATTGTGATTTAATTGCTTTACATGTTTTTCCATTGGTAAACAGTATAGTTCACACCAGCCATTCTGCTTCTGTGTTCTGCAGGACACTCTCACCTTGGAACTACAAAAACCCTGCTGGGTAACTGGTATTTGTTTGCCTTATAGAGATCAGTCAGCTTTCAGAGAGAGAAGGAGATTAGATAATACTTAGATATAAATCTAGAATATTAGAAGTATACAAACCAGCATATTAAAATGTGTATTTCAAGAAACGTAATACAGAAAGAAAAAAGTATTTTTTCATTTGACTTTGACATTAAATCATTTCAAATAAAGAGAAAATAATTTAATTTTTTTTCAAAGGAGTTCTCTGTTATTGTGGGTTAACTCATATTTTCCTCCTCTCCTCTGTCTAGAATGTCTTAAACCATTCTTCCTTATGAGAAATTGGATGTTCTTGCAGATAGTCATTGTGGGAGAAAACGTTTCATTTAAGTCCCAGATGAGGACCGGAAACTTGAAATCAGAGGAGCATCTGAAATCAAGTAATATTAGGTAGGATAAAAATTACAAGGGATTTCTACATGTTTGTACTCCTTTTAGAGATGTACGTTATATAGTATGCTTATTCTGTGAGCACTAATGGAAGAGTTAGAGACTTGGCGAAGCATTTGCTATAGGCCAGGATGGGAGATGGGAATGTTAAGATTTTTTATTTTTATTTTTATTTTTATTTTTATTTTTTTAATTTAGGTGACTTCATGAGACCTTTGGCATATGTTTACTTTGTCATGAGCATTTATATCTTGTAGTTGAAGGAAATTTTTTAAACATTTACTGACATAAATCTAAGACATTTTTATGTTTATATATGAGGCTCTCTGAATATTCATGATAAGCATTGGGTCATTAGGGTCATGTGATCCATCTTACAGATTGTCCTTTAGTATGTTAATTCCTGTGTTTTGGGTTTCATATATAACAGTTCATTTGAGTACAGGGAGCATCAGCTCTTACTTAGTTCTCCCTGTCTCCATGGCTACAGTCCAGCCTCCCAGAGGCCTGTGGAGATAGGTCTATGATTGCATGCTGGTGAGTTAGAAACTGTTGTCACAGCAGCTTGCAGTGACACTTATAATGACAGAATGTGTGAAGGTGTCTGATCTCAGAGATGTAGCTTTTAAATAAGAAGTGGTTTTTGCCCCTAGAAGTTGATAACCATGACAAAGACACCTGTAGCCAGTCCATTCCAGAAGAACTTGCTTTGTTTTGCAGTGCTTAAGAACTCTGGAAACAGTTTATAGGTAGAACCTAACTAAGCTCTGCCACTTTCTAGTTGTGTGACTTTGGGCAAGTTATTTAACCACTCTGTGCCCCTGTTTCCTTGTCCATTATGGGGATAAACTCAGGACTTATCTGATAGATTTGTGTGAATTAAAAATTTAATAAAATACGAAAGCATGTAAACAGCACCTAGCAAATACTAAATGATTGAACTCTTTATTATTAAGCTATTAGTTAATTCTTTTTTTTTTTTTAAGATTTTATTTATTTATTTGACAGAGAGGGATCACAAGTAGGCAGAGAGGCAGGCAGAGAGAGAGGAGGAAGCAGGCTCCCCGCTGAGCAGAGAGCCCGATGCCAATTCGGGGCTCAAATGGCTCGGGGCTCGATCCCAGGACCTGGGATCATGACCTTAGCCAAAGGCAGAAGCTTTAACCCACTGAGCCACCCAGGTGCCCCTTTTAAGTTAATTCTTAACAGAGGAGTTTAGAGTCTATAATCCGTTATCATAACATTGCTGTATTTTATCATTTGCTTGATCTATTATCAGGTCCAATATTTAAAATGTACTGTTTAAGTTATGTAATCAAAACTACTGTTTGGAAAAAAGCAAAAACAAAACAAAAATAAAAACTGTTTTGTAACTTGGATCTATCTCCCTCTGGTTTCATTTTTTGTACATACTAAGAACTTGGTCATCGTGATATGTAAACAGTTTCTCTTTCTATTGGCCTAAATTTAGCATTATATGGTAGATGACAGGATTTTTGTCCCCCCATCTTGGAATGTTTTCATCTTCAACCCCCTGTTCTGCTTCAGAAAGAATCCTGTGTCAGAAACCAGATAAGCAAAAGTAATTTGGTATTCACCGAAGAAGTGTTGGCATTATAATCAGATTATAGTCCTCCCTCTTGGAGTTTTCAGTTAGGTTCTTCTGTGGAACTTACTGGTTGTCTTATTTATTTCTCATAGCAACTCTGAAAGGGAGTTTGTTTCCCTGCTCTACAGATGAGGAAATTGAAGTTTCTTGGAAAGAATCTCCAGCATACCACTACTAATATGTAGGAAACCCACATTCAGACTTTTTAAATTCTGTATCACTTTTCATTGCAGAAAATTGCCTCTTGTATGATGCACATTTTACCATTCATTAATTCAACAAAATTTTAATGAATAGCTCTAGGTGTTAGGGATACAGCCCTGAACACTGTCTACTCCCTCATTCCCATGGGCTCTTCTCTTTTTCTAGTTGAACTGTAAGCATGTTATCTTTATCCTTGTACTCAGCCATAGCGTATTTGAAGTCATCTGTATGTCTTTTATCTTCCACCTTATCTTGAGTTCCTTACAAGTAAGTAGGACCTGCCATCATTAAGGCTAGCTATATTTTCATATTAATTTTTCTATTGTGTCTAATCCATGTGGCTTGCAGAACTATTTCTCAATTATTTTCTTTGCCTTTGGTAAGGTTTCCTTTCCTATTGATTTTGAAATTATCCCAGATATTCACCATTCTCTTCAGTTTATCTACCTCTTATGTTCAGACACTGATCTGATCTCCTACTTTATCTCTGAAAGTGATGTAATGAGTGCATCTGTGAATTCTCTTGATACCTCTTCACCCCACACTACTCCAGATTCTTTTAGCACATTTCCATCTAACCTTAACTCTCTCTAATTTCATTCTGCTTCTTTTTCAAAGGCAGTCTTGCCTCCTGTCCTATTAATCACATTCTCATTTCCTTCCATATCTTCCAGAACCATGCCCGTCAGTTTTGGGCTCACTTTCTGAAGTCTTCAAACTATTCCATTCTCCTGGCTTTATTTCTTCATTTTAAACGTGTTTAAGGCTCTACCATTATAAAATAGAAACTTCTCTTTGCGACGACCCTCTTCCTTTTTCCTCACTGGCTAGCATTTTAATTGACCTTAAGTTCTCTCTCTTTTTCTTTTTTCTTTTCTTTTCTTTTCTTTTTTTTTTGGGGGGGGGGGAGGTGGTAGAGAGCCCAAGTGAGGAGTAGAACGAGGGGCAGAGGGAGAGAGAACTTCTTAAGCAGGCTCCACACTTAGCCTGGAGCCTGACTTGGGGCTTAATCTCATGACTCTGAGATCATCACTTGAGCCAAGATTAAGAGTGGAACACTTAGGGCGCCTGGGTGGCTCAGTGGGTTGAGCCTCTCTGCCTTCGGCTCAGGTCATGATCTCAGGGTCCTGGGATCGAGTCCCGCATCGGGCTCTCTGCTCAGCAGGGAGCCTGCTTCCTCCTCTCTCTCTGCCTTCCTCTCTGCCTACTTGTGATCTCTCTCTGTCGAATAAATAAATAAAATCTTTAAAAAAAAAAAAAAAAAAGAGTGGAACACTTAAACAACTGAGCCACCCAGGTACCCCTAAACTTCTCTTTCTTATTTGTTTCCTAGACCTCTGCAGTTTGACTGTCTTTTTTCTGCAGGGCTATTGTTGACCCTTATTTCACCAAATCCAACCCGCTTTCCAGTCCTCATAGTTATCTGCCCCTTAGAAATGAATATAGGTCTTTCTCTCTCTGACTTCACTTAGCATGCTGTACTCTGGGTCCGTGCATGTTGTTGCCAACAACAAGGTCTCATCCTTTTTTATGATATGATATAAATATACTGCATGATATTTCATTGTGTATACATGCCACATCTTTATCCATTCCTCTGTGGATGGATACTTGGGTTGCATCTATATCTTGGCTATTGTAAATAATGCTGCAGTAAACATGGGGTGCATATATTTTTTTGAATTAGTGTTTTAGTTATCTTTGGGTACATACTCTGTAGAAATTTCTGTTTTCAGTTTTTGAGGAACCAAGGAACCATGTGATTTCACCTATATGTGGAATCAAAACAAAACAAATGAATAAACAAAAAACAGAATCAGGCCTGTAAATAGATGGTTTCCAGAAGAAAGGAGGTTGGGGGAACAGGCAAAATAGATGAAGGGGAGAGAGAGATACAGGCTTCCAGTAATGAAATGAATAAGCCACAGGAATAAAAGGTACAACGTAGGGAATCTGGCCAGTGGTATTGTAATAGTGTTGTATAGTGACAGATAGTAGGTACACTTGTGGTGAGCATAGCATAACATAGAGTTGTTGAATCACCGTGTTGTACACCTGAAACTAATGTAACATTGTGTGTCAGCTATACTCAAAAAAAAAAAAAAAGAACATCAAAAGCTAGCTTTTCCCTTTTCCCATCTGGGAAATTACATTTTCTCTTATGGTTTTAACTATCATCAGTGTCCTGGTCACGCCAGCACTATATCCCTAGTCTTGATGGCTTCTCTGTGGTTGATACTGATCTCTAATTTCCTGCTCATACACCTGTATTTTCTCATATATCCAGCTGTCCAAGCTTACAAACTAGGAATGATTTGGACTTTTTTCTCTGCTTTAGCTTTCCTTCTACTGATTTTACTTCCAGGCATTTCTTGAATCTAGATTTTTCTCTCCATCTGTATTGTCACTTCCTCCCTTCTAGTCTCGCCCTTTAAAAATCCATCTTTCGGGGCATCTGGGTGGCTCAGTGAGTTAAGCCTCTGCCTTCGGCTCAGGTCATGATCTCCGGGTCCTGGGATCGAGTCGCATCGGGCTCTCTGCTCGCCAGGAAGCCTGTCTCTCCTCTATCTCTGCCTGCTACTCTGCCTACTTGTGATCTCTCTCTCCATGTCAAATAAATAAATAAAATCTTTTTAAAAAAATAAATAAATAAAATGAAATCCATCTTTCAGGCATGTTGTTGTAATCTTTTAAAAATGAAATTCCGACAATGCTGTGCGCCTGCTTAAAACTCAGCACTGGTTTCCTATTACTTAAAAGATAGAATCTGATCTCTCTAACGTGTCATGCAGGCTCTCAGAATCTGCTTTCTGCCTTGGTTCTCCAGCTCATCTCCTGTGGCTTTCTACCTTATATTTTATGTTCCAGTCTCCCACCTTCATGATTTAGCCTAACTTTTATTATTATGTCACTTCTCTGCCTGGAAAAAGAATTCCTTCTTGCCTTTGATATTTCCAGACAAGGGCTATCACTTAATAAAACTAGATACACATTTTCAAAGAACATTTTCAAATAACAGAAACTGTAGAATAAATGTTTAGTACTGGATAATGTCAGGAGACTTGAAACTTCATGACAAACTATAAAGTGCCATGGAGAGAAAGCAGATCAGTGTTTTTGTTACCTCTTACTGAGAAGAGCTCCTCCAGCAGCATCTTCCCTGGGTGTTCTTTTCGAAGTGAAATTCAACAGTAGAGTGATGGGATTTTTCTTTTTTCTTTTTATAAATACCATGAGACTTGGTGATATCTTAGAGATCTATGTAGATTGTGTGTTTCGTGCATGCATGGGTAGGCTTATACTCAGCTTTAGTATGTGGCCTACTGTTTTGCACAGATGAATATGATTAGGTTATTATATTTATAATTATAATTGATGAATACTTTTGTTATCCCAAGTACTTCTAAGTACTCTATGAAAATAAGTAAACAAATTAACTTAAAATAAAACCTGCTGTGGCTTTTATTTAAATTTCAGAAAAAGAAGTATATTCTAGCTTACCACCCAAAACAAAAGAAGCTGATTCACCTTTCTTTAGCAGCTGTGAGTTTAGAAGATGTTGATTTATTTTCCTTTGTTCTGCTCATAGAAGAAACAGGTTTAGAAGTTCAGGTAGAAAGAATCTTCTACTGTGTCTACCTGTTTTGGAGCTATCTTGTATTTTATTTTCTTTATTTAATTTTTAAAAAGATTTATTTACTTTAGAGAGAAGGAGCACATTGGGGGGAGGGACAGAGGAAGAGGGAGAGAGAGAGAATCTCAAGCAAGACTCCCTGCAGGGCTTGATCCTAGGACCCTGAGATCATGACCTGAGCTGAATCAAGAGTTGGATGCTGAACTGACTGAGCTACCTGGGCAACCTTGGAGATATCTTGTATTTTAAACCACAAACCTTAATGTGCGTTCTTAAGAAAGATCACTCTGTATATGTTACTTTGCATTGTTATGTAAGTGCTGTGTATAATCAAGATACTTGTTAAAGAAGATAAATATTAATTTTAGTATTTTTTTCTCTAATTGCATTATAAAAATCATTGCAAAATGTTTAAATATTGAAAGCCCTAGTTCTGTGGGTTATTACCATTAAACGTTCCAGTTGTTTTTTCTTGCTGTCTTGTATAAGAGGAACTGTGATGTAGTGGTTAGGAGTTAGGCTCTGGAACCAAACTGTTGAGGAGTTCAAATGCTGCCTTTACTACTTATTAACTTGATGACCTAAGACGTGTGATTTAACCTTTATTTCCATGGGTTTCTTCATCTATGAAGTGGGTGTAATAATAGTTCATAATATGGAATAAATAATTTATATAAAGCCGTTAGAACAGTGTCTGACAGTAGTAAGTGCTGTATTGAGTATTGGCTATTTCAGTACCTGGTACATTAAATACATTGGGTATATTTATAGATTTTGATGATTATGTTGTCTCCAAGAATATTGTTTCACGTTGTTAGCTTTCAGTGCATTGTTTATCACTGAATGTTTCAAATTTTATCCTGCCTTTTTTTTTTTTAAATATTTTATTTATTTATTTGACAGACAGAGATCACAAGTAGGCAGAGAGGCAGGCAGAGAGAGAGAGGAGGAAGCAGGCCCCCTGCTGAGCAGAGAGCCCGATGTGGGGCTTGATCTCAGGACCCTGGGATCATGACCTGAGCCAAAGGCAGATGCCTTAACCCACTGAGCCCCCCAGGCGCCCCTTTATCCTGCTTTTTAATGACTTTTTTATTGCTTGATAGAAGTGCTTAATTTCTCTTATAAAGAAGTGACACGATGTGTTTAATAGTTTGAAAGCTCTGTATTTCTTAACTATTTAATAATGCTATTTTATTATTGAAGACATGATGATTTTTCATTTTTGAATTCTTGGTTCATTCATTGTTTTCATTAATTCCTTCAGCTTAAAGTAAGAATAAAGAGGAACTTATGTTGCCAAAATCTTTTACCAAGAGAAAACATTTAAAAACTCTCTCTCTTTATATAGGCATTGGCTATAAACTAGAAGATTAAACTTTAACATTATTGGTCTTAAACAAAATCAGTAGGTCAGTCGAGGTGTAGTAGTTTTTCTTTATGAAATAATCAAGATAGCCAATTATGTACTAATATTTATGAAAGCAGTTACTATAAGACTACACATCTGTTGATTTGATTTCCTAAAAAAAGAAAAAGAAAATTGTGTAGTGGTGGGGGATAGGGATTTGTCTTCTTGCGAGATGATAATTCTCAGTTTAACCCTCTCACCTGTCTAAATGGGTATTTTTGGTACACAGGAAAAAGGAAGGGTTAGTAGGTAATAGTGTATAACCCTAACAAGGTTTTAAATGGTTTATAGATTAAGTCCATCAAAAAATAGCATGGCCTGCGCATAGTAACTTTACTGTTTGTTATGTGACACTGTTTTTTTTAATATAGTTCTCTTTGTGATAGGATTACTACATTAATAAAAACATCATTTCTCTGAGGAAACTGTTATTGATGGTTCCCCATATGGGAAAACTATTTGGTTTGGGAACTTGTAGATACTTTACTTCTCATTTTTTGATCAAGTACTCCCTAGAGCAGGAGAGGCAAAGTTTACTGTAAAGGAGCCATATAATAAATATTGGAGGCTTGGTGGGCCATGTGGTCATTGTCTCAACTATTCAGCTCTACCTTTGTAGCAGAAAGCAGCCATAGACAGTATAAAAATGAAGGGGCTTGACTGTGTTCTAGTAAAATTTATTTATGAAAATGGATTCAGAGTGGAGGAAGGAATTTCACCCACAGGCTGACCACTGTACTAGAATATGAATTTTACTTCGTGTGGTCTTTTTATTAAAAATCTCAGGTAGAATTTATTTTCTAGTTTTAAACAAATCTTTTAATTTAGGCTAGATGACTTAAATGTTAGTGTTTAATTGACAGAATCTGTGTTAGCTTTTTAAGTCATATATTTTTTTTTTTCTAGTTTGAAAGAAGTAGAAATGATTGGACTTTGGAGTCAGGAAGCACTAAGTTTGTACTTAATTGTACCTAATTGCTTTGTGGCTGTGGACACATTACTTCACATTGAAGAACTTAAATTTCCTTGTTTATAGAAGAGGAATAATACTAGATAGATATCTTTAGGTTATTGTGTTTTCCATTTAGCTCTCTTTTCATCAATTCAATTTAGTAAGATTATGTTTGTCATTAATGTGTGCCTTTCAAACTTTAGGAGAGAATTAACAGTGTAGAGATTGAGCATCTCTACTCTTGTCATACTGAGGAATCAAAACTCCTTGAATTTCAGAATGCTTTAACATTTATGTCAAATTGTTTTGTTACATTTTTGTACTTTTGTTAGTCCTTGAATTTTTAGTTTTTCTAAACATTCTTAGATTATGGTATGTAAAAATATAAAGTAAAATTTTGATCTTTGTTTATCAATGGAAGCCTGTCACAGAATTGGCAAGACATGAGACATTATTAGACTTACATTATCTTCTTTTACTGACAGCCTATAGCAGAAGCAGATTATTTGTAAATGGTTCCTATTGTATACTCAATAAAATTTTTTTACAGGAAGTTAGTATCCTCATTAGGCAGATGTTAGCATACTAAAATGATATTTGTTCATTTTTATACGCAAATCTTGCTTGGAATAAGAAAACAACCTTTACACATATGATTGTAAGTATAAGATATCTTGTATATACTTATATGAATTTTTTTCAAAGATTTTATTTATTAATTTGACAGAGATCACAAGTAGGTGGAGAGGCAGGCAGAGAGAGGAGGAAGCAGGCCCCCCCGCTGAGCAGAGAGGGCAACATGGGGCTCAATCCCAGGACCCTAGGATCATGACCTGAGCCAAACGCAGAGGCTTTAACTCACTGAGCCACTCGGTTGCCCCGAAGACAGAGGCTTTAATCCACTGAACCTCCCAGGCGCCCCTACTTATATGAATTTTTTAACCAATATGTGGGAGCACAGTAAATACATTATTTGTAACTTTGCAACTCAGGGACACAATGAAAATGTTGAATCTAGTGAAGGTGCATAATTAGCACTGGCTTTCTCAGTATAAGGTTCATAAATAATACTCCAGGAGGAATTTTGTTTTCTTGGAGGGGTGTGTTGTCTTGACACAGGTAGGATAGAATATATGGCTTTTTATTTTAAGTTTTTATTTTAATCTTAGTTAACATGGGTATATTTAACATGGGTTCAACACTTCTGTACATTATTCAGTGCTCATCATAAGTGTATTCTTAACCACTATCACCCATTATACCCATCCCCCCATCCACCCCCATTCTGATGACTATCAGTTCTCTATAGTTAACATTCTCTTTCTTGGTTTGTCTTGCTCTTTTTCTTTTTTTCTTTGCTCATTTGTTTTGTTTCTTAAATTCTACATGGAAGTGAAATCATATGATATTTGTCTTTCTGTGACTGACTTAGTTTTCATAGGATTGTACTCTCTAGTTCCATCATGTTGTTGCAAATGGTAAGCCTTCATCCTTTTTTATGGTTGAATGATATCCCATTACATATTATATTATACCACATCTTCTTTCTCTACTCACCTATCAGTGGACACCTGGACTACTTCCATAATTTGGCTTTCATAAATAATACTGTAATAAACAGAGAGGTACATATATCCCTGTGAGTTAGCATTTTTGTATTTTTTGGATAAATACCCAGTAGTGTGATTATTGGATTATAGGGTAGTTCTTTTTTTTAAACTTCTTGAGGAACCTCCATATTGTTTTCCACAGTGAAAATTTTTACATTAAGTTTACGTTACTACTAACAGTGCAGGAGGGCTTCTTTTTCTCCACATTGTTGGCAGCACTTATTATTTCTTGTATTTTTTATTTTAGTCATTCTGAAACATGTGAAGTAATATCTCATTGTGGTTTTGATTTGCATTTCCCTGAAGAAGCCTAATATTGAGCATCTTTTCATGTGTCTGATGGCCATTTGTATGTCTTCTTTGAAGAAATGTCTGTTCATATATTCTGCCCATTTTTTAATAGGATGATTTGTTTTTTGGGTATTGAGTTGTGTAAGTTCTCTATATATTTTAAATACTAACCCTGTATTAGATATGACATTTGCAAATATCTTCTTCCATTTAGTAGGTTGTCTTTTAGTTTTGTTGATCGTTTGCTTTGCTGTGTAGAAACTTTATTTTGATGGTAGTACCTGTCATTTATTTTTGCTTTTATTTCCCTTGCCTCAGGAGCTATATCTAGATAAACATTGCTGTGGCTGTCAGAGAAACTACTGCCTGTGCCATCTTCTAGGATTTTTATGATTTTAGGTCTTTAATCTGTTTTGAACTCATTTTTGTGTATGGTGTAAGGAAGTGGCCCAGCTTCATTGGTGTTGGTGTTTCCCAACACCATTTGTTGAAGAGAGACTGTCTTTTTCCCATTGTGTGTTCTTTCCTCCTTTGTTGAAGATTAATTGACTGTGATTAATTAATTGTGGGTTTATTTCTTGGTTTTCTGTTCTGTTGATTTGTGTCTGTTTTTGTGCCAGTACCATACTATTTTGATTATGGCACCTTTTTAAATCTGGAGTTTTGGTAACCTCCAGTCTCGTTTTTCTTTTTCAAGATTTCTTTGGCTATTTGGTGTCTTTTGTGGTTCCATACAAATTTTAGGATTGTTTTAGTTTTATGAAAAATACTGTTGGAATTTGATAGGGATTGCATTAAATCTGTAGAATGCTTTGGGTAATACTTACATTTTAGCAATATTTTTTCTTCCAACCCATGAGCATGAAATGTCTTCCCATTTCTTTGTGTCATCTTCAGTTTCTTTCATTAATGTTTGATAGTTTTCAGAGGACGGGTTTTTCACTGCTTTGGTTAAGTTTATTTGCAGGTATTTTATTATTTTTGGTACAGTTGTAAATGCGATTATTTCCTTAATTTCTCTTTTTGCTGCGTCATTATTAGTGTATAGAGATAAAACAGATTTCCATATATTGATTTTGTATCCTGTATTCTGGGACTTTAATGAGTTCAGTTCTAGTAGTTTTTTGGTGGAGTCTTTAGGGTTTCCTATAAATGGTATCCTGTCATCTGCAAACAATGCAGAAAGTTTTAACTTCTTCCTTACCAATTTGGATGCCTTTTATTTCTTTTTGTTGTCTGATTGCTGTTGGTTGGGACTTTCAGTGCTGTGTTGAATAACAGTGGTGAGAGTGGATATCCTTGTCTTGTTCCTGACCTTAGGGGAAAGGCTCTCATTTTTCCCCCATTGAATATATTGTTCACTGTGGGTTTTTACTTTATGGCCTTTCCTGGTATTGAGATATGTTCCCTCTCAACCTACTTTGTTGAGGGTTTTTATCATGAATGGATGTTGTACTTGTCAGATGCTTTTTCTGCACCTGTTGAAATGATCATATGGTATTTATCCTTTTTCTTATTGATGTGCTGTATCACATTAATTGATTTGTGAATATTGAACCACCCTTGCATCCCAAGAATAAATCTCACTCAATTGTGATGAATGATTTTTTTAATGTGTTGTTGAAAGTGGTTTCGCTAGTATTTTGTTGGCGGATTGTTGCATCTATATTTATGAAAGATACTGGCCTATAGTTCTCTTTTTTTATGTGCCTTTATCTAGTTTTGGTATCAAGAATGAATAGAATGAATGAATTTGGAGGTTTCAAATAGTACAGATTTGGGGAGTTTTCCTTCTTGTATTTTTTGGAATAGTTTGAAAAAAAGATACTAACTTTTCAAACGTTTGGTAGAATTCCCCTGTGAAGCTATTTGGTCCTAGACTTTTGTTTGTTGGGAGTTTTTTTGTTTTTATTATTATTCTTGATTCAGTTTCTTTGCTGGTAATCTCCGTCTGTTTAAAGTTTCTGTTTCTCCCTGCTTCAGTTTTGGTAGGCTATGTGTTTCCAGGAATTACTAAGCATTACTTCTAGGTTCAGTTTTGGCATATAATTTTCCATAATATCTCTTAAAATTGTTTGTATTTCTGTGGTGTTGGTTGTTACTTCTCTTCTTTCATTAGTGATTTTGTTTGTATGAGTTTTCTCTTTTTTGATGCGTCTAGCTAGAGGTTTATCAATTTTATTGATATTCTCAAAGAACCACCTTCTGGTTTTATTGGTCTGTTCTATTGAAGTTTTTAAAATTTCTATATATATTCATTTCTGCTTTAATCTTCATTACTTCCTTCCTTCTGCTGGTTTTGAGTTTTGTTGTTCTTCTAGATCTTGTAAGTGTAAAGTTCGGTTGTTTATTTGAGATTTTTCTTGTTTCTTGAAGTAGGCCTGTATTACTGTAAACGTCCCTCTTAGGACTGCTTTTGCTACAGCCCAAAGATTTTGGACCATTGTATTTTCATTTTTATTTGGTTCCAGGTAATTTTTTAATTTCTTCTTTGATTTCTTGATTGACCCATTCATTGTTTAGTAACATGTTATCTAACTTCCATTTATTTGTGCTCTTTCCAGATTTTATTCTTATGGTTGTTTTCTAGTTCCATAGCATTGTGGTCAGAAAAGATGCATGGTATGACTTCGATCTTTTTTAATTTGTTGAGATTTGTTTTATCACCTGATACGTGATCTGTTTTAGAAGATGTTCATGTGCACTCGAAAAGAATCTATATTCTGCAATTTTAGGGTGAACTTTTCTGAATATATGTTAAATTCATCTAATCCAGTGGGTCATTCAGAACACTCTTTCCTTGTTGATTTTTTTGGTTGGATGATTTGTCATGTATCAGTGTAAGTGTTAAAGCCCTCTACTATTTTTGTATTACAATTGATTAATTCCTTTATGCTTGCTATTAACTGTTATTGCTATGTATGAGGGTGCTCCCATGTTGGGTGTATAAATAATACACAACTTTCATATCTTGTTGGATTTTCCCTTTTATTATTATATAGTGTCATTATTGTCTGTTGTTACAGTCTTTATTTTAAAAGTCTCTTTTGTCTGATACAAGTATTGCTACCCCGGCTTTCTTTTGACATCCATCTGTATGATAATGTTTCTCCATCCCTGTACTTCCAATCTGCAGGTGTCTTTACGTCTGAAATTAGTCTCTTTCATAGGTGGCATATAGATGGATCTTGTTTCTTTATTTACTCTGTTACCTTGTGTCTTTTGATTGGAGTATTTATTTACATTCAAAGTAGTTACTGATATTTATTGTTGCCATTTTACTTGGTTTTTGGTTGTTGTTGTAATTTTTCTGTGATCCTTCTCTTGCTCTCTTTCATGGTTTACTGGCCTTTTTTTAGTGATATACTTGGATTTTGGATATTACTGGTTTTAGATTTGTGGTTGCTCTTAGGTTTGTATGTAACATCTTCTGCAGGGTATATGATATTCTTTATTAAATTCTATGATCTTAAGAGGTTTTAATGGTAATAAGCCAACAAACTTTGTGAAAGTCGTTTGTTTTAATGGCAAAAGTTTAACACCCAAAGCAAACAGTGAAGCTGGGTTATATTGAATAATGGGATTTGAAATGATGTCTTGGTTGAGGATAAAGTATAGGTGTTTATTTATATTGTTTATTTATACTGGCAGTTATCATAACATGCTATTCTCTTGTTTGAAAGCTTAATTTTAAAAATATATTTTTTAAAAGTTAAGAAATGAAAAATTTCACCTTATGTTTTGATGAAACAAATTCACAACTGATACTAGTTAAGTACATACATTTACAGTAAAATTTTAGAATCCCTGAATATTCTCTAGCTTTTATGTCATATTTTGTTTTTAGACATGGAAATCTTGGGATGCCTGGGTGGCTCAGTTGGTTAAGCGTCTGACTTTGGCTCAGCTCATTATTCCAGAGTCCTGGAATGGAGTCCCACTTTGGGCTTCCTGCTCATTGGGGAGTCTGCTTCTCCCTCTGCTCCTCCCCCTGCTCTTGCTCACTATCTCAAATAAATAAAATCTTTAAAAAAGACATGGAGGGGCACCTGGGTGGCTCAGTGGGTTAAGCTTCTGTCTTCAGCCCAGGTCATGATCTCAGGGATCTCAGGGTCCTGGGATCGAGCCCCACATCGGGCTCTCTGCTCAGTGGGGAGCCTCCTTTCTTTTCTCTCTCTGCTAACTGCTCTGCCTGCTTGTGATCTCTCTCCCTCTGTCAAATAAATAAATAAAATCTTAAAAAAAAAAAGACATGGAAATCTCATAAGTTTATATACATAATCTTTTTATAGTATATGAACATGATGTATCCTCTTTCCTTTCTTCACTTAAAAGATATTTATTGAATGCCTACTCTGTGCTAGGCACATGTACTAATAGGTTGTGATGGTGAGCATTCTTCAAATCTGTGATACGTACTATGTTGAAAGAAATGAGTGCTTTAAGAACAGAAAGTAAGGGGCACCTGGGTGGCTCAGTTGGTTAAGCAACTGCCTTCGGCTTGGGTCATGATCCTGGAGTCCCAGGATTGAGTCCCACATCAGGCCCTCTGCTCATCAGGGACTCGACTTCTCCTTCTGCTCCTCGCCCCTTTCATGTGCTCTCGCTCTCTCGCTCTCTCTCTCTCTCAAATAAATAAAAAATAACAAAAAAATTTTTTAAAAGAACAGAAAGTAAGAGAATCCATCATCTATCAAGTGACTTTTTTTTGAGAAAATAATGTGTCTGACTCAGACCAAGGATGAGTAGTAATTAACCAAAGAGGGCAGGACTCTTCTTTACAAAGACCCTGAATGTGAAGGGAGCAAAGCATTTGCAGAGACCAGAAGTCTAGTAACTGGAGAAGAGATCAAAGAGAGAAGAGAGTAATGGTAGAAGGAGAGTGCAGACTCTAATTTTTAGAGCGCAGGGAACCTTGTAGGATGCTTTAGTAAAGATTATAGTTTTTACCCTAAGAGCAATGGGAAATCATTAAAGTGTCTTATTTGAGCAGTTGGTAAGATCAGATTTGTATTTTTTTTTTTTCATTAGAGGTGGGGGAAGGGCAGGGGCCGAGCAAGAATCTGAAACAGTCTCTACACCTAGCACAGAGCACAAGGCAGGGCTTGATCCTGTATGACCCTGAGATCATGAACGATTAACCAACCGATCCACCCTGAAGCCCCTCAGATTTATATAAAAGATCCCTCAGATAGCAGCAGACAGAGCAGTATGAAACAGGACAAGAGTAAAATAGAGAAAACAATTTTGGTGGCTTTGCATTAGTCCAGGAAAGAGTTCAGAACTTGAGTGAGAGTAGATGAAGAAGTAGTAAAGGGAAATCAACAGATTCAAGATATATTTAGTGGGTAGAATTCTCTGAAGTTGATAGATTACCAGGGGATTGGAAGAACGTTGTCATGGTGACATCCAGGTGTCTGCCTCTCACAGTGGGAAAGCAGTGATAGATTTGGTAAGGTAGAAACACCAGAAAGAGACCCCTTTCCCGCAGGTGGATCAGAAGTTCACTTTGGGAGCTCTTGAAGAATGTGAGAGAAAAGAAGCGGCAGCGAGAGGAGGATAATCTAGGACAGACAGACAGGAGATTTTGAAAAACTTGTGGAAAACTTGGGCATGTTTAAAATACTAAGGGATCACCTAGACAGGGAAGTTTTCAAAATTATTGAAAGAGAGAGGAGATAATTAAAGAAGCAGAAGTCCTTAATAAAGGCCAGAAAGAGCCTACTAAGTGGAATTACTGATCTTAAATAAGAGATGGAGTGCCTCTAGTGTTTGCACCGGAGAAAGGAAGAAGAGGGCTCTGTGGGTTTAGCAGCTGGGCTAGCCTTATGAAGACACCAGAAGTCAATATCTGAGGAGAGTGGGAAATTTGAAATAAGTACAGTGATTAGTGAATTGAGAAACATAGGATTTCCTAGCTGCTTTGAGGGAAATTTTTGTGTTTAATGAATGTCATTTAATGTTATCTTAAAATCAGATTTGGAGGAAAACAGCAAGAATGTGAGCTCCACTCATAGAATTCATGTATACTTTTAAGTAATGGCATCATTGGCCAAGACCTAGGCTACCCTGGATACTAAAGCAGAGACCCTCACATATGGAGGTGCTATACCTCTTTATGTAGTATATGATTTCATTTAACTTTTAACTTTCAGGGTTATTTATGTTGAATAGGCCTAGTTTGTTTCTAATCAATGTTTTTTCCCCCCCTTTTTTAGGCAGGCAGAAGTCCTGAAGGCTGACATGACAGGTATTGGCTCACTCATTTGTTTTTCACACTTATTTTATACCATTAAATTGAGGGAAAGGTGTCATCTTCCCTGTATTACTTGTTGCACTGTCCTAGTTGCCAGAGGAATGATAACTTACTGTTTGCTTTTAATAATTACTGTTTTTGAACTTTGAATTCTTACTTAGATCATCAAGAATTTTGAATAATCTGTGCTATACTGAATTAAATATTAACTAACTTAATGCATATAATCATTTAATTTTTATGAACTGCTTATCATCAATTTAAGACATTAAAAAAAAGAATGCATATATCATATTAAAAACATCTTAGGGTATTGGGTTCATGTCTTCCTGTTTATATTCCCCAATCTTGAATAGTAATTAGACCTTGAGAAAAAATATTTGTAGGAAAACTACTAAAAGTTCTTGAAATTGAGTGAGCTGCTTTGCCACCTTTCTTTTTTCCCTTGTCTTTTTTGTTTTGAATAAATAACCAAGGTGATTTTGAAAGAATAGCTGGAAGTCACTAGAAGGAGCAGATGATTTTAACTTTCCAAAATTGGGAAATATATGACAATGACTATGTAGTGATCATTGTGCTCTCTGTAGCAGCATATGGTGTCCTAAAATGTAAACATGTGCAAATGGATCTCATTCTTATTTTTGAGAACTTTAGTTCTAAAGTGAAATCCACAAAGAAGAGTTAAACTTTTACAACAGTATTCTGGCCAAAATTTACAATCAAGAAGGGATAGGCTCTAGATGTCTTTTTCTCAACATTGCAGTCTAATGTTAATGTTAATGTTGATCCTATTGTTTTAAGAATTCGTGGTTAATATCATTATCTTCTTGTTCAAGGAAAAGAGGGAAGAAAGCTAAAAGCACTTTTAACAGGTTTACTTAATGTAGTACCTCAGTTCCTCCCATTATTAACATGACTGCCATCGTCTTCCGTACTATGGGTATTAGTGTCAGCTCTAAGCTACTGTATTATGCTTTTGTATTGTCCTGTTAGGCACAATATGCATTATGTGACAAAAATTAGACTTGGAGCAATTTTCAGCTAGCTATACCTTTTACTTTTTCTTAAGTATTGAATACCCTCAGTAAGTAGGCTTAGAGTTTGGCTTTTATAAGGAACATTTGACTGCCCAAGAACATTAACTTGGATATTAAGTAATTTAAATGATAGTCTGTCTGATAGATCAGAGTTAATGATCCCTTATTATCCTTCCCCTGCCATAGTTGAATTGAAACAAGATTGAATAAATCCATAAATCTGTTTATTTAGTCATTAAAAAACTAATAAGGGACCAAGAAGCTGATACTACACCCAGCTTTTTTGTAGCCAGCAAACTCTTTTGAGGATTAATTAAAAAACCGGTTTTATTTGTAGGCTTAAAGAAGAGTAAAAACTGTGTCATTGTGCTGTTGCAAAATATTAAATGTAACCAGAAGCCTAATTGAAATATCTGTTACTAGGTTCTTCTATTGATGCAGCTAACTATCAGTTACTGCACTCCTAAGCCTAGTAACCGGAAAAGCTGAAGTGTCTTGCAGGATTCTGGCAGACAGTATGGCCCAAGCTGGGTATTTCATTTAGTCCTAGCCTGACTTCCTTTCCTCTTGCACCCACTCTCATTTGGCCTCTTGAGCAGTTCAGGCAGTGTCTGCTATGAATTCTTATTTACATGAAAGGGCAAGTATGAATTGCTCACAGAATTTCTTGGCAAGCAATTTACCAATCATTAAAATAACCCTCACTGTTTTGGCTTTATTGGGTTGATACATAGAGAATAGGAATGACAGCAGAGTGTGTAAACAGCTGCTGGATTATGAGCAGAGATGAAGATTCTGTAAGGACAGTTGTGAGAATGATTCAAAATAGAAAAGCTGCTTTGGAGAAAGAAATACAGTTCTGAGAGTAAACAGACCATCTTAGCGGCCCATCATTTTAAATGGGGTGACTTCTGAGGCATATGACTTCCTCTGATATGAATACATAGAAGTCTAAACTAAAGCAAAGAGTACACCATTCATTTTTTTGGCCTTACTCATGTCATGATGTTATTTCAAAGCCAAAAGGCAAATTCAGAAACATTTCGAACCAGATTTAGTCATTAGCCAAAAGGTGAAAGTTATTTGAAAATATAGTAGTATAAAACTTCCGCAACAGTCTGTGGTATCTACCTAAAGCAGATGTTTGCTTTGGGAAATGGAGAGGAAAGGAGTCATTGGTGTGGTATAATGTTAACTATCTCTTTTTTTTTCTGTCTCTGTTGTTTTGTCTGTTTTGTTACTCAGATTCTAAGCTGGGTCCGGCTGAGGTCTGGACATCCAGACAGGCTCTGCAGGACCTGTACCAGAAAATGCTAGTTACTGATTTGGAATATGCGTTAGACAAGAAAGTAGAACAGGATCTGTAAGTATCATCATTTGGGATGTCCCTGTAAGATCAAGAGTATTACCAAGACTTTAGGATAGAAAGGAACGATTTGGTTATTTTTTCTTAACCTATCAGAGTAAGCGCTTTCAGTGAAAGAAGAAATTCTAATACCTGTAATACTTGTGGGTTTTTGAACCAAATATTTAACCGTTCGTATTACTTCATATAGTCTTGGGTGACAGGAGAAGTGCTTGGATTTGAATGTTTTTAATGTCTTTAGGGCATATCATAAAAACAAATCTCTATATATGTATTTCAGATACTAAGAGACAGTGTTTGGATTCTCTGTGTGTGTTCAGTCCTGCATTTAAGCCATTTAAGCCAGTCCTGCATTTTAAGTCATGGCTTGAAAAATTCAGTAGTGAGCTTTAGATAAATCTCTGGTAAATGTGATTCTATAAATTTCTCCTGAAGAAAAATGTGTTTGCATTGTAAGGGAAGTTCTTCTTTTTATAAAATAAGTAGGTGTTTCCTTTTTTATTTTTTCTTCCCCTAATAAGACTAAAGAAAGATTTTGTATATTTAGGCTATTCCACTTGTTCTTTCTATGAGAGGTGAAATGGCGATGACCAGATTCCCAAGTGAGTAAATAAATGCCTGTTGTGGAAGGCCTTGCCTTATAAATTGGAGCAGGGATATTAGGCTGATGGAAAATTAAAAATCAGTTTAGAATATTTCTATTCAGAAATGGCTATTACCCTAAGTTGTGGTGAAAGTTAGTTTTTCCTATCGTTTATACTTTTCTTAGATATTTTATATTTTTAGGAGTTCTAGTAATAAGAGAGCTTAATCACAGCCACTCAAAATCCATTTCCATGATATTAGAGTCAAGGATAAAATATCATCAGAAATGCTAAGGGAGTGATTGTCCTCATAAACCATTAAAAATACCCAGTACTCTTGAGTCTCAAAGTTGAGGTTAATAGACCAGGTAGGTTGTAGACCTTTTATCTGTGTTTGCTTCCTTTAATCAAAGCAATTCTAGCTCCATCCTAGTTCCTTTTTTCCCTCCTGTGGTTTCCAAGTTAAGGAATGACTGTATTTCCCCATAACTGAATATAAAATGATTCTCTATATAGCTTGATTAATGAAAGACATTTTATAATGGGATTTTGGCATGCCATATGTCAACATTGTGTTTTTTCCTATTTTAAATAGCCAGAATTGAAATGTCAAAAAATGAACTTATATTTCAAGCTCTCAAGAAAATATTAACCCCAAGAGAAATAAAAGTCTTAAATAGAATTAGAACAGAGTGCTGTGGGAAATAGATTTTATGGAAATAAGAGATAGGACTTAGTATTTTCTAGAAGAATTTTCAAAAAGAATTATTTCTTCACATAATGTATGGCAATTCATTAATAGCTTACTTTTACTTTGGTCTTGCCACTGTAGTTCTGATTTTGTACTAACTCTAGTAGCTCTAAAAGATTAATAACTGAAGCCACAGTGTGATTATTCGAACATGGGTAAGTGTTTACTAAGGTCAGTTGGATTCTGCTGCATCTGTAGTCTTGCTCAAAGAGGAGCATAAAGTTATTTAAGTAAGTGAATAACTTTAATGCAGGTTTACTGTCTAGTGTGTTATAACAAACAGTTCTTTCTTGTTCTCAGGGGGACCAGTGTCTGCCCAGTGAGTCACTGCTATACCAAATAGAATTACATTTTGTTTTCAGCTGGAATCATGCCTTTAAGAATCAGATCACAACACTACAAGGCCAGGCAAAGAATCGAGCAAACCCGAATCGGAGTGAAGTTCAGGCAAACCTTTCTCTGTTCCTAGAGGCAGCTAGTGGCTTCTATACTCAGGTGAGTTCTGCATTTATACCAATTCTTCTAGAAAAATTGTGAATGTGCTTCGTACATGTCTTGTTGTTCGTATAAACACTTTTTGTTAACACTATGTGGGCCATCCAGGAGTTGATCACCTGTAATCTGACATGAATAAACATATCCCAAATTGTTTACCATAAGACTTTTCAAACAATAAACTTTTGACCAAAAGTTGGTGTTTTGGCTTAAAGATTGGAGGTATAATTGTGTGCGTAGAAAATGGATAATGAGTAGGAACAAACCATGCCTTAGTGATAACAGTAGAAGTAATCAGTTATAAGTGGTATTAGAGCAAATGTGAATTTATGAGAATGGGTATAGTCATTATGAAAGTAACAGCTGTGTTGTACCAGGCAAGAAATCATCAAAATTTGTGATACCAAGTGAGTTTTCATAGTATTATGTGTTCAGTAGAATTTATCTGGGGCTTTAAATGCTATTAAACTACTTAAGAAATGGAGTAGATTTTGCTCCATTTTAATAATAAGCCATTATTTATCATCCTCAGAGACTTACCTTGTCCTTGGTTACATCCTGCTATAACTTCTAAGACAGGCAAGGTGAAAGAATAAATTAATCTTCGGGGCACCTCAATGGCTCAGTCAGTTAAGTGTCTGCCTTCAACTCAGGTCATGATCTCAGGGTCCCAGCATCGAGCCCGGCATAGGATTCCTGTTCAGAGGGGAGTCTACTTCTCACTGCCTCTCCCCTTCCCCATCATTCATTCTCTCTCAAATAAATAAATAAAATCTTTTTTAAAAAAAGAATAGATCTTCCTGAACGGTGATTTTTCTTTAAGCAGAATCTTGTAGAAACTTCATCTCATCCATTTGCAGTAGCATTCATATTTTATTTAATAAAATGTGTATAAACTCTCATCTTAGAATGATGAGCTGAGGTTTTAAAGATCTTGGACTCATCTTTGGCCATTCTCTCTATGTTGCTTCTTGACCATTGCTACCTGTATTTTGGCTTCATTTTGGTTGTATCATTTCTTTGAAAGAAGGAGAAGAAAAGACTTTGTGTTGGAAATTGTCCCATAGTTAGCCATCATCTTAGGGAGACTATTTGTTTTACTTAGACTAAAACATTCTTCACAGTTCATTATTGAAAGAACTCAAGTATGGTTCTTATTCTCGAAATTTATTTTCAAATTTATGCCAGCTTCTAACAGTAAAAGTCAATGTTTCTGGAGAGAGGGCTTGTAGTATGCTGCTAACTAGTCCTTAAAGTAGATGTTAAAGATAATTCATTCCACAAGTAGCTTTTATTTTATTTTTTATTTTTATTTTTTTCAGTGGCTGATTTTGAGTTTTTGTTTTGTTTTATTTTGTTTTTATTTTTTATTTTTTTATTAACATATAATATATTATTAGCCCCTGGGGTACAGGTCTGTGAATCGCCAGGTTTACACACTTCACAGCACTCACTATAGCACATACCCTTCCCAATGTCCATAACCCCACCACCCTCTCCCTAGACCCCTCCCCCTGGCAACCCGCAGGTTTGTTTTGTGAGATTAAGAGTCTCTTATGATTTGTCTACCTCCCGATCCCATCTTGTTTCATTTATTCTTTTCCTACTCCCAAACCCCCCATGTTGAATCTCCACTTCCTCATATCAGCGAGATCATATGATAATTGTCTTTCTCTGATTGACTTAACTTTGCTAAGCATAATACCCTCTAGTTCCATCCACGTCGTCGCAAATGGCAAGATTTCATTTCTTTTGATGGCTGCATAGTATTCTGTTGTATATATACCACATCTTCTTTATCCATTCATCTGTTGATGGACATCTAGGTTCTTTCCATAGTTTGGCTATTCCACAAGTAGCTTTTAAAAGCCTACTATTTGTAAAGCACAATACAGATACTGGGGATATGGAGGGGAAAGAGTCTTCCTTTAAGGGAACATAGAGTCTGAATCAAGAGGTGGATACATTAATAGATACTCTTTTTGCTTTCTGATTATAAAAATAATGCATACTTATTTCAAGAAATTTGGAAATTACACAAAAATAAAATTTTTAAAAATTAATTTTCCCATTCAGGATAGATTACTTTTAGTATATATATCCTTCTGGTGTTTTAGTAATTTTGAACATACAAGACATATAAGACAAATAGCCTTATATCTATCTGCTTTATAAACAATGTAAATTTCCCCTTGTGTTGTTAAATAGTTTGATAAACATCTTTGAGTATAAAGCATTTTCTCTAATATTGGATTATTTCATGATAACCAATTCTTCACTGGATGGTGAATGAAATCACTGGATGAATGAAATTTTAAAACTGTTGATACATGTTGGTTTCCTGTATTTCTGTCAGCAGTGTATTCAAGTGTCTGTCTTGATGAGTGTTGCCAGCGTTGTGTTTTCAGTAAAAGTAAATGAATGATTAAATGAATAACGCATATTTAATAAATGGAAAATGACTTTTCATTTAAAATTTAACATCTGAATTGCTAGTGTTGAACTGGATTCATATTTTATTAGATATTTGTATTTTATATAAATCATCAATTTACTTCCCCTGTTCATTGTTTGGACCCTATTTTTTCCAGAGCTCTTTATACATGAGAGATATTAATTTTTTATTGGTTTTTGGCAAATATTTCCAGTTTCTCCTTTTGTTTTTCATTTTATTTAGAGCCTCCTAACGTTACCTGATTTTTTTTTTGTAACGTAGTCTTTTCTTTGTCCATAGATCAGTGAATATTTAATAAGGACAATGATATTTCTATGTAAAGGAACAAATAGATATTATAACTTAAATCATTAAATTTGAAAATAACACAGTGTCTTAAAATAGAGTAATGATTCAATTATGGCGTATCTGTAAAATGGGAATTTATGAAACTATTATAAGTGATATTTATGATTTTTTTTAATGATGGAAAAATTATGGCATTATTGAGTGGAAAATCATACAAAATTATGTATACAGTTTGACTCATATGTAAATTGAGGCGTCTCAGCTCAGAGTATTAACAAAAATGTTGTCTCTTTCTCCTTCTCTCCATCACTACTTTCAGCTGTGCTTTGTTGAGTTCCAGATTTCCGTCATAACTTCTTAGAAAGATTCTGTAATGTTCTGGTTGACTTTACGTTTTTGAAACATAGTCTGTTTTTTAAACTCCAGTCTCGTTTCTGATTTAGATCTATTTTCCTTTCCTTCCCTATGCAGTAGAAACTGGAATTGTGAATGAGCACAGCTGAAGTAGAGACTCTAAGCAGCTGGCCCTGGTGGAGGGAGAAGGAAAGCATTCCATGTTGCAATATGTTTTTACAGTAGCCATTGTACAGATTGGTTTGTCATCTTGAAACATGATTCTTGACCTTTTTTAAGGTACTATATATGTAATACATTTCCAAAGCTTTAATTGCACATTGATGAAACATCTGCAAGGAAGGAAAGCAAGAATCATCGTTTTTATTGAGGGAGCATGATATTTGTAAAAAAAAAAAGAAAAGAAAAGAAAAATTTGGGCAGGTGAATAATAAAATCGTGCTCAAATTATCTGATAACGAATATACATGAGTGATCTAATTTTGAAATTTATTTTTTCAATTATTATAGTCATTGATTTTCTCTACTTGCTTTCCTTAGGCAGTGGTTGAGGAAATACAAAATTGTAGAATGAACGTCAATAAACTTTTTCAGATATTAGCATTAATAGAACTTTTTACTTCCATTTTTATGTTGTCTTGGTTTGGTCATTGAAACAGTTAATGGTGTTGCTAACAGTAATGTTTTATACATTTTTCTTGATTACATGCAGTGCAGATTAAGCCACCAGATTGAAGGAATAGACCGAGTCCAGGTCATTGTACAACCTTACAGGACAAGATGAGTTTTGAATTTAGTCTTTAAGTATAGTTGCAAGCCATTGGAAAGGAGGCCAGGGAGTAACATGATAAAGTTTGCACTTTTAGAAGATTATCCTGGCTGTTGTATGGAGGATAAATGGAAAGAAATTGATGGATTTTTTGAAGAATAGCCAGTAGACTTGCTGATGGATCAGATTGGATATGTGGAATCAGGGTAGGGGAAGAATTATCAGGTGACTTGAGGTATCAGATTGAGCAGCTAGATTACTGCTTGTACCATTTACTGAGATGGGGAGTACTATAGAGAAAGCAGCTATGCTTGTGTTAAATGAGATAGCCTATTGTGCAGGTGTCAAATAGGAAATTAGATAAACTTGGAGCTCAGTAAAAAGGTCAAGGTTGGAGTAAATTTTATGATTACAATAAAAAACCCTGACTTAGCCTGACATTAGTATTTGGTATTTAAAAATCACAGGACTAACAAAGAGTGATTTGAAGGGGCACATGGCACCCAAATGTCTCTAGAAGGATTGTCCACAATAGCCACAATATGGAAAGAGCCCAGATGTCCATTGACAGATGAATGGGTAAAGAAGATGTGTGCACGCGCACGTGTGTGTATGTGTATAAATAAAATGGAATATTTCAGCCATCAAAAGAATGAAATCTTGACATTTGCAACGATGTAGATAGAACTAGAGGGTATTATGCTAAGTGAAATAAGTCAGAGACAGATACCATATAATTTCACTTATGTGGAATTTAAGAAACAAAGCAGATGAACATAAGGGAAGGGAAGGAAAAATAAAATAAGATGAAAATTGAGAAGAAGTCAAACCGTAATAGACGCTGAACTCTAGGAAACAAACAGGGTTGCTGGTGGGGTGAGGGATCGGGGGTGGGGTAATTGGGTGATGAGCATTAAGGAGGACATGTGATGTAATGAGCACTGGGTATTACGTGCAGACTGATGAGTCACTAAATTCTACCTCCAAGACAAACTAAATAAATAAATTTTTAAAACCACAGGACTAGGTGAGAACAGGTTAGCACAAGTGGAGCCACCATTGCAGTAGTAGAAAATCAGATACAGGCGACTTAGAAGCCAAGAGAAAAGCATTTCAATAAGGAGTGAGAGTGATCAACTCTGTTGAGTGCTGCTGAGAAGTCAAGTAATGGGATTAAAAAGTGACCAATTAGATTTGACTACATGGAAGTCACTGGTGACATTAACAAATACTGTATTTCTTCATTTCTAAACTATTTTTTCATATTTTAGCATCTCTAAAACAGGGATAAGTTCAAAGAAGATTGTCAGTCACTGTTTAATGGGCAGTATTTTTTTTTCTCAGTGTGATAAGTAATAGTTTATTTTATAATTTGTGGTATCTTGGATTTGATGCATTGTGACTTTGGCAAAGTGGTGGGGATAGAAATCTAACTGAAAGGAATTGAGAAGAGATTGATACCTGTCATCCTCAGCTACAATTTCTGTGAAGATGGTCATTTTGTAAGCCATTGAAAGCATGGTACTTCAAGCCAGAAGGAAATTCTCAAAGTAAAGATGTAACATTCCGCTGTAGGTTTTTTGAAAACATCAAAGAACTGAACAGATAGTTGTTACTCTAAGAAAGTGGGAGCCAAAAGGAAAGTATCACTAAGTTTCTGTAGTAATTTGAAAGGTGATGTTCTGTACCTTCATCATTAGTTCTCCATTCTTAACATAGGGCGAAGAGCTAAGGAGCAGTGGAATAGTTCAATACAGAGTTTTCACAGAATAATTGCCAAATATAGATCTGTTTCTCTTCTTCATTGCCACCGTACTTCTGCATCTAAACCCACTAGAGATCTCTCACCCAGAACCTCTGAGTCCACAGGAACTTTTCTGGTATCTTCCTCTGCAGCCCCTGGGTTCAGACAAAGATTTTATTAGAGGAGGCATTCCACATGATGTTCCAGCCATGTTTGATTTACCTTTCGTGAACGTCCTTTTTTCTTCTTGGTAGATGTTCCACCTTGCCTAATTTTCTAGTCTGTTCTTTCAGTACTTACCGAACTCCATTCTCCACCACCTGTCATGTTTCTTCGTGTCCTCTTCTGCAGTCATCTGGTTTTGTTGTGTTTTTTTCACCCCATTTTTTTGTTCCATTCTATACTTCTTGCCTTTAATGTTTCCTCATTCTAACCATTCTGGCCTTTAACTTGTTTACCTAATTTTATGCCAGCAAATTTATTGCCTATAACAAGTATATAGGTATAAGTAAAGCTGAAGGAGATAATTTCTTTGCTTAGTAAGAAAGGGTACACAGAACTTGTATTCGGTTCTGAAAGTGGTTTTTAACTTAGGAAAAATGTGGGACATTTCAAATCCTGAGTGGGGTCCTCAGGATGTCTTACTTTATATTTTGAGTTCTGCACGTGTTAGAAAGAGTGATGATAGAATAAAGGTATTTCTAATTCTGTAACTTGAGTCAAATCACTTGGTATTTCTGTTGCTTTCATATCCTCATCTGAAAAAGTAGAGCTTTATAACTACATATACTGTATTGTTAGTAGTTTATCACAAGGATAAGTGAGACAAATGTATCAAATAACCTAGGGAATAATGTTGACTATAAATGTAGATTATTCTCTTGGCTTATGCTCACGGTCATGTTTGATATCCCTTGCTATTCACTGCCCCTTCCCTTCCCCACTCCCACTTTATTTACCTGTCTCGGTCATTTAGTCGTGAGCTCTTTAAGAAGGTAGGTTTTCTTGCTCATCTCTGTCGCTTACCGTGTTGTCTAATACAGTACCAGATGTGTGAATGAAGCTATTTGTAAATAAATATTTGAATAAATGGGAGTAGAATGCAACGAGTTCTCTGGGGGCCAAGAATGAAACCCTTGGGGAGCAAGGTAGGGGGAGAAAAGTCTTTGGATAAAGGGGACTGAAAAGGAATGGTTGGTAAGACAAAACAACAGCTACAAAGCAACACAACAGCTAGCAAAACTCAGTGATGAGTCATAAGGTCAACTGTTCTAAATGCAACAAAGAGATCCAATAAGATGATGACTGAAAGTGTCCATTGTATTTGCTTATTAGATAACTGGTTGTCGTATGGACAGCAGTTTCAGTGGAGAGGTGGTGGGGTGGCAAGAGGGTTTGTGTGGAAGGCAGATCATAATGCAATAAGGAGCGACTAGGAATTCAGAAAGCAGATAGCACATATGTAGTCCTCTGAAGGAGTTTGGTAAGAAAAAGAGACATTAAAAGGTTGCTGGAGAAGGAATCGAAGGTCAAGGAGGAGAGTGTTTTGGTTTGGGGTTTTTTTAATTATTGTTTTCTATAGGTGACACTTGATATTCGTAGGTTACAGCAAAGAAGCATGGGAAGTTGGAAGTAGACATAAGAGAGAGGGGATGATAGGCAGGAGGCAGACAAGAATGAAATAGGTATGCTTAGGCAGAGGAGTTAGTTCTGACCAGGAGGAGGTTCCTTTAATAGTGAGATTAATGGAAAAAGGAAAAAAATGGGTGGTTTATATAATGTCAAAAGTCCCTTCCAGATCTGTAATACCATCAGATCTGTTATATATGCAAAGATATGAACTGACCTAGGGGTTAAGAATGTAAATCTCAAGGGGGAACCTGGGTGGCTTAGTGGGTTAAGCGGTGGACTCTTAATCTTAGCCCAGGTCTTAATATCAGCATCGCGAGTTTAAGCCCGTGTTGGGCTCCATGCTGGGTGTGGAACTTACTTAAAAAATCAGTCGGTCTTCTATCTCAGGGAACTCCTAAAGTCTGACAAATATGTTGGCTTGTATTTAAGCCCTATTTGTAACCACCCAATCATTAATGTTATTTTGTATGTGTTTCTTTCTTTCTTTTTTTTTTCTTTTATTATGATTATTTGAGGGAGAGATAGAGGGAAAGTGGGTAAGCATAAGCGGGAGGAGTAGGGAGAGGGAGAGAGTCTCTCTAGCAGACTTTTCACTGAACGAGGAACCTGAGGCGGGTTGATCTCATGACCCTGAGATCAAGACCTCAGCTGAAACCAAGAGTTGGTCTCTTAACCAACTGCACCACCCAGGAGCCCTGGTTTTTATGTTTCTAAGAGGAATAGTAGATAATTTCTTGGACTAGCTTGCTAAATGTGAATGAATACGCTATTTAGGTAAAGTCGTTTTTAATAATGTTTCTGTTCCTTTTGTTTATTTTTTTAAAAGATTTATTTATACATTATTTTGGGGTGGGGGACAGTGTGTGTGAGAGAGAGAATCCCAGGGAGACTCCCCTGTTAGGGCAGGGCCTGCCAGTGGGCCCATCTCAGGAGCACTGAAATCACTACCTGAGTAAAAACCAAGAGCCAGATACTTAACTGACTGAGCCACCAAGGTGTTCTGCTTTTCCTTCTATTTATTTATTTATATTATTTTAAAGATCTTATTTATTTATTTATTTATTTATTTGAGAGAAAGAAGGAGGGACAGAGGGAGAGAAGCAGACTCCCTGCTGTGTGTGGAGCCCAACTCTTGGGCTTGATCCCAAGACCCTGAGATCATGACTGGAGCCAAAATCAAGTCAGATGCTTAACCGACTGAGCCACCCAGGCGTCCCCACTCTGTTCCTTTTAGAGGCACATCCTAGATGGCTCTAATATTTGAGAATTTAAAAGATAAGATTTATAATAAATGTTAAGTGTTATCGTATCCTATTTTCTTCAGTCTTTGCTCAGGTCTCAGTAGTATATGATATTAGGTACACATGTTAAAGTATATAAACTTTACTGTTAGAACACTTCTGACTTACCGATTCTGGCTTATCACTAAGTCTTATTCATGTTTTCCTTGTAGTTATTACAAGAACTATGTACAGTGTTTAATGTAGATTTACCATGCCGTGTGAAGTCTTCCCAATTGGGAATTATCAGCAATAAACAGACGCATACCAGCGCCATAGTGAAGCCACAGTCTAGCTCCTGTTCCTACATCTGCCAGCACTGCCTCGTCCACCTTGGAGACATTGGTGAGCCTTTGGTGTGAAGGAATTGCTAATACATTCATCCTTTTCTTTGGCATAGTCACAGAAGGAAATTCCTTTCCTTCAAACTAAGGATTGCACACAATTTAGATGGTCATTATGGAAACTAAAATGTAAATTAACTTAAATTTTCTTAATATTTCGGAATTGGCAATGGATCTTGAAGGTGTCAACTTTCATATTAAGATTTAAGTTTCCTTCAGACTCATGCAGATGTAGGCAAATGAATAAAAAGTGTAATCAAAGCTAAATTTTTCAAAGTGGTGCCATGTCTTCTAAATTCAAAATATCCTCTTGGAATTGTAGGGTTTTTAAGTTACTTCTTCTGAAGCTAGCTTGTCTTTCCTTCCTATCAGTTTATTAAAACCTCTTTTTAAAGTGTTTCCTTTTTACAGTTAAATTTTATTAATATTTTATATATTTTATCTGCGAGTGTTCTGTAACTTATCCTTAAGGTTAACCTAAAAAGGTTGTAAAACAAATTAACTATGGGATTATGTTTCAACTGTCCTCAAATAATAAGGAATGGAGAACATTACTGCTTTAAGTTCAAAGATTTTTAGATTTCTTGATATCATAAATCACTGACCTCCATGCACAGTCACATCAGAGTAAGCACCAAGTTCTGCGCGGAGAATCAGTGAGTAGTGTATTTAGGTTGTTTTTGCTTTTGGTGTATTCTGTGCACACACATGCTTAATATTGCAGTAGGTATGAGGCATTTTCCAAAATCACTGTATAAGATATTGAAGAAATACATAATTTTCAGATCATATTGTATAGTGTTTTTTATTTTGTTTTGTTTTTAAGTGCCATATAACTCACCCCTTCTTGTGGGCCGGCTCCAGGTCACCAGCATAGTCCATAATGGGAGCTGGTGATGCATGACACTGGAGGACCTGAAAATGGGGGCTAGGTAAGCTTTAAAATTGGTTACATGATGAATGTCCCAAATAGGGAAGACCAGATGGACACTTTACGCATAATCCTATAGTTAATTTGTTTTAACATATCTTCGGTCTTTAATGATCTTAAATTAATTTTAATGTGTTTATTATCTTTAGAATTGAAAACTGTAGTTGCTTTGGAAATATTACCCTACTGGTTTTCTATTCATTTGTTTGCTTGTTTTTAAACTAAGCGTTCATTTTTCTCCTTTCAGCTCGATACAGAAACCAGACCAGCCAGGCAGAGTCCTACTACAGGCATGCAGCTCAGCTTGTCCCCTCTAATGGTGAGTGGGCCTCCTACCTCAACTTGTGGATGACTGTGAAACTTTATAACAATACAGAAAATAGCTCAAGGCTCATCTCGTGTCGTCATCTTTTGTGAAAGCAAAAGATTCCAAGTTTTGGTATTGTGTTTTGGGGATTTGGTATTGATTGATTTGGAGTTTTGGTCATATTTTTTCTTTTAATTGTATATTCTGTATAACCAGAAATGAATATCTTAATAAGATTATTGTTCTCAGTAAACCAGTATAAATAGAATATCTCCCAGTGTGATCTAAAATTATTTCAACAAGTTAACTTTGGCTTCCTTAATTACTTATAAAATAATTATTCCTTAATACCACCATTTCCTCACTAGAAAAATTACATTTTATTACCTAAAAGACAGGGCTTTTGTCTTTTGATAACCTTGGGATCGGAATTAGCAGTGGTTCTTGTTTGGTGATCCATGTCATTCTTGTTAAGCCATGTTGAAATTTTTGATTCTCAGAGAAGCCCCTTTGAAGCAGGGGGTGGCAGTGTGCACCTGGTTTCCTACTTGACTGTGGCTGCTTTCCTGCTACAGTGGCCATAGAGACTCTTAAGCCCCTAAAGCCAAGAAGATTTGCTGTCTAGCCCTTTCTAAAGTCTTGTTTAAACGTAATAGTACTCTCTCCCTTTATTGTGTACTTCTTAACCTAAACGTGGTATGTGCTGTTGTGGGAGTATGCTGTTTTAAATTATGCCCATTTGTAATGAGGTAGTCATGAGATTTACTTTATAAAAAACTCTGCATTATTAACTTAAAGGTTTAAAAACTGATCATCTATATTCTGATAGCAAGACTGTGCATCTTGGTTACTATAGAATCTTCACTTTTTCCTCTAGGTCAGCCTTATAATCAGTTGGCTATCTTAGCTTCTTCCAAAGGAGACCATCTGACCACAATTTTCTACTACTGCAGAAGCATCGCTGTGAAGTTCCCTTTCCCAGCTGCCTCCACTAATCTACAAAAAGCACTTTCTAAAGCACTGGAAAGGTAGGGTTGACTTTTCCAACAGGAGTTGGTGTAATCTGGTGGCCTTCACCTGTCAAATTTGGGCATGCAAGAACTGATAGTTACCTGTGTTGCTCTTCTGTTTGCCTAATTTTAAAAAACACATATATTTTAATAGATTTGCATGTAGTCGTTGCTGAGTTTCAAGGAGTCTGCATCTTATTTGTTCCTAGTAGAGGAATACAGGCTTCCCGATACCGAGGACCCCTCTGAGTCTGTTGCAGATGAAAAGTTAGATGCAGATTCCACTCCTTATGTATCAGGCGCTCAAATAATGTGTTTCTGCAGACTGAAACCTCTGTGAGGAGCTGTTAGCCATTTTGCTGCTTAACACTCATGGAAATTTTTCTTTCATTTCAGCCGGGATGAGGTGAAAACCAAATGGGGTGTTTCTGACTTCATCAAGGCCTTTATTAAATTCCACGGTCATGTGTACCTGAGTAAGAGCTTGGAAAAGTTGAGCCCTCTTCGAGAGAAATTGGAAGAACAGTTTAAGGTTAGATTTTAAAAATATAGAGTGTTTTGTCTTGTCTAACAGGAAACATAAAATTTAGGGGAAGCTGACTTCCAGTTTTTATGTCATTACTTAACTATGAATTGTTGGTAAAAATTAAATTTGAAGCATATGGAATACTTGCATACAACATCCCCTCACGTTAAACAAAGATACCATCTATAGAGAAGCATAGCGGCAGTGTTTGCAGTAGATAGCTGTGGTTGGGCAGAGAGTACTAAAGTGAGGAAAAAACAACTTCCTCCTTCCTTCCTTCCTTCTCAGATCAGGCACCTTTCTTTCTTGGTTTTGAAAGTACCCTTTTGATGGTTTTATATTCTAGGTAGGGTTCTGGTACCTACTTTATAATACTTCATTCTGCAAACCTAGTTCTTTATTCTCACAGTGCTTTGATCCATTGGGATTTGTGGTAGTTTTAAGGAAAGGAATGAGAATTTCACTCAACAGGACTATATTTTACCAATTTATGTAAGGAGATAAAATTAAATAACCTTTGTTCTTATGAAAATGATCTTCTATTAGTATATTAAATTAGCAGTTTATATGTAGTATAGTATATGAAATATGGGAGGAGTCAAGATTAAACATTAACTTTGTTTTCAAATTATTTATTCAACAAATACTTGATTGCCTGTCAGTCACTGTTTTAGTCATGAGGATCAACAGCAAACAGGACAGTCTAAAGAACATTTTCTATTTCTTGGTTACTTCTGGGTATCTAAACACTTGGGGAATTATCTATAACTGCCTTACAGTTTCATAAGTATTAAAAAAGTAATATATTCCAGAAATTGTAGTTTAGATACTTAAGAGACATAATTAGCCAAATATAGTCAATGCGAAGTAGTTTTTACAGATAATCATTTTGTAGTTGACACTTCTTATGTATAAGAGATTGTACTAAATAACTATAATAGAAATAGTTTGTTTTAAAATAAGCTTCTAGAGTCCCCTGCTGTTTTCCGCTCCTTTTGGTGGCCTATTTAAACTTAACCCATGATTTATAGAGTCAGGTGCATGAAAGGAACAGCTAATTTTTATGCCCTAAGCTGTTCTGTCTGGACAGAACAAACAAGACTGAAAAGTTTCATTTTAAGTGTTCAGATAGATGAAGGATTATTTTAAAATAATTTATCTTTGTCTGTTTTTGAGGTCAGAACTGAAATTAAATCTTAAATCTTAAAAAAGGGATCTGTAGGGGGTTGCTGGTGATTCTCTCTTTTGAGAGTTTTTAAGTCAGGTTGACAGCCATCTTTCATGGATGGTTTAGGTACAGTTCTATAAAATAGCAGGGGATTGGACCAGATTGGACCAGATGACCTCTGTGTCTATGAATGATATATTCCCTAAGTGGAGAGAGAGGGGGAAATGAAATCTTCTCTATGTAAGTTATTCTGGTCTAGAATCTAGTCATTTGCATTGGATGCAACCTCAGACACTGATATTCTCTTGAAGTTTAAATGTATAAAGATTTTGTTTGTTTATTTATTTATTTGAGAGATAGCATGTACACACAAGCTGGGGGAAGGGGCAGGGACGAATGGCTCTGTCCTGAGCAACTGAGGGTAGAGCCTAGTTTGGGGCTCAGTCATAGGACCCCGAGATCATGATCTGAGCCAAAACTAAGAGTCCGACATTTTAACTGACTGAGCCACTAAGGCACCCCTCAAGTACATATTTCTTACATATTTCTTCCTTCCTTTCTTTCTTTCTTTCTTTAAGATTTTTATTTGTTTATTTGACGAGATCACAAGCACGCAGGGAGGAAGGTGGGGTGGGGGGGGAAGCAGGCTTCCTGCTGAGCAGAGAGCCTGATGCGGGGCTCGATCCTAGGATCCTGGGATCATAACCTGAGTTGAAGGCAGAGGCTTTAACCCACTGAGCCCCCGCCAGGCAACCCTCCGGTATACATTTCTGTATATAAAGTTGTGGGGGGATATGTGGGCAATTGTAAATATACTTTGAAGAATCGTTCCAACGCTTTGAAGTTAAACATAGTATGAGGCAGATCTATTTTAAACTTTACTCATTTCTGAAACATCAGAAGAACATTGTTGGAGTGAAATTTTAGTGTAGTTGAGTAAATATGCAAAAGTGTTTCTAAAGCATATGTAGATCATTAGTATCATCTACATGTAAACTTCAGTGTGTCTGTGTAACTAGCAATCTTTAGCTCCTAAGTTGAGGTTTATTGAAAGGCTTAAGGCCTGGGGTTTAGGAAATGAGACACGAGGCTTTTTATATATGTTCACTATGTACTGTTTTTTCCGAACTGCTCTTGAAGACATCTTTGAGTAACACTGTGTCAGCTCCGATCTGATTTTGTTCCTGATGAGGTGCTTTACTTACTACAGTGTAATCTAAATTTTATGAAGTTACAACGAAACAGTTTCACATTTCCTTACAAAGGTGTGGGTTGTGCCTTCACTAAATACTTATGGAGTACCTCCTGTGTACCATACACTTCTCTGGGCTCTTGGGGACAGAAGGGAGACCAAGACAAAGTCTGTGCTTTCTTGAAATTTTACATTATCATTTACATTACTTAGGATGCACTCATATGATTAATGTTTCTGTACATACACTAGAAAATCCCTTAAAGGGCTGTGTTTGTCTTCTGTTGGGTATTGCCATCTAAAATAAAATGCCAGTGGATTAATAGATACATTTTTCCACAAGGAAAAATGTTTTTTGAAAAATAGAAGCTATAATTCTCATTTTATTCCAGTACGCTATATTTGTGTAAATGGTCAATTTAAAAGGTTGTATGTAGAGATTAAAGGAGAACTTCTGTGGGAGAAGTCTGAAGAAGAGATAGAATTTCAGAATGTTTTGAAGAAAGGAAAGAAAAATGCTTGATGCCTTTGGAAAAGGAAGAAGCATTCTTGATGTATGTACTGGAATGGCAGATGGCAAGGAGGCAGAGAAAGGAGTTTAAGTGGAATTGAATTGTACTTTTCTGCCATGATAATGTAAAAGACCTTGCTAATAGAATCATTAAACTTACTCTGGATATTTCAGGTTCTTTCTGTAAATAGGAAAAAAAATCTTTGGAGCTGGATAAAGGCAGCTGTAAATTTCTCAAGATGGTAGGCTCTCTTGTCATTGCTGGTAGAACTGTAAATAAGGTTATCACCATAAACCAAGTGACAGTGAATTCCCACTTGTATCCATTTCCTAAGAGGGAGGGAGGTTGACTCTTCCCTAGGTTAAGCATATGGTAAAGCGAGGATATCATCTCTAGTAGCTATCAGCTTTTAGGAACTTGTGTTTGAAATATATTTTATGTGGAAATAAACTAAAAGTACTGCAGGTGCTAAGGTAAAAGGGTGACTAAGTTGAGGCTGCCGGCTGAGAGCATGGTCAGTGATTTCTTTCTCATAATAACCTGGTTAGCAGGTTGCTGTGAACAACACACAGTTATTAAGTAAAAGGAATTTGATGATGAAGATCATAGATGTGCTTTCCTAAGATGTAGAAGTTACCTATAATACATTATTTATTGTCTTAGTAGATCATTACCCCATGTTCCAAAGTAGGTTCTTGTTATCTACCCCATTTATAAGTAAGTTCCTTTAAATTTGTCAAGCCTCTGAAAGAGTAAATTTTATGACAAATTTTGGAAGTCATTCTTTATGTATAACTTATATACGTATGACCAACAGTTCAAAATATTTTTCAGTCTTTTAGTTTGAAATTTCCTTTTTACTGTGTACATTTACTTTCTAGTCATTGGTTCCAACTTAATATTTTACTATGTATGCATTTCTTACAAAACTGCTTCTAATGGATTAAGATGTATATGTTTATTGACTGACTCCCAAAACTTTTTTCTCATCATATTAAAAAACACACAGTTTACAAAAGGGAAAAAAAGTATTGTGAAAAACAGCTCAAAGAGCCCTGTGGTGTCTGGGCTAATTCCTTTGAAGGCAGAGAGTCAGCCGGAGAAACATCAAACCACATCAGACTTCGTTAAAATCCTGGGATTAAGGGTGGAGACATTTACTTATCTGTATCTGTTAGTCATGTGACTTTAAATGCAGACCGCCAGTTTAATTCTTGTGAGGAAGGTGGCTCCTGTTCTTGATAATATATGCAGTATTTCTGTCATCTTTTACAGAGGCTGCTATTCCAGAAAGCTTTCAACTCTCAGCAGTTAGTTCACGTCACTGTCATTAACCTGTTTCAACTTCATCACCTTCGTGACTTTAGCAATGAAACGGAGCAGCATAGTTATAGCCAAGATGAGCAGCTGTGTTGGACACAGTTGCTGGCCCTCTTTAGTAAGTATTAAATCATTTAATTTTCTGTGCTGTCTTCTTTGGAAAGCATAATGTTAGGCATTTTCATTATCTTAACAGAGTACTAGTGACATATGAAAATGTGTCCTATATTTCCCAATATTGAATTTGGAGGCCTAAACCCTAAGTTCTATCCTTTTATCTACTCCTATTCCCCCTCACCAACTATATCTGTAACTCTTTTTTTAAGATTTTATTTATTTGACACAGAGTGAGCACACAAGCAGGGGGAGCAGCAGAGGGAGAGAGAGAGAGAGAAGCAGGAGGGACCCCAATGTGGGGCTCAGTCCCATGACCCTGGGATTATGACCTGATCTGAAGGCAGTTGTTTAACTGACTGAGCCATCCAGGTGCCCTTGTAACATTTTTTTTTTTTTTTTTTAAGATTTTATTTTTAAGTAATTTCTACACCCAGCATGAAGCTCATCCTCACAACCCTGAGATCAAGACTCACATGCTGTAATGACTGAGCCAGCTGGGCACCCCTGTAACATTTTTATCATGTTATCCCTGTAACATTTTTAACATGGGGGGAAAAATGCCTTTTTAGAAAAAAGCTGTGAGGTATTTGTGTTAAGTAGGATATAGCAGAAGGCTCATAATGGTAGTTTAATTTGGACTGGTACATAGTTTCAAATATCTTATGCTTTCTGAATACATTTTTCCTTTAAGTGTCTTTTCTTGGCATCCTGTGCAAGTGTCCTCTCCAGAACAAGTCTCAGGAGGAATCCTACAATGCCTATCCCCTTCCTGCAGTCAAGGTCTCCATGGACTGGCTGAGACTCAGACCCAGGGTCTTTCAGGAAGCAGTGGTGGATGAAAGACAGTAGTAAGTATCTTAGAATTTCATGTTAGCTTGTGTGCTTTTTTTGTTTGATAGTCCTAGATATGTAGAAACCGCCTCCTAAAACACAACATTTGAACAGTGAAATGCTTGTATTTCCTACCTACTCTCTGAAAATTGAACCAAAGACCTCTTTGTGTGCTTTTTATTTATTTGTTTGAATTTCTCGTGTGAGGCACAATCTTAAGGATTTCTGGCTCTCTGTGGGTTACCCCCCATTCCTGGCTGCCATCGTGGGGAAGAAGCGTTTTTCACGTTCAAAATGAAATTGAAGTAAAACCAGTTTACTTCTTACCTATTACAGTATGCTCCAATTCTCTGTTTAGAAGTTGAAGAGAAGTGATTTTTTTTTTTTACTTTTTCCATTATTTTCTGTTTGCCTTAGAGTAATACCCAGTTTAAGTTATGTTTGCTTGTTTTGAGCATAGAAGATTGGAAATTATTTTGGTTCTCACCATTTTCTCTGTAATCTCTACTCAAAATAATTGTGATGTTTCTTAGAAGCTTTTGATTTTATGGTGACAAATGAAAGCTTTCAGTTTACCTTGATATTTTTACAGAATGTGGACTTTTTTGTATCATAAAGAAAAGGCATACTCATCACCCTTGAACAGAGAATGTAATTTGTCTGTGGTGTACCCTACCCTGTCACAGATTAAGAACTAGCAATGGGTTCCATAACTGATAATGTATATGACAGCTTTGAAAACATAATATGTTGTTTCTCTAGACAGTGTGTTCTTAGTGAATATCCATTATCAGTGCTTAACAATTTATTTTCACTAATTATTAAATTAGGAGCCTGGGAAATGCTTTGCCATAATAGGTCTCTGTTATACATCTTTGACCCTTTTTTTGTATCTCTTATCTAGACATCTTTGAAAATAGGTTTTAGGAAATCATATAGCCTTTAAAATGCTGAAGCAAGGGGAAAAAAATACATAAAGTCCAGGCCCTATAAATAACATTGTGATGGCTTATTAGTGTTTTGGTTTCTCTATTTTAAAAAAGTCTGAAATGTCTCTTTAATTTACAGCATTTGGCCCTGGCTAATTTCTCTCCTAAATAGTTTCCATCCCCATGAAGAGGATCTTTCAAGTACTAATGGTAAGGGCTATCTTAATCTTATGTTGTTGACATTGTTCTAAATCACCAATACTAGGCTTAAGGCCAGAGAAAAAACAGGCTCTTGTTGTTAAGTGTTTAACTTAGTGACTTTAAGTTCAGTATCTCAGAAGTGACTTTGAACTCTCTACTCATCATGATTAAGAGGATGGAATTAGAGAGAATGTTCTTAACTTTTCTCCCAGTAGCATATTCTCCTATTTAGCTACTTTTGAATAGGAGTCCAAAGAGAACAATACCCTTAAATTCTTTCTTCTTCTTTCCTCCTCATTGTTACTATTTTTTTTAAAGGTGCTAATGGGAACAGTATTATTCCATTAAAGTAATACCTGTTTATTATAGAACATCTGGGACATTGACATATTAAGAACAGGAGTCACCCATCCCTTTCTCATACAAAGATACTTTGTACTTATTCATGTGATAGTGTATTTCTTGGGACATTTTTCTTACATGTATATATACCTGGCCTGTGATTGCTTTCAGATACAGCTTTGCACCTGCTTTTTTTTTTTTTTTTTTTTTTTTAAGATTTTATTTATTTATTTGACAGAGATCACAGGTAGGCAGAGAGGCAGGCAGAGAGAGAGGAGGAAGGCGGCTCCCCACTGAGCAGAGAGCCTGATGTAGGGCTCAATCCCAGGACCCTGGGATCACGACCCGAGCCAAAGGCAGAGGCTTTAACCCACTGAGCCACCCAGGTGCCCCAGCACTTGCTTTTTAAAGTTAACATTATATTGTTAGCATTTTCCTTTGCCATTTAAACATGTTTGAAACATGATTTTTACTGGCTGCATAATATTCTGCTCTGTGAATATGCCATCATGATTTTTTTAAATTTTTATTTATTTTTAAGATTTTATTTATCTATTTGAGAGAGAGAGAGCATGAGAGGGAAAAAGGTCAGAGGGAAAAGCAGACTCCCCCTGGAGCTAGGAGCCTAATGTGGGACTCGATCCTGGGACTCCAGGATCATGAACTGAGCCGAAGGCAGTTGCTTAACCAACTGAGCCACCTAGGTAGTCTAGACCATCATGTGGCCTCATTGTCTATTTCCTTTAAAATTTTCCCCATTATAAATAATTCTGCACTGAACAATCTGTAGGTGACTCCTTTCTGATTATTTTACTCCTGTCAGATCAGTGCTTCTCAAGTGTTAATTTGTAATGAATCACCTGGGATTTTGTTAAAAATGCGGTTTATGATGAATCATAAACTGGTAGGTTTGGGATAGTGCCTAAGTTTCTACATTTCTAGCTCTTGGGTGATGTTGGTGTTGTTTTTCAAAACTGTGAGCAAAACAAGGAGATAATCTAAACAATGAGATTACTGGATCTGAGGCTGTAAAGTGTTAAGGCTGCTAGGGAAGAAAGGTCCCATTGTCTCCATTCCCTTAGGCTTGAGTAGTGGGTAAGGAATAGGGGACAGTGTCAAGGACCCAGAGACGACCTGCAGGGATTTGATACATGAATTCTGCTCTCAGGATTACTATAGAGAAGAGCAGAGAACTCTGACGATTATAGATAGCATTTTTTTCTGTATAGAAGATTGTCATTTTCTTGATTTAATGAACAACACTGTGCTGAGTAACAGTTCTTAAATTAAAATGTTTACAAATCTTGCTTTCTACCTTTCTGTAGCTACACCACTTCCAGAGGAGTTTGAGTTACAAGGATTCTTGGCTTTGAGACCTTCTTTCAGGTGAGTGGCAGCTCAAGGAGTTTTATTTCAAAACCAGTGATTATAGCATTAAAATGAGAAATCAGGCTTGGGTATAAAAGAACCTTAACCTTTGGTCTATCCCAACTTTGTCTTATTTTCCTAACAGCAACTAAAAGCTTAAGTTTTTTGATACGAAATGGATTTGTATATGTCATGTTTTTACCTGCTGCATAATACACAACTAAGTGCTTTTCCAAATATGGGGGAAAGGAAAGGAAAAGAAAATTGCTTCTCCCGGCAATATTTATACACTGGATTTTTTTTATACGTTATTGAAATTAGAGAAGTCTCAAAAATGGGAACTAAATGTAAACCAAAGGATACTGCTCGACATCTTTCATACCAATAAAGATGGTAAAGCAGTTTGTTTTTATAGTCATTCTCGTCTCTTCTCCTCCTTTCAGAGGAATAACTTCGTACTCCTTTTCAAGTCTGACTCTTTCCTCTTTCCTCTGTGTCCATGATCCCATCCCTTCCTGCCTGCTCACCTGTCACCCTCTCTCTGTGTTGTGTTTCTCGTATTTTTTTTTAAACAACTGGTTACTTTTAGCCTAGTAACATTCAGGTATACGTTGTTCTTTTTCTTTTCTTTTCTTTTCTTTTTTTTAAGATTTTATTTATTTATTTGTCAGAGAGAGAGAGAGGGGGAGAGAAAGCGCGCACAAGCAGGGGGAGCAGCAGGCAGAGCAGGCAGAGGGAGAAGCAGGCTTCCTGCTGAGCAAGGAGCCCGATGCGGGACTCGATCCCAGGACCCTGGATCATGACCTGAGCCAAAGGCAGCTGTTTAACCGACTGAGCCACCCAGGCCTCCCTACCTTGTTCTTCTTAAAAAGTAAAATTCACCACCCCATCTTTCTCTGATGTTTCCCTTTGTCTTCATCGTGAGACTTTTTAGAAGGACAGTTAACTGACCCTGCTTCACTCCCAGCCATTTCTCTGCTTCCTGCAACTCTAACTAATAGCGCCTTCCTGGTTACCAGACTCCACTGACTTTAAAATTTTCATCCTATTCAGTTTTCTCTAGCATTGAGTCTGTTTATCCCATTCCTTCATGAAGCCTCCTTTTTCTTAGCTCTACTATCATATTCCATCTCTTTCACTTTCTTCTGTACCACATGCCTCAGAGTAGTATTGTCCAGACTTTTCCCCGCCCCTGCCCTCCCCACCCTCTGCCTTCTTTCTGATGGTCAGATCCATCCTTTTGTCTTGAGCTTTCATCTCTTGGCTAGTAAGTCCAAAATTTTCAGTTCTTTTTTTTGGAGTTTGGACTTCTGTTTTAACAATCTGATCTCCCATATACATTTCAAAGTTTAATATGACCCAAAACGACTCTTGTTTTTCCTATCTGGTCAGCAAAACTTGATCTTTCTATATTTATCTGTGTGCCATTATCCACCTACGTGAACTCTTAAAAAAAAAAAACCCTATTTCCATTAACCTTTCTCACCAAGTCTTTGTGATTCTGTGTTTAAAATGCCTTTTAGATCCAGCTCCTCCCATTTACTTCCCTTTGGTTCAGGCTTTTATCACTATTAACCTGGAGTATAAAAAGCTTCCCATTCAACCTCCCTACTAAGAGTCCCTCTCCTTCTATAAGTCATTTCTGGCATGCTTCTGTAATTATATTTTAAATATAGACCTGTTAATGTCCCATTACTAATACGAAGACTTCAATTCACTCACCCCCAGTGGTTCCAGTATGTTTTTTAGCTTCATGTGCAAGTGCTAGATATTTCTCAGCCATATTTCCTGCCATCTCCACCCTCCTTTCCCCTAATACGAACATTCTCTACATTCCCTGTGTCCTATTTTTGAGTAATTCTGTTTTTATTCCTACAAGACTTTGTTTATGCTATGCCTGGAAGACTCCATTTTCCTCCTCTGTCCTTCCCTTACCTACCTGTGTGCACTTGCCATTCCTGTCAAAGTCCAACTCCAGTAACACGCCATGAAAGCTTTTCAGAGCTGATCAGAAGGAAGAAGCCCCCCTATTGCCATGCTTATTCTTTGCATCATTTTTATTGTGACACTCATCAAATTGATTCACAGTCTCCTATTTCATCCTTATGACAGAGACGATTTCTCTTTCTCATTTATCTTTGTGTATTCAGCATCTAGCCGACTATCTGGCAGTGCTTAGATGCTTTTAAAAAAAACAGACTGCCCTTAATGAAGAGAAATCTGAAAAATCCTTATTTTTTTCAGGTTGATTTACCTTCCAAATGTCAATGAGGTTATACTCTATGATACGTATACATTTGCCTGGTTTAGGGTCACCTAAATGCATAATTAACAGTTTGTTAGAATAGGCATGCTCTCGGATCCCTAGCATTTGCAGTGTTCATTTCAAACAGATGACATAGAATGCAACATAAGTGTTAATGAAAACTTTTACAGAAAAAGTATCTTTCCAAATAAAAGATTGTGATTTGTTTGAGCTCCTCATTTAGAAAGTAAAATCTAAATTAAAAGTATGTTAATGTAATGAATTTGCATGTTACCTTTTTTGCTTTGTTTCATTGTACATAAAATCCTTGGGAGCTCGTATTCAAATGCAGTGGATTACATCAGGTAGCTAGTCTGTATGCAAAAATCTGAAACCATTGCAGTTAAGTGGGTGAACTTGGTTGCCTGGCAAATCTCTTTAGAAGTTTAATTTTGTATAATTTGCTTATATCAATTTTAGGAACTTGGATTTTTCTAAAGGCCACCAGGGTATCACAGGAGACAAGGAAGGTCAGCAACGACAAATACGGCAGCAGCGCTTGATCTCTATAGGCAAATGGATTGCCGATAATCAGCCAAGGTATTTCTTACCAGATGCACTTACATACCCTGCATGTGTTTCCCGCTCTGTTTAATGCTACTATAAACTCTTAAGTCAGAATGTTGTTAACACATAAGATTTTGACCCTGTTGATCCTGAGTGTATTCCATTTAATCTCTGTTCTCCCCGTCAAACTGCCTTGTGTAGAGGAATAGGCTTTGTCTCCCCTTGAATCATGAGCTTCTGCTCTTGTTTACAAACATCTGTGTAAATTTAACCAACTGGTAGGTTCATAGGTGGTTTGTGTTGGTGGGGGCAGGGTGGTCAGTGTCGGTCAGGACAGCTCAGAGTCCGATAAGTTTCTAGTACTGCCACTTCCTGAAGTGTGTGTCCTTGGGATCTTCCCAGTTGATTATCACCTTTTTCAAAGTCAGCAACTGTTTCATATTCATTTCTGTCTTCAGGCTCTTGTCACACTGCAGCATTTAAATGGTTGCATGTTTGAATGAACTTAGTCCTTTTGAACTCTAGTTTTTATACCTATAAAATAGGAATTAGGGATTGTCACTGCAAGGGCCTAGTCTAGTGCTTCGTACTTAAGACATGCTCAGTCAATGTAACTGTAATCAGTAGAATACATTAAAAGAGCATGGGAATGTTATGGGAATGCTAAGCGATATTGAGAATCCAAATTTTTCTGAAACTACTTTTTATGTTATATAAAAAGAGTTATGTTATACTGTGATACCCCACTGTCTCCAAGTCTTTGGGACTGGGGATGTACTGACTATTGGGGCCATATGCAGTTGCAGTGTTAGTGGTTTTTAGGTTTATGGTTTTCATATATGGATTTATTTTTACTTTTTTAGGCTGATTCAGTGTGAAAATGAGGTAGGGAAATTGTTGTTTATCACAGAAATCCCAGAGTTAATACTGGAAGACCCCAGTGAAGCCAAAGAGAACCTCATTCTGCAAGAACCATCCATGGTAGAGTCCCTGGCTGCGGACGGGAACCCAGGACTGAAATCAGTGCTGTCCATGGGCCGTAATCTAAGCAACAACTGTGACCCAGGAGAGAAGCCAATGGTCACCTTCAAAGAGAACATTAAGCCGCGAGAAGTGAACAGAGACCAAGGAAGAAGTTTTCCTCCCAAAGAGGTGAGAAGGGACTATAGCAAAGGAATTACTGTAACTAAGAATGATGGAAAGAAGGACAACAGCAAGAGGAAAACAGAAACCAAGAAATGCACCTTAGAAAAGTTACAGGAAACAGGAAAGCAGAGTGTGGCAGTGCAGGTAAGCTGTATTTGAACTATAACGCAGGTAGAGGAAGACTCACAACAAAAGGCAAGATTTTTCATTTTGTTCCTAAAGCCTTGAGAATTGGCTCTTCTGGAAGCGTGAATGCATTCTTTGAATGCCGAATAGTAAGGTCACGTAAGAGCTATGGTAGGTGGTTACTCCATCAACTCTTCAAAATTGTAATGTGAGTGGAAAAAAAAATCTCAACTTGATGTGACATTTTTGTCAATCCTCTCCAGTTTAAGTGGTTTGAAATGACCAGTTGCAGACCTATTAACCATATGAAGAATTCTATTTTCTTTGGAAAGTGTAACTGCCATTTGTTAATGTTATATGGGGAAATTTGGGGGTCTTTTAGGCATCCAGTAGAACCAAGGATATATTAAGGCTTATAGTTAAGGTTTTTTTTTCTCCTTAATTCACTAAGAAATAAAAGATATTCTTGGAAAAAGGTGAGGCTCTTTTTCTTGGCCTTTATACCTGTTCCAGCCAGTAGCATTATGTCATTTCAGCGTCACGCTGACTCATGGGAATTTATAAAGCAAGAATTTAAGTCTCTTGCTGGGGAGAGGTAAACACTGCTCAGTTATTTGTGACTCTGTTTTTCTTAAACCTTTCCAAAGAGATACAGACTATACTACATGTAAACCAAAGGTCTTTGCTCTGTGGTTTCATTAACACCATTAATGTTTGAACAAAGACCTAAGTAGCCATTTGATTTGTTAGCACATTTTGACAAATGTATTTGTTTGCAGTAGGCCTGAGGACCCTTACATTACTGAAGGCTGCTTGCAAATTAATAGTGCCTTCAGTGCAGTGTATTTCACCTCTAGAGTCTTTTTGGGAAACAGAGAAATAACATAATAGTTACATTTTGAGATTAGTAGTAGAGGGAGAAACAGAGAGAAACCTGGTAGAAATCGAGAAAAGGCATGTTGGGAGAGAGGTGCTGGGGAAAAGTGAAGAACAAACCAATGAACGATGAAGCCAAAGGACCAGTGCTGAGACCAGGGATAGACCAGGGATGAAGCCAGTGTTTCGTGCCTGCTCTGCCTCCTCTGCAGCCGCCTCCCTACGAGAGCCGGACTGAGACCTCCTTTTTGGCCTCCCTTCCCTCTTAAATCTGCTTCTGATGATTAAAGAAAGCCTGACAGGAGTCAGTGTATCACCACTCTCCGTACCTCATCCGAAGGTCTTCACGAATGTCACCTGCTTTCCTTCATTTTACTCATTCTGAGCAACACGTATGACATCGTATTCTCTGTAGCTCCTTGTGTAGGACCTCAGGGCCTGTTCCTTACTGCTGAAAGTAGTTCTAAAGGGGTGTCCGCATGGAGGGGGGGGTGCCTGACTGGTATGCTTAAGGCTGTCCAGAAGAAATTAAACTGAGGCCCAAAGTATGTCCCCTGTGGGTTGATAGTCATCGTTATTAAGTCATAATTTATATATGTTGTTGAATGAATTCAAGTGCAGAGGTCCCTAGGGCCCATAATAGGTGGCTTGAGATTATAGGCAAGTTTTTACCCTGCTGGCAAGACATTTCTCATTTGTAAAACAAATGAGTTCTCAGGTCCTTTCCGTGTTTAGTATTTTTATGATTTTGTGAAAGGAAAATAATTAGACTAGTAAAACTAAGCCTTATATCTTTTATTGACAAATAACCTATTTTGATTTTTCCCATTTTTAACTTAGGTGAATTTAAATACCTTCATAGGCTTCTTTTTTTTTTTTTTTTTTTTTTTTTTTTTGGACATAGTGGGTTTTGAATACTTTCTTAGAGTGGGTGCTTCTTTCTGACACATTTGTGTTTCAGATTATTATAATGTTGCTTCTATTGGTCATAGGTAAAATCCCAGACAGAACTAAGAAAGACTCCAGTGTCTGAAGCCAGGAAAACACCTGTAACTCAAACCCCAAGTCAAGCAAGTAACTCCCAGTTCATCCCCATTCATCACCCTGGAGCCTTCCCTCCTCTTCCCAGCCGGCCAGGTAAATACACATTTTATACTTTGTTCTACTTAATCTCATCTGTGTGTGAGTTTCTGCTCATTAATCAAGTAATTCATACTCTACTGGAGTTAGAATTACTAAACCATAATGTTAAAAGGTAGAAGGAAGTTCTCCTTTCTCTAATGCTTATGAAGTTATTTTTGAGCCATTTCTCTAGTTTATTTACAAGTGCATGATTTTACCATGAAAGAATTCCCATCACTAACTCTAGCATTTAGGAGACCACCTTTAAAGTACTCCAGTTGCCTCAGTGGGTAGAAGTAGCAGCCCCCACTACTCTAATTTAATTCTTGAAATCAAGTTAAAGATTGATGTTTGATCAGTCTCACTTGCTGGTCGATCCTTGTTCTTGTATAATTTATTAGAGGACCTCTTCTCTACCCTACCCCATGTCCCCTTCAGATGACTTATTTTTGCGTTTCTTTTGCTAAATGCCTTTAGAACTAAAGCTGCTGTGTTCTTCTATTTTGAAGGGTTCCCGCCCCCCACATATGTTATTCCCCCTCCTGTGGCATTTTCTATGGGCTCAGGTTACACCTTCCCAGCTGGTGTTTCTGTCCCAGGAACCTTTCTTCAGCCTACAGCTCACTCTCCAGCAGGAAACCAGGTGCAAGCTGGGAAACAGTCCCACATTCCTTACAGCCAGCAACGGCCCTCTGGACCAGGGCCAATGAACCAGGGACCTCAACAACCACAGCCACCTTCCCAGCAACCCCTTACATCTCTACCAGCTCAGCCAACAGCACAGTCTACAAACCAGTTGCAGGTTCAAGCTCTAGCTCAGCAACAATCCCCCACAAAAGCTGTGCCGGCTTTGGGGAAAAGCCCTCCTCACCACTCTGGATTCCAGCAGGTAAGTTAGAGTGGCGGGTACTGTGCAGCTGAAATAAGGAGGGAAGACTGAAGTTATACAGTGTTCAGTTAATTAGAAATACTGGTTAAGCTTTCAGATGTTTTTGCTGTGTAAGGATTACGGAAATGCAAAAATATTCCTCTTGCTGTTTAGGAAAGTTCAAATGTTTTCCTTTCTCTTGTAAAGGAGACTAGATCTTAAGTACCGTTCTTTGCTGCTACTTGTCAGCTTTGTAGAAAAGGACTTTGTGTAAATAATTCTCTCCTATTTGAACAAAAACTGCAGAAGGGAAATAGAATTGTAATCTTGGTGAGGTGTTAAGGATAGGATGCCATTCTTAAAAATGGCAGCTTGAGGCAGGAAGGGGGAAAACACACACACACTCATTTGTTCATTAACATCATGAGTGATTGAATTGAAAGAGAACATGAGTTCAGTGCCCCACATGTGTTCCCAGAAAGCTCTGTGTATTGAAAAACCTAAAGGGTAAAGGACTGCTGAGTTTTGTTGGTTGTAAGACCCCTCATGTTGATTCTGTGATGTCCTGAGTACTGAATGTAACATTGCATTTTATCCTCTTGATGACAAGCATCTCTTTTTCAGTATCAACAGGCAGATGCCTCCAAACAGCTGTGGAATCCCCCTCAGGTTCAAGGCCCATTAGGGAAAATCATGCCTGTGAAACAGTCCTACTACCTTCAGTCCCAAGACCCCATAAAACTGTTTGAGCCGTCATTGCAACCTCCTGTAATGCAGCAGCAGCCTCTAGAGAAAAAAATGAAGCCTTTTCCCATGGAGCCATATAACCATAATCCCTCAGAAGTCAAGGTCCCAGAATTCTACTGGGATTCTTCTTACAGCATGGCTGATAACAGAGCAGTAATGGCCCAGCAAGCAAATATGGACCGCAGGGGCAAACGGTCACCAGGAGTCTTCCGTCCCGAGCAGGATCCTGTGCCCAGGATGCCGTTTGAGGTGTGTGTCCTTTCCTGTCGCCAGACACAACAGAACTAGGTCTCGGGCTGCATATTTTGACTTTCTCAAGTAGGCATTTATAAAGGCCGCTCTGATTCATGAGCGCTCTAGCGAGCTGCTGAGTAACCGCTGTGGCTCTTGGTCACCCCCTCACAATTGCACAGTGATTTGATCTGGGGGAGTGGAAGAATTTCGTTACTGTTGTGGACCTGTGATGGTCTGACAGAGAGATGGTGCAGAAGTCTCTAACACAGCACGTTAGAGAATTCTGAAACAAAGCTCCTCTCAGTTGGGCTGAATCATCTAAGTTTAAAAATAGGTTTACTGCGTATTTAAACAAATTGCTTTCTGAGAGGAACAAAGTCAGCCAGTTATCTTTGATAGTGGAGTTCCCCTTCCTTTCTCTCTTAATTCATGAGAAACAGGTGTGTTTGTAATTTTCAAGAGAGAATGTAATTTTTGAAAGAGCTGTTTCTCTGTTAGCCCAAGATAGGCTAATCCCCTTGCTCCGCCGCATTGGTTTACTCACAAGTCTCGTTAACCTTTTATGTTCTCCGTGTTTGGCCGTGGTTTATGCTTCTTTTGTCTTGATCTTTTGCACCGTGCTCCTTGTGTCACTGTACTTTTACTTCAGAGCCTTTTCTTCCTTGCATAGTACTGTCTGCTATAATTCTCCTTGACCTGAGTTGCTTCTGTGCCCTAAACCATGCTACTACTCCTTTGTGCTTTTGTCATCCCTTACTGCATCTCACTGTGATCCTTTCTGTCACTAGGACCCCAAGGGCTCCCCTCTGCTTCCTCCGGACCTGTTAAAGAGTCTGGCTGCCTTGGAGGAAGAGGAAGAGCTGATTTTTTCTAACCCTCCTGATCTTTACCCAGCTTTGCTGGGGCCTCTCGCCTCTCTTCCTGGACGGAGCCTCTTTGTATGTATTTGACGTAATTCTCCTTGCTCTAACCCCAGCTTCTTTCCTGAGATTTTGGAGTCCTTGGAATAGATGCTTTCTTTTTTTCTGGAGCTTTTCTTTTTTTACCAAATTGTACCATTTGTTTCCTTACTGCCCAGACTAACCTTCAAACAGTAGTAGAACATGGGAAAACATCTTGGACTCCATAGCTGTAAATTTCAGAGTCACAGCTTTGTCGTATGTGTTATCCAGAAGCATCCTTCAGGGCAGGTCACACAGGGTGCAGTGCTGGCAAATTAACTTACTTTTTAGGTGGCACTTCCATCTAAACCCAGGAATTTCAAGGATCATTTGATACTGCTTAGGAGCAGTGAGATTTTTCCTCATGTACTCAAAATATGAAATGAAATATGTTCTAGATTTTTTAGTGACATTATTGAATGGTATGTGGCTCTTTTCTGTTTGGTTAACTGAGAGCCCTGATCTAAATTCAGAGCAAGATTCATAAACAGAATGAGTAAAAATGAAGAGAATTCTATTTATAAACATTGTTGGAGTGACATAGATATGTTAATACAGAGATAAATAACTAGAATGGTATGAAATAAAGTCTGAAGTATTGATTAGTGGTATCTTAAAAATAGCCCTCTAGAAATTACTCTGCATTTCGAAGAATGGCATTCTATATTGTCAATATTTATATTCTATTTTGCTGAGCTGGGGGAATATGAGAAGCATATGCTATGAAGTTTTCCCCTCCCTTTACTCCATCTTAACAAAACATGAAGCAGTTCTGACTACTACTTTTTTGCTGTTTTTTGTGAGGCAAGAAAACAGTCGTAAGATTAAAATATTAATTTTAGTATTAGGAGAAATACAATTGAATGGCTCTCATAACAGAAGCTGCCATCCCTGGCACTTGAAGTTCCTGTAAGAATTTGCCTGGGTGAGTGGCCAGAGAGACCTCCTACTTTTCCCCCCAAGTTAGAGAAATAAAAGATCCCTTAGAAACTTTATCACCTACAAGAGTACAGTGTCAGCACCTCAGGGTTGTGGAAAGCCTAACTGCGAAACTGTTGGCTCCATGTGTTTGCCTTTCTTGATGTTTCTCTGCTGGTGTGGCTTGAGGGCCGGGGGCAGTGCCTCTCTCCAGTCCTTTCCTACCCCCTTACTTCCTACTCCGCTTGTCCCTCCACCACTCAGCGTGGAGCTGATGGTGGAACAAGTGTGCCTGGAGGGGTAGTGTTTTAGAGTTTGGGGTTTTTTTTCATGTTCACACACACACACACACAAACCTTAACTATAATCCTTTCTGTATTTAACATCATTAATGATATAATGTGTGTGAAAGTGCCTTGCATGTACGAGGTGTATAGTAAATGCTTTGTTGATCAACTGTTCAGTGACAGTGAGCATCAGAGATTCAGCTTTTTTTCCTGGTAATTTTCTTAGGGCCAGTAAATGTATATTCAACTTCAGGAACTATTTTAATATGTACCACAAATAGATCTGCTTAGGAACCATGTTGACAAACCCAGTTCAGTTGTCAAAATGTATTTGAAAGGCTTTAAGTCATTACTGTGAGTGTTTTAAAATTGGGGGATGGGGGGGACACAGACTGCCAGCTCAACTCAGCATCTTGTTTTGAGAGTATTTTAAATGCAACTCTTGATAAGTGTATTCCCGAAGGTTCCTGCTAATAAACACTCAGAACTAGCATTTTGCCGGGTCCCTGGTCCCTGCCTGGGTATCTGTGCTAGATGAGAAGTGTTCATCCAGGAGCATTGTGTCCGACTTGCCTGTGGCACCTGCAGTTAGCTGGTGTCGTGGTATTAGTGTAGTTCACGTCTTTGAAGCCTTACATTTGTACATGATGGGTACGTACAAGTATGCTTAAATGGTGGTCTTCTGCTAGATTGTTTAGTACCTTAAGATTAATATTAAGCAAATGGAAGGCATAATTTAACTACCTTTTTTTCCGGGACTGTGAAGAAATCCTTGTTGGAGAAGCCCTCGGAGCTCATGTCCCATTCCTCTTCTTTCTTGTCCCTCACCGGATTTTCTCTCAATCAGGTGGGTAGATGGTGCTTTTATAGTAGGCTAGTTTATCCTTTCCCATTCTATTTCTGTCCCCCTATTTTTCTCTTCCTTTCTCTTCCATGTTTTGGAGTCTTCCAGACATTTTATTTTATCCTCTGTCCCTCCCATTTGGGTATATGAGATACTTGTATGTTTTCAGTTTGAACCCTTGAACTTCTCATTAATCCAGAAATCCTTAGGGCTCTTTTGTCCAGCCAAGTGAACTTTTCATACTTTAAATCTGGGTGGTTTACATAGATTGAGGGAAAGCAAATTAGGGGAAAATGAATTTAACAGGAAAACCAGAAGCAACGGAGATAAAAGCCTTCAAGATTTGTCTTGTTAAGAAAAGCTCAATCCACTTAAGATGCTTAAGCATCCGAGAACATAAACATGACATTTTCTGAAATCTGTTTCATTGGAGTGAGTTTATAACTTGGTTGTCATTGTCTTCCAGGAAAGATACCCAAATAACAGCGTGTTCAATGAGGTATATGGGAAAAACCTGACAACCAGCTCCAAAACAGAACTTAATCCTTCGCTGGCCCCCCAGGAGACATCACTGTACTCCCTCTTCGAAGGGACCCCCTGGTCTCCATCACTTCCTGCCAGTTCAGGTATTGACTGGTCTTTAAATTGCAGGCCTTGCATTTCCTATTCACTGTGATTGATGATAACTTAGTATGATTTTGTGATTATAAATGTTAGGGGTTTTTTTAGTTTCTGAAAGAAAATAGGAAAAAAGCTTAATGAGCCAGTTCACATAATAAGTGCCACTGAAAAAGCTTTTTTATATCCTCAGTAACCAGCACAGTTGTAAGAGAGAAAAATATGGGTTCTATCTTAAGATTTCCAGCTGTTTTTTAGTTTAGTTTAGTTTTTTTTTTTTTTAAGATTTTATTTATTTATTTGACAGAGATCACAAGTAAGCAGAGAGGCAGGCAGAGAGAGAGAGGGGGAAGCAGGCTTCCTGCCAAGCAGAGCCCAATGCAGGGCTCCATGATCCCCTGGGATCATGACCTGAGCCGAAGGCAGAGGCTTTAACCCACTGAGCCACCCAGGTGCCCCTGTTCTTTAGTTTTTGTTTATAGATATTCATTCTTTGCAGGAAAAATTGGATTTTAAAATGGATTTTTTTGAATCTCTATTTAATAATTGGAGTTTGATTCAGTAGTCATTCTTAAGATCAGGCAATTCTGTTTCTGGTAGAGAGGACTGGTAGATATTTACTTGAAACAGGCATGCCAGAATAGTGCATGCATAAAATTGTTTGGTTCCGTTTTTCATCTTATTTATTTATTTATTTTTAAAGATTTTATTTATTTATTTATTTATTTGACAGACAGAGATCACAAGTAGGTGGAAAGACAGGCAGAGAGAGATGGGGAGGCAGGCTCCCTGCAGAGCAGAGAGCCTGATGCGGGGCTGGATCCCAGGACTCTGAGATCTTTAACCCACTGAGCACCCAGGCTCCCCTTGCTTTTTTTTTTTTTTTTAAAAGCAAGGACCATGCCTTAGATATGTGTAGTAGGACAAACTAGCACAGCCGGCAGAGTCCCTTTGGAGGCCCTGATTCTGCCTTTCTCCCAAAGCCCCGTAGTTATCTTTTTTTTTCAAATTTATTTGACAGACAGAGATCACAAGTAGGCAAAGAGAGAGGAAAGAAAGCAGGCTCCCTGCTGAGCAGAGAGCCCGATGCGGGGCTCGATCCCAGGACCCTGGGATCATGACCTGAGCCGAAAGCAGAGGCTTTAACCCACTGAGCCACCCAGGCACCCCCTGTAGTTATCTTTAGTAGAATTGAAGTGAGCAGATCTATAGGAAACTTTAGTTCTTGACTTGTTTGTGAAACATCTATTAATGTCTTGTGTTGTTGTGATTTAATAGATCATTCAACACCAGCCAGCCAATCTCCTCATTCCTCTAACCCAAGCAGCCTGCCAAGCTCCCCTCCAACACACAACCATAATTCTGTTCCATTCTCCAACTTTGGACCCATTGGAACTCCAGATAACAGGGATAGAAGAACTGCAGATCGGTGGAAAACTGATAAGCCAGGTGAGATCCAGACTTTATTACCTACTGAAAGTGAATCACTTACTCTGCCCTTCTCTAGTGTTTGGTATTTGGTGATGACAGAACATCTTGAATTCTTCTCTCTTTGCATCCTTAGCCATGGGTGGGTTTGGCATTGACTATCTCTCAGCGACATCATCCTCTGAGAGCAGTTGGCATCAGGCCAGCACTCCAAGTGGCACCTGGGCAGGCCATGGCCCCTCCATGGAGGATTCCTCTGCTGTCCTCATGGAAAGCCTAAAGGTGAGTGAGTTTTGGGAACAAGAACCATGAGAGATGTGGTTCTGCTTTTGTTCCTGTAGATAGCCAGGCTTAGTCCTTAAACCCTTAGAGTTGATCAGTTCATAGCATGTATCTAGCAAAGTCCTAGAGAAACATATGGTCTACATTACAAGGTTCTTGAAAAGGAGTGTTGTTTTTTAATTTGTGAACTCACTAGTGATAAAGAGTTTTGTTTTCAAGGGGAGCAGAAAAAAGGTTTTAGTTGCATTGCAAGTTTAAGACGATTCTGATTCATTTAGGAACGTTTGATTTAAGCCTTTTGTGAACCCATGAAAGAAGGTACCTAATTTTAGAGATGTTTTGTTTGCCTAAAATCTTTATTGTAAATATTCTGAGGTCCCACGTGGCAGAGTTTTAATAAAAAGTATTTCACCTTTTCTGGTTTAAAATCTTAGTGGAAACTAACTGGTCTTGAAGACAGTCTTACAACAGCTTTGTCTAATAGCTGGATGCTTTAGGGGCAGGGATCTTGGGACACATAAGCCTTTATATTTGGCGAGGATTGAGAAACAACCCCCTTTCAGACGTCCGGGCATTTGACCTCTGCTGACAAGCTCTGGGCTGTTTTTCAGTCTATCTGGTCCAGTTCCATGATGCATCCTGGACCTTCCGCTCTGGAGCAGCTGTTAATGCAGCAGAAGCAGAAACAGCAGCGGGGACAAGGCACCATGAACCCTCCACACTGAGGCCAAAGTGGCAACCCTGGGAATGAAGGCTCCATAAACCATGGCATGTTGGGTTTGCAGGACTGGCCCATACAGTCCCCTGCAGGTGGCAGCCCTCTTTTCTGTTTCTTGCTGTTAAGAGGGTGTAAGCGTTCCACCGGCACGCTGAGTGTGCACGAAATGTCCGCAGTGCAACAAAAAGAAAAAATCATCGGGAACTCTCCGTCCCCCTGGGGCCTTCCGGAGGGAGAGAGGAGCTGCTGTCTGTCTCACTCAGTTACCTGATATCACCGCCTCTCACCTTCTCCATCGTGCATGTCCCCAGCCACAAGGGAAGTGAAAGCTGAGAAGGGGAGGCAGATGGGAGAAGCCAATGGGAACTTCTCAGTCCTTTTTTCCTCTTTGGGGAATAAAATAGGAATCCATTAATGATTGCTTTGCTGACTGAGAATGTAGTTGAAATTATTCCTGAACATCTTTTATTATTGTTATTACTCTCAGTAGTAAAATATCACACTGAATTCTTCCACACACAGATGTGCTTCTTCTAGTCAGTGTGTAGCAAGGAAAGCCCCGTCCACTGCTCCTGTGAGAGGTTGGTGGTGACAGGATGGGGAAGCTGACCTCTTAGCCAGCGGAAGTATTCCGTGAGGGAGCGTCCAAGGCCTCAACCTTCACTCAGAAGGTTCTGGCAGGCCCCCTTCTGGCCTGGAGACTGCAGCAGGAGATGCCCTTCACTCTGTAGGTGCTCGAGCCCCAATCGAGGACACAGTGTGGGTGGTGGTGCTGGGCTGGACTGGCAGATGACTGCTGTAGGACTTTAAATTAATGTTTTTGATTCCTGTACATTTTACAGTAGCGTAGCAAGCAGTCTCACAGAAGGCAGGCTAGTCCATTCGCGGCCCGACCCATTTTAATAGGTAGAAGCTTTCAGTGTGGTTATTTTTTGTTTGATTGGTTTTCGTGACCCCCATCCTGCTCACCACCCACCTCCTCTTGTCCCTACCTCCATCCCTTTCCTACCCCGTGCTGTCTGCTAGTAATTGTTTCTGTTCCTAATGTGTACAACATCTCGCCAAGAAGCAACAGCATGGGGTCCAGCAGTTGGGGCCCAAAGGACAGTCTGCGGAGGAAGGAAGCAGTGGCGTCTGCACAGCGCACAACGGGCCAGGCCCCTGCCCAGCTGCGTCTCCCGACCTCCACTTTCAGAGTGAAATTCAAGGCAACAAGGACACGTGTGCGGCACGCACAGAAGAGAACACAACGAAGTCCATTCTGGAAAAGGCGAAAGAAAGGAAGATAAACTTTTATTTGGTATTTATTAGAAGGAAAGAGGACTGAAAATTTTCTTGTGTAGAAACAGAAGGACAGCATTTCTGTTAGTTGCTGGAAAAGTAATATTTTAAGGGGAAATTATGGAAACAATCTAAATGTCCAATTGCTGTGCTAGTGGTAAGGTCTATTTCTGGGAGGTCTCTCTCTCTCGTGTGTGTGTGTGTGTGTGTGTGTGTGTGTGTTTGCGCGCGTGCGCGTACACACTCAGCTGCTCTCCCTGGGAGAGGGGGAGTGTGTGTGAGTGTGTGGAGTCAGTGTGGGACTTACAAACTGGAAGACAGCTGCAGAGCAAAGCACATCCAGGAGCCCCAGTTGTCATTCAAGTCTGGGCAACCCCAGCAATGGAAGGGGTGAGATTAATGCTCGTTGCTCTTCAGAGAGAGTGGTTGGAGCCCCGTATGCTTACATTATTGCTCTTTAAGTTTGACATGGTGTTTGGGGTTTTTTTGTTTTCATTTTGTTTTGGGTTTTTTTTTTTTTTCCGTTCTTGTTTTGAAAGGTCTGAAAGGGTGAAGCCCCCCCACCCAATGGCAATATGAAACCCTTTGTGCTTCTCTCCAGCCCCCTTCCCCGTGTCTGCCTCTCTTCCTTCCCCTCCCTTCAAGCCTCCCTCCCCACTGCCTTGACCCACTTTGTGTGTTTGAGCTCTGCATTCAGGCAGCTGCGACATTCCAGTGTTTGAGCTGTCCCTGATTCTCGCACCCTAGATGAGCTAGCCAGATTCACTGTCTCACCCCTGGTACTGCCCACATCCCATACAGCCCTGTTTCTGCATGAGAATTTGGTGTTTGGAATGATTTCTGACTCCTGGGGCGGGGTTTCTCGCCTTACCATCCTCAGTGTGGAGTAATGAGGCGGGAGAGGAGAATCTTCATCAGAAACTGGTTTTGTGTAGTAAACTTTCTCTTGTGTTTGTTTTTTTGTTTTGTTTTGTTTTGTTTTTTGTTTTGTTTTGGTCTGTCTGTGCAAGACCTGCAGCTGCTGAAATCAGCTTTGCCTTTAATTAAACCATGTTCTCTCCAACCAGATCTGTGTGTACGTTGTTTCTTTTCTAACTTTGAAGAATATCCTACTTTATCACAGACCTGTACCCCTGAAGCAAACAATACATTATATGTTAATAAAAACAAAAACAAAAAGCCAAGTATATAAACTACTTATATAAGTCATCTAGGAGAAAGCAGAGATGGTCAGAAATTGAATAAGCTTCAGGGTTATTTGTGCTTTTAATAGCATTCCAAACCACTGGGCATTTTTATGGAAAGGAATGGGTAGGAAGAAACTGATTGTCAAAATTCTCTTATCTAATAAATAAAGATTGGCTTATGCAAGGAAGTTAACAACCCTCCATATGTATCCCTATTTTTACTGTCAGTGGGACACTGCAGAGATAGTTTCTCTTTCTGGTCTAAAAATCACAAAGTCTGGTTTACCCCAACAGTAATTAGTGTTCTTAGCTGTGAGGCTGCATTTCTTATAGTTCTGTCCAAAGTTTCCGGTAGTGGCCTGCCGGGCGTGCGGCGGCTGGTTGGAGGTCAGTGCCACGGCCTGCCAGTTTGTGTGTTCACACTGGTCAGCGAGCCCCTCATATCCGTGTCGATTCCCTCTACACTTCTTTCCTGACTGCTCTCCACAAGCACCCACACACTTGAATGGTCGCAGCCACACGTACTGTGCCAGGAGGGAGGGAGGGGAAGGAAGGCTGGTTCTAAAGTCTAGTATTTGTTAACCCCAAGTTAACCCTAAAAATCAAGCCCTTTGGTTAAATGATGACCAAAATAAAACCATAGCATTCTGTCACGTGTATCAGTCCATCTTATAAAATGTTAACCAGCAGGATAGTCCTGACCAAGTGGCTTCCTGGCTGTGGCTTCTTTGCGTCACTCAGGTAGTAGTGGCCCATGTTCAGTATCGAACTCTTAACAAATGTCCCTCCCGGAGAAGGTGGGATTGGAAGGGATCCCGGGGTTGCAGTTCTCTATGGAATTGAAGACTAAGTCTAAATTCAGTTCAAACAGTGAGACTTTGAGTAAAGGAAAGTTAATTTTGCGTGCGTCTGCCATCTGAATGACCCGTAGATTTACTTCAGGCTCTAGGAGGAGTCTGCAACTGTTGAGGTACAGGAATAGGGGCATTTATACTTCGGCCTTGGGCCTACACTCTGCATGTCTTGTTTTTTCTAAGTTTTTTATTGAGGTATCACATACAGAAAGGCACCAATAATCCATATACAGCTCAGTGAACTTTTACAAAGTGAACACATTTGGGTAGCCAGCACTCCAAGCAAGAAACATCAGCACCCTAGAAGACCCCTCATGCCCTTCCAGACATTTCCACCCACTCAGCCCACCCCACCCGCCAGGGTCATCATCATGATAAGTCTTCACATCATTGTGTAGTAGGTTAAATTTTCAGTGGGAAAAGTAGATTAGTTAACACTTCCGCACAGCGATGTCTCCCTACAGCGTACTGCAGGTGTGTGCCAAACCTCGAGTGATTATAGTAACTTTTCTCCCACTTTGTAGGTTCTGGAACATCCTAGACTCCTCTAGGAGAGCTTTCCAAATCTGTAGCTGCATGTTCTTCAACAAACGCTTTGGGGAAAATGCCAGTCTTCCCTTTGCACTCTCCTTCCAGCCAGTCTTCATTCACTGATAGAAGGAAATGAATACATCAATTTTTAAAACCAGTGCGGGAGAATTAAGGTCACCTGGATATTCCACACAGAGCTTCGGCAGTCCTTCACCCCCAACTGAGCTAACAGGGAAGAAAGTGAACATAGGACTTCCACCGTCTTACTGGTTTCTGTCTTACCATGGAGGAGTAAAATACAGAAAATCAATTAGATGTTTCAAAAAGTTGTCAGAAAAATAAGATAAAAGAAATTAAAATAAAATAAAAATACATTTTGAGATAGGATATTTTTTAATAACAAGAGTTTTATCTGACCTATGTTAGGAATCTTTATTCTGATTACATGCAGAGGACATGCCATTAATTAGATACAGTTCATCTTTGGGGCACATGGGTGGCTCAGTCAGTTAAGCATCCAACTCTTGATTTCGGCTCTGGTCATAATCTCAGGGTTGTGAGATTGAGTCCTGCATCAGGCTCTGCCCTGAGTGTGGAATCTGCTGAAGATTCTCTCCCTCCAGGACACCTGGGTGGCTAAATCCCTTAAGCATTTGCCTTTGGCTCAAGGTCATGATCCCAGGACCCTGGAATCAAGTCCTGCCTGGGGATCCCCCTGCTTGTTCTCCCAAGCTCACTCTCTCTGGCAAATAAATACAATCTTAAAAAAAAAAAAAATTCCCTCCCTCCCTCCTCTCTCCTCTCCCTCTGCCCTACCCCTGTTCATGCTCTCTCAAAAAAAATTAATTAAAAAAAAAATAGTTGATCTTTGAACAATAAAAGTTTGAACTGTGAGGGTCCACTTATACACAGATTTTTTGATACAGCACTGTGCTACAACAGTATTTTCCTTACGATTTATTTTCTTTTTAAGATTGATTTATTTTAGAGAGAGAGCATGGCGGAGATGGGCAGAGGGAGAGAAAACTAGGAGACTCCCCGCAGAGCATGGAGCCCAAGACAGGGCTAGATCCCAGGACCCCGAGATCATGACCTAAGCTGAAAGGAAGAGTCAGACACAGTAAGGAATATGCCACCTTTTTTTTCTCTCTCATCTACCCAGGTTTTTCTGTGATCTCCTCCCATCCTCACTCCCCACCCCAACACTGGACAGTGTAGCTGGCTAGTTGATACTGACTCTTAAAAAAATGGTGCTGGGAGTTACTAAGTCTTACTGTCCCCTGTTAGAAGACAGTCACAGCCAAGGCAGCCTGCTTTATTTACTTCATTACTCATATTTTGAGTTAATTGCCACGCAATTGTATACTCTTTACACCATTAACTTTTAAATCTGATTTCTTAATCTGTTGGATTTTCTGTCATAATTGGTAATGGTGTTTGTTTCCACTACTCTGCATTGCTAATGCATATTTCTGCTGTTTTGAACAAAGCTTTTGATGGGACTCTTGAAGTAGAGAAATGCGGATTATGTCAAACTGTGAGTTAGAATGGTGCTTCTCACTCTTGGGAGATCAGCATCACACTGGAAGCTGTTAGAAATGCAAATTTGTGGGCCCCACCCCAGACCTGAATCAGAATCTGGTTGCTGGGCCAGGAATTTTATTTAACTCTCAAAAGGGTGCTTGGGCATTCTGAAGTTGGGAGAAGAGCTAAATTAGAACTCTCTACTTAATACTGTTTCAGCTTTTAGTGTGTTTGATTCCTAACAGGATCAGGAAAGTCACCAGAGACACGAAGCAATGTTGAGTAGCTTCTTGTTCAGGCAAAACTACCCACTTCTTCTCTCATCTTTAGAAAGTACATCAATTCAAAGAACTGCAGTTTACAGAAAAGTATCCTATGGCTTGGTGCAAAGACAAAATTATTCCAGCCACTGTCCAATCGGTTCACTCTGGGAATGAGAAAGCATGGCTTCCAAAACAGCCATTTTTTTTTTTTTTAAGATTTTATTTATTTACTCAAGAGACAGTGAGAGAGAGCACAAAGGGCCAGGCGGCTGGGAGAGAGACCCCAGGATCATGACCTGAGCCGAAGGCAGACAGTTAACACACTGAGCCACCAAGGGCCCGCCTGAAACCGCCATCTTTAACAATCAAAATGTCAGCGGAGTCTGTCATCTGTTGCTTCCCTCCCCACTGGAGCAACAGATGGAAAGGCTGAGCGCTCCGTTCTGCTCCCTCCCGCTGAAAGCGAGGAAGGACATTGAAACCACTGGCTAAAGTTTGGCTTGTAAGTTATTAATGTTTCTTCCTCTCTTCCCTTGGACTTATTGCTGCTCACATGGAAATTAGTTTCTGTGATCCAGGAGTAGTACCTACCCATTGATATAATCCGGATTATGTCTCCTTCCTGGAACTCCAGGTCTTCTGGCTGGGTGGCCTCGTAACTGAAGAGTGCTACCACTTGGCCTCCTTCCTTAAGCTCTGGTTCTGTTGTCTGGTTATTAGCTTCAGATTTTTCACTTTCCTTGAGTTCATCTGGAAAGCCTTGGTCACCCTGAAATAATAAAAGGGCCTGTTAGTTTTCTCAACTTCTCAGCCAGTGAACATTGAACATCACTAAAGGAATCCGTGAAACGTTAGTGTAGCACCTGGGATATAAACTCATGAAGGCCAAGCGTGTGATCAGTCCCTAGCACAGACCCAACATGTACTTTAGGAACACAGGATGGTTGGATAAATGAACCCAAAAGGTCTGCAGGACCATAGGTGGTCTTAAAAATCTTACAAAAACCTACAGGAATCCTAAAAAAAAAAGAACAGGTACTACTGCTATTTCATCGCAGACGGAAAAACAAGAGATGGAGTCACAAGTAACCGACAGAACCCAAGGTCAAACCCGGGTTTCTAACTCTGAATCTAACACCCTCTCCCCAGCATCCACAACGCTAGGGACCTTGTTAGAAATGTAAATTTCTGGCCCCATCCCAAACCCGTTAAATCCTAAACCCACTGCATGTGGGGCCCAGCAATCTGCATTTTAACAAGCCCTCTAGGTGAGTCTCATACTTGCTAAAGTTTGAGAAACCTTGCAGAGCGTCATGTTGTCTTTCTCAGGCCATGAATAAAGGCGTTGCTTTCTGATACATGTTTTAAGTACACACCTTAGTTATCATTGTGGTTTTTAATCCACAAATGTTGAAGAGAAAAAGGGTGCAGTTTTGTAGAGAAGTGAATCGTAGGATTTAACGAACCCGTAATAGAAACCCTGTGAGGTTCAGTGCTGTACTGAGTGTTCAGAGTTCTTACTTTCTAATGTCGTGTGTTCCCTGGCAGGTCCCTTTTACTGGAAGGCAGTACAGTGGGGTGGAAATAGCTCCACTGCTCACCGTCTGTGTGTTTTTGAGCAAGTGGTGAAACCTCTCTGAACTTGTTTTCTCGCCTGAAACAGAGGCTAGAAGAATGAAATATGATGTAGAATAGTAATAGCTGACAATTACTTTTTTAAAGATTTTATTTATTTGAGAGAGAACACACATGTGCGTGTGTGAGCAGGGGCGGGGCAGAGTGAAGGGGGAGGCAGAGAATCCTAAGCAGGCTCGGGGCAGGGAGCCTGATACGGGGCTCCGTATCAGGAGCCTTCCAGCTTGTGTCTTTGTGTCTGTCACCACTGCCACCCTGAGATCACGACTTGAGCAGAAACCAAGAGTCAGACGCTCAGCTGCACCTCCCAGGCGTCCCTGGCTCACAATTCTTAAACTCTCTGTGAGAGTCCTAGTCTCAATATATACATATTTATATTTAAACTTGATTAATGTAAGTGTTTCTGCATAGAGTAGATACTTCATAAATGATGGTCCCTTTTCCTGCTCTTCTAGCAACTGAATGAGAACATCCTGACTTGCTGCCTCCAGGACTAAGGGGTAGTGATAAAAGAATGCCTGCCAATGACCTCTGAAGCCGGACTGCATCCTGAGAAGACTGTGTTGGGAATTTGGGGAGGGCTAGTTACATACAGCCACTAGTTATACTGAAGCGCTCTTCAAAGAACAAAAATCAACCATAATTAAAAACAATAAAGAAAATACTTCCCTTTTAAGGGAAGTAACACGTTTAGAGCGGAAGGGCCAGGCAGAATCCTTTCAAGACAATACTGAAAGGATCCCTCCTGACAGAGACCGTCGAAAACCTCAGGATGACCTTTCAGACTTCCAAAGGACCCCCTGTACTGCTACCTGTTCTCCGCCGTCCTGCACCTAGGGTCCTGGGCGCCAGTGAGTCCAGGGGCCATACTTCCTGAACAAAATTTTCTGAACCCTTAAACACCACCGACCTGGGGCTTACCGCTGGGCCTTCTGCTGGGCCCAACCTCTTTACTGCCTCTCCCACTCATTTTTCTTTCCCAACTAACACGTATCTGATTTCAGTGAGAACCTGCCAGAGACCCTTCCCCAGCTGAGCAGAAGCCCCTGTCCAGCTGTGGGGTTGAGGGTTTAGAAGAGGGACTCTGCCCCCACAGAGCCCACTGCCCCAAGCCCAGATGGTCTGGAAGAGCTTGGCCTATGCGCTCATTTCCATGGTTTCAAAATCCATTCAGAGGTAAAAAATAGTAGCTCTCCAAAGGGTTCACGTAGGACCTGTCGAATGTCATACCCCTTACTGATGGAACTGCAGATGCCACCATCTAAACATGCTAAAGCAGGAAACAGGGGAGAACAGAGGGACCCCAGCTGACAGCGGCTTTGGTCGGTGGAAGCTACGATCTCCTCAATTGTGCGTTGGGACCCCTCAGTGTCAGGACTGTGGACGGGAAGCTGAGCACTCAAAGAAAGCCTGCGGGCTGGCCTGCCTCCCAGAGCACCCGCTCCCTTGCTCCTAGGTTCCTGAATCATCCGTCCCAAGCCATCATTCCTCCTATTTTTCTACCCTGCTCACAACCCCATCCGAGTGCCACAGTATGCAAGACTTTCCATGATGCAGCCTTCCAGCTTGTGTCTTTGTGTCTGTCACCACTGCCAACTCTTTGGGTCTTCCCTCTGCTCTTCCATCTAGAGACGGCCTCTTCACCTCCTCCACCTTGCTAGTTCTTTTACCGCTGGGCTATGCTTCAAGACAATTTCAGCATTATTCTCTCTAGGAAGGCTATTGACTATTGACTTGTCCCAAGTTCCTTTAGCATTTTTGGGTGAGACACCCTCCCTTGCGCTTAGGAAACACAGCACACCATCCGTCTCCATCAGTTCACCTAACACACGCTCTGTAATCCTGTCCGCCCCCGTCTTTCCCCCAAGAAGAGCCTGTGTTTTGTTAGTGTTTGTATCTCCAGGAATATACAAGAGAGCAGTAAGTGCTCAGCAAATGTTTGTTGAAGAATAAATGTCGCCAAACACTGGAAACAATCCAAATGTCTACCAACAGGTCAATCAATAAACAAACTACTATTCATTTAGTGATACCATTAGTGATCAAAAGAAATGGACTATTATACCACAAAAGTATATATAAAGACAGAAAAGTAGGGATGCCTGGATGGCTCAGTGGGTTAAGCCTCTGCCTTCAGCTCAGGTCATGATCTCAGGGTCCTGGGATCGAGCCCCACATTGGGCTGTCTGCTCAGCAGGGAGCCTGCTTCCCCCTCTCCTCTGCCTGCCTCTCTGCCTACTTGTGATCTCTGTCAAATAAATAAAATCTTTAAAAAAATTAAAAAAAAAAAAGGAAAAGAATATATTGAAATGTACTATTAAAAGCTTATATATTATTGTATGATCCCTTTATTACGAAACTGATGGACTATTGAAAGTTCGTATGTATAGTATATATAGTGACATATATATAACAGAGATTTTATACATAAATATATTATAATGTATAATATTTACATTATATATGTAAAAATATATACCATGCCTATAACTTTTAATAGTCCATCAATTTCATATAAATGGATCGTGTGAATTTATGTGCATATATATACTATACAATCCATTTATATGCTCCACTTATATGAAATTACATAAAAGGCAAAAAAATGTACGTCGAAATGTTCATAGAACATGGATGGTTTTTAGGAGCCACGGCTGTAGGAGGGAATTAACCTCAACAAAAAAAGAAATTTTCTTTTCCCTTGGAGACAAAGGGACAAAGTCAAGAGTGTTAGTGCGTAGCTACTACTCCTAGCCTCTAACTTTGCCCCCAATGCCCTTTACTCTTACTGGGCAGTGAGTTACCTCTGTTCTAGGCCCTGCGGTCTAGAAAGGGGTTCAACAGTACAGACTCTGGAGTCAAAATTCTCACTGGGCCGCGATTCCACTACCGACCCGCTGTGTCATCTTGGTCAAGTCGACCTCTCTTTGTCTTACCTAAATTGCGAAACGGGCTAACAATACCTCACGGAGTCGTGGGGCCCCTGAGAATGCACATGCAGCGGGCACTTAGCGTGGCGTCTGGCACCTGGGAGACGTTCAATAGATTCTGGCTATTGCTGGGAGGTTGTAATCCAAATCATCTCTCTGTGACATAAATGCAAACTATTATCCTCCACTCCCAAGTGTTCTTCCGCATGGAAACGGACAGTGAAGAATGGCGAGGAGCTCAGCCTCAAGCTAGGATTTCATTCTGACCTTGCTTGACAGCGCTGGGTCTAACCTTGGAACCGCTGGGTGGGGCAGCAGCTAGAAGGGACTCGGAGGCTTTCTGTGCGTTGCGGGGCCTCCTCTTCCCTTGCAGGGAACCCGCTCCAGGCTGCCACCGGGGTGCCAGGGAAAGGGAGGCAGAGGTGTGGCTCGTGACTCACCATATCCTCAACACCAAGCACAGTGCCAGACTCGTGGCCGGGGCTCGGTACGTGCTGTTGAGGAAGGGGCCCAAAAGACAGAGGACGCTGGGTGGCCCTGGGCTCCCGGCACTCACCACTGTGTTCTCACACCACAGAGTCAGGCTGAAGTTCTTCACTTGCCCCCAGGCGGCCTTCATGTTCTCTTCTGAAAGGGGCACCAGCTCATTGCTGTCCAGAGGCCGATAGCTGGGCAGAGGTGAGTAAGAACCAAGTTGGAGAACATCAGCACAAAAACCATTGTCTTCTCTCCTCCAGGCCAGCACCAGGTCCCCAGATGGAGCCCCGCTACCTTCATGGGCTCACCTCAGCTTCGTGTGTTCTGGCAAGAGCTCCAGTTTCTTAGACACCATGTCCCGGACTTGGCTGTAGGGGAGCCCGGGCTGCGTCTCCATGACCACCGTGTACTTGTAGTGCACCTTGAGTGTGTAGGGCATGGGAACGCTGAGCTTTCCCTCCTGAGGGGAGAGGAAGCAGAGGGAGCTCATGAGGGTCTGTGGCCTCCTCTCAGCCCATCCTGGATCACGGGGAGTGTTCTGTGCAGCAAGGAGAGGCCAATAGCTAGCCGGCTTCACGGGAAGGGGCTTTCAGAGGGCCCACAGCCCCACTCTTGCCTGGATAGGAATTCCTACAGAGCTGGAAGAGCTGGCCCACGCACTCCAGGCCAGTAGGAAATGTGTGCACGGGGTGGGGAAAGTCATTATGGGGCCCTCCACCCTGTCGACCGTGTGTATGGTAGTAGCCGGCCCACCCTTCCTCGAGGACTCCTTCTGTAACCCAGGGACACCTGCTCACGGCGGAGAGCCTCAGCTTTTCCTTTCTCTTCCACTTGAAAGAGTACAAGGAAAAAGCTTACCTTGGGCTCTTCTTTTCCTTTTTGACCTAAATGGAGAAGATGAATAAAAAGAAGATGTTGAATAAATACTCCCGGCTAGTCCCTGCCTTCCACAGAATGAAACCTTTTAGAATAGGACACCCAACTTCTTACCTTTAAATCTCTGGGGTGATTCTTAACCTTAAACTGTAGGGAAAATCGCACTTGGGGGAAATGTGCAAGGCAAAGCACAAACACACAGAGAAACCCAGTCCCTGCCTCTGGGGAACGTACAGGCGAATATCAAAGGACCATCCCACCCCAGCAGTGCATGGGGTGAGCAGGGACCCCAAAGTCCAGTTACACCAGTGGGCGCTGAGCAATGAAAGCAGGGAGTGCAAGAAGAACCAGGGACCATAGCAGCAACGTTAGAACCACTCGTTTCCCCCTTGTCCTCTGTTTTTGTGCCTATTTCTAATATGTATATGAATATGGCCATAAGCACATAATTTATATGAGAAGTCTGCATAAAGATAATCACTATAGAGGGTGCACAATGGAAAAAAAGACCATTGATCTCATACCCAGCTAATCATTAGAGTCACTTGAAAGGTTTTTTGTTTTTTGTTTTATTTTTTCCCTAGAAACACAGATTCTAAAGCCCAATTCCAATCCTGAAGAATCGGAATCAAATGTCTAGGAATCTATAGTCATAAAATTTTCCTAGGCTAATATGTGATCCTTGATGGGCCCCTAGAGAGAAAAGGTAAAAACCAAAAAAAAAAAAAAAAAAAAAAAAGCTATCAAGGATGTTTTGAGGGGTCACTGGAGAAATAGGAGTATGAAATATACACTCTATAATATTATAATAACCTTCAATGTCCTAGATGTATCAATTGTGGTTATGCAGGAGGATAGGAGATAATACTCAAGTGCAGGGTGAAGGCCATGAATCTGCGACTTCCTTTCAAGTGGCTGGGGGTGGGGAGGGGAGTGGGCAAGGATGTGATACAAAATGTTAACAGTTGGTGAATTTAGGTGAAACGTATTCTGGAGTCTATTGTTCTACACTTTCAATTTTCAGTCTGTAGGTTCGACAGTTTTCAAAATAAATATGGAGGTGTGGGGAGCATCCCAAGGGGTTCTGGTGATCTGGGGGTGCCTAACTATCATGGATCTAGGATTTGGACAAACCGCCTCTTGAATGCATCTCTACCGAGCACTTATCCAGAATCAGCTGAAACGGCATTCGTGACCAAATTCCCCTTACCTCCCAAGGCCGCCCTCTCCAGACAGCAGGACAACGTCCTTTTCTCATTGGCCCTTGGTTCGTGGTCTATCCCTCGGGGCTCTGCAGAGCAGTTTCTTTTCCAGATAGAGCTCCGGGACTTTCGAAAAGAGCCACTCCATCCCCCTCTGAGGTAAACGTATGCACTGACTTCAACCTTTCCGGGACATGGTTTCTGTACCTCATGATGGAGGGGTCTGGTGACCACTTAAGTCGAGACACTCACTGCCCCCCTGAAACCAGCTACATTTACCTGCTCCCTGTGGGTGTTCTGGAGTAGATAGGGGCAAAGGGTGTCTTATTTCCTATGTTTTGGGTGGGTGGGTGGTGCAGGAGAGAAGAGCCCTGGGGCTATGGGTTCATAAGCTGAGCAACATGCAGGGAGGAGAAGAAACCAGAATGTCCTAGAAGGCTGGGAGAGCAATGCTCTGCGAGGAAGCAGCCGGGAGCATTCCTATACCCAGGCCAAGGGTGTTTTCCAGGGACACCAACCGGGTGGCAAGTGGGGTCTTCCAGGAGCGCTGGAACTGGGAGGAGCTGGGATATCAGACTCTGGGGAGGCTTCCTCCTGGAGGTGACAGAGATAGTGAGAGACCAAGTCCTTAGGTAGGAGTTTGGGGGGGGGGGCGGGGCAAGGAAAGGCAAACGGCTTCCTAAAAGTTGGAGCAGTGGTGACATTCGGGGGAGACTAAGGAAAGTGCTGGTTAGAGAGGAGGCGGGTTGACCTGGTGGGAAGAAATCACAGTAGAAACAAGAACCTTAAGCCCCACCTAAAAGGCCCCTGCTGCCTGCCCCTTTCAGCAGCACTGGAAGTCTCTGGAGATGAGGGAGGACCTGAGTCTTGCCTCAGCTCCCCTCTGGCTCCACATCCCGCCCCTTAAGGAAAAATCCATCCCTCATCGGTACAGCATTTAAAACACTTCCAGTTATCTGAATACAGTAACTCGGACCGGGGAGGGCCAAGCGCACAGAGGACAGCTGGTTGCAGTGTGTCCAGAGAGACACATGAGACACCGTCAGTCATCTACACGGCAGTTCAGGTCCAGTGAAGACCACCGGCGGAAGGGCAGGCCTTCAAGCAGGGAGGGAGGAGCCGTGGCAGGCAAGGCCCACTCCGACTCTGTGCTCTAAAACGGACTTCTCTTTGTTACCGGCCTGTCACCAGCCAACACACAGACGGTTCTTCTAGGTGAGGAGGACATTTCCGGGAAGATCTAACCTTCCTGTACTACAGGCTTTGGATCCCAAGTCACCCCTGACCGGGAGGAATCCGAGAGGTGGGGTGGGCCCAACAGGTCCCTCAGACCCTCCCTCAGCACATCTGGGGGCTTTCCTTGCTCCCCAGGTTCCACTCTGGGCGGCTGGAGTTAGGACTGGGAGTGGAAGGACCTTCCCAGCGCCTCTTCCACACAGCCCTGTCCCCCTCCGGGGAGGCTGTGGTGGGAAGGGGCTCAGCCTAGCAAGGCACGTTGTTACCTGGGGCTGCTGCTGACCGGGGATCCGCAGCTCGACGGGTTCCAGGTAGTTGCAGGGAACGAGCCCCTTCTGTGGCAGCATCGCGTGATCGGAAAGGGGAGAACAAGTTGGCTCCTCAGTGCCCTGTGGACCCGGACCACCCAACGGCCCAGGGATGTGGGGGAGCAATGGGGGTGCAGACGAAGGCGGGCAGCCGGGCTGTGAACGAGGCAGCAGATGCTGCTCGCCAGAACGCGCCGCCGTCTGCTGCCAGGATCCCATGGCCGACACACCCACCCCTGGTCCTCCGAATACCTGCCCGTTGAATATGACCGTCGCCCAGTTGTCGTTGCCCTTCTTCAGGACAAAGACGATGTTCCCCGGCATGACCTGCAGCTCCTCTGACGTCTCGGGCACAAACCCAAACAGCACCCGGTGAGCTTCCCCTTCCAGAGCCCTGCGGGGGACAGACGCGAGACTCCGTCCTCTGTCCAGTGTGGACTGTGTCCTGCGCATGGCACCATGGCATGCACGACAGTGGCCCTGGGGCCGGGACATGTGCTCCAGACACCCTCTAGCTCAGCACTGAGTTGCCCCTAGGACCTGAGCAGGACCGGGCAGGAAAGTGCCCGTGAACACGCACCATAACCACATAGGCCGCGGGACGAGAATGAAAGACAAAACAACACGAGACCCCCAGGCCGTGCCCTCCTCGCCTTCCCCTCTCCTCGGAGGAGGCAGCTTCCGGCTGTGCTGGACCAGCTCTCCAGTCTGGGCTGCGGTGGGCTGGGCTTGTGGGACAAGATGAACACACACGGTGGAGGGCGGGGGAGAGCCAGCTGGCTGAGAAAGGGGGTGGGGGGCCAAGTCACCTGGAGGCCCCGCCAGCCAGTGAGCACACGGGGTGGGGGGGTAAGGGGGTGAAGAGCAAGAGGCCAGCTATGGGCAGTGGCCGGATGTGTAAAGGGGGCCTGAGGCCAGCCAGCTGTGCGCTAAGCAATGTCATTGTCCTTTTACTGTTTCTTCAAGACCTCCTTTGCCCTTGGAGGCTTTGGCTGTACAGTCTGGGCCTCCTTGGAATGTGTGAGTGTGGGGCTGGCCCCTGATCTGGTGGGGGGCTCCCTCTCACCTCCGCTCTGTCCCCTTCCCCTCAGCCCTGCTCTCTGTTTCCAAACAACAGGCTATTTGCGTGGGAGAGACAGACTCCTCCAGCAGGCAGAGCTAGTAATGAGCTCATCAGCCCCCTCATTTTTATAGTTGCTGTGGTGCTTTTTTCATTTAAAAAAAAAAAAAAAACGGGATGCCTGGGTAGCTCAGTAGGTTAAGCCTCTGCCTTCGGCTCGGATTGTGATTCCGGGGTCTGGGATCGAATCCTGCATCGGGATCTCTGCTCGGCGGGGAGCTTGCTTCCTCCTCTCTCTCTGCCTGCCCCTCTCTGCCTACTTGTGATCTCTCTCTCTGTCAAATAAATAAGTAAATTCTTAAAAAAATAAAAATAAATTAAATTAAAAATTAAAAATTAAAAAAAAAAAAAACCCTCTTTATGGGCGAGGGGATCGGGCTTGCTTCTTTGCTAGAAGAATTCTTCAGAAAGCTATAAGTTGTGTCATTCTTGGCTTCTTGTCTTATAGAAGAGCGGCTTCTTTCGCCTGAGTTATTCCTCTTACTTCTCCAGAGACCATGTGTCCGAAGGAGTGAAAAATGCCCACTCAGTGGGGCGCCTGGGTGGCTCAGTGGGTTAAGCCGCTGCCTTCGGCTCAGGTCATGATCTCAGGGTCCTGGGATCGAGTCCCGCATCGGGCTCTCTGCTCGGCAGGGAGCCTGCTTCCCCCTCTCTCTCTCTCTCTGCCTGCCTCTCCATCTACCTGTGATTTCTCTCTGTCAAATAAATAAATAAATAAATCTTTAAAAAAAAAAAAGAAAAATGCCCACTCAGGAAAGGACACACCGTCTAGCTTCCCACTTTGCTCCCCCGACTCCATAAAGCTCTGGCCTCCCCCTTTTCTGAAGTGCCTACAGTCAGGACAAAACTGCTCTAGCCTCTGCACAGGGGGGCTCTGTTCCACAGACACCTGCTGCCCTCCAGCAGGGACCCCCACGTGTGGGTGGCTGTGCGTGGGGACCTGGGGACCCCTGTGGTCCATCCTACCAGAGTCAAGGCTCCCATCCCCCCACATCACTCCATTCTAGCCTTGAAAACAGGGAGAGCCCACACACGAGGCTACACTCCCCAGGACTCAGTCCCTGACCCCAGCTTCATCTTCTTTGCCCCCATGGTTGCCAGAATTCAGGCTTGGAGCTCGGAGATTCTGCATCCTGCTCTAAACCGAACTTACCTGAAGATCTCTGGGGTTTTGGGTCTGGGTGGAGGTTCAGCGGCCTAGTGAACATTCAGGAGGAATGAAGGGAAGGAGTGGGGGAGAGAACAGACCGTTAGTGGTGATGTGAGCCTTCTCCCGAACCCAAAAATCAAACGACGCATTTCAAGCTCTGTGGGAACACTGTCAAGGGAGAGGGCGAGGGAGAGGGCGCCATGGACATTGACCACACACTGGAAAATTAACCCTTCCCACCAGCTCCCCAGGGTCCAGGTGTCCCTAGCAGAGCAATTCGTCTTCAGCCAGTCCTGGTTTCCAGAGAATTTTCGCCATCACAGAGCAACATGGCCTCACAAGGGCGCTTTTGACCTTGAGCGCTGTCCTTTCCTAGGACAGTTTCCAAAAGCTCTGTTCTATAATTAATGTCTGCTGTATCATGTGACACTTGTGGGTATTTAAAACCCACTCAACGTCCCCTGACCAGGCAGAAATCTCCTTTCAGTGTGCTCTCTGCTCTACACCAGATATCGTGGAGTCCATTGATTGGGGCTTCTTCAGCCTTTTGGAGTCTCTCTGGCTGCTCTGTGGACCGGGGGTCGTCCACAAGGGTTTTCTTCAGCTTCATGGTCAAGACATGAATCAAAGGATCCTGAATCTATCCATCCTCCTTGGCTCACTCACCCTCCAGAGCCCCGGTGTCGGTCCCATTCTGGGCTAGCAGCCGTCACTCTGCCCCAGGCTGTGGGCACCGTTGTCGGGAGTGACCAGGAGTGTGCAGCCTGGAGGGGGAGGTGCCCCACTCAGAAGCCCCTCCCCAGCGCGTGTGCAATGGCGGTCAGATGTCCCTCAGCCTGTCTTACCTTCTTTCCCTCACAAGGAGGGAAAGGCCTTCACGTTTCTAGACCTATTGTCACGCAGTCTGCTTGGAAGCATCTCTGAGCCCGGACCGGGCAGAGCAATGGCTCACTGGGGGCACCCATCGTGTTCTCAAGGGGATCCCCCACACAAGGGCAGGCCCCATGGAGGCCCCTACTCGCCACTGTGTCTGAGAAGAGGCCTCATCAAAGAGCCTGCCGTCGCTGTGTTCCCATTTCCTGGGAGCCTAGTCCAGGCTTCGGGAGAGATGGTCAACAGAAACCCTCTTCGACAGCAGAGGCATGACAACTGGCATTTTGGGGGGGGGTTGGTTTCTGGGAACTTGAGGCTAAGCCTAAAACTGCCTTATTCTCCCAAGAGTCGTGGAACCTGTGACCCACAATGGCCAGCAGACACCGCCGGCAACACCAAGAGGTCAGCTTATGGAGCCCTCTAATGAGGCAGCTCGGCACAAACACTGCCTCAGCTGGCTGTTTCCAGAGAGCTCTGGAGACCTGGGTCCGGGAAGGAAGACGGGACGGCCTCACCTGTGGCTGCAGAGGAGCAAACCCCGAGAAACTGTCTTGATCCACCACAGACGCCACCACCTGAAACGGAGAGAGGAGCGCGGGAGGCTCTGAAGCACAGATCTCCCACGCTGCCTGGCTTTCCCCACGATTCCCTCCTTTCTCTCCGTGCTCCCGCGAGCCCGCCCCCAGAGGCAGACAGGGGCTAAGGCATGGATTGCTGACCCTCTGGGTTACAAGCTCCAGCAACTGAAGAAACTAGTACCTGCCTAGCCCTGCTAACCCAGCAGGCTCTCTCCGCTCTCTCTTTCTGTCCTTTTTTTAAATTGAGGTGGAATTCACATAATACAAAATTAACCATTTTAAAGTGAACAATGCAGTAACATCGAGGACGTTCACAATCCTGTGCAGCCACTGCCTCTATCTAGTTCCAAGACATTTTCCTCACCCCCAAAAAGACACGCCACACCCTCTCCTCCCAGCACCCGGCGTTCACCAATTTGCTTTCTATTTGTGTGCATTTACCCATTCTAGATAGTTCATGTGAAAGGGATTATGTAGCATGTGGCTTTCATGTCTGGCTTCTTTCACCTAGCATGACGTCTTCAAGGTTCACCCATGCTGTTACTTGTATCAACACTTTATTCCTTTTTTTTTTTTTTTTTTTTTTTTTAAGAGAAGGGGACAGATGCGGGGAGGGGCAGAGGGGGAGAGGGAGACATTAGCAGGCTCCAAGTTCATGCCCAGTACATGCCCCGGCACAGGGCTCGACCCTACAGCCCCGAGATCAGAACCTGAGCTGAAATCAAGAGTTGGATGTTTAACAGACTGAGCCACCCTGGTGCCCCGCACTTCACTGCTTCTTATGGCCATCCTGCTGCATCACATGTTTATCCACTCATCCACTGACAGGCCTTGGGGTGTTTCCACTGACCCAGGCGCTCCTGAACTCTGCAGCTCTGAGAGAACCAGCTGCCCAGGCAGTAGGAACCCATTAGCCCTAAGGATATGTCAAAGTCAAGTGCAGCTATGGCAAGGGGCCGCAGGCTCACTCTGAATCACCTCTGGGAGGATTTAAGACCTGGATTTAAAGGAGTCCAGTTTATGAAGGCGTCTCCTCAGAGGGCTGCGGAAGCGGGACTAGGAAGAGCATGAAGCCAGGAGAATGCTGAGCTTGTCCGTTTCTCTCACGTGCTTTCTCTCCATTTGCTGAGGTGACTGTAGCTGCACTTTCTCCCCGTTCTCCTCCCTGGCTCAGTCCCCCAGACTCAGCTACCAGTGACTAAGATGACCAACCCCGTGGCTCCCCGAGGCTCTCCCGCAGGGTCAGGCAGGAAGGGAGGAATGAGAGGAGCCAGAAACGATAAGCTAGAAGCGTTTGCCCACCTTTCAGCGAGAGCCCCACGCTGCCAACAGTCTCTGGCTGCCGTCCCAGGGGAGCATCATGGGGGGGTGCCCTCCTCCCCGGAGTCTGTCCCCACCCCCACCCTGGTCCTCACAGGGCGCACACCATAGGAGCCTCCGGGGAAGCTGAGGGAGTCACTTACTGTCGCCTTGCCTAGGTAATCCTTCTTGGCCAGCTGAGCCACTTGCCTCTCATTGGGTCGAAACAGCCTGCCCACAGGGATCACCATGGGCTCATACAGCTTCTGTTTCTAGAACACAGAGAGCACAGTGTTTTCTCACCTGCAATACGGGGCTCATGATGCTTGCCCTGCCTCCCTCACTCAATGGATGCAAAGGTTCACCAAGATAACCTCACAAAAGCAGTTTTTCTACATGTGTAAAGCCTGCCTTTGTGATAATTTCTGAATGTCAAAGGTGAGAACAGTTGGTTTCAATATCGCTTTGCCCTGAGAGGACATGGACATTTGTCCGTGTTATGCCCTGGGGAAGGAAGGAGGGGGCGCTGCCCCTTCTCCACTCCACAGACTCAACACAGGTGGCATTGCAACCACGAGGTGGCCAGGGTCCACCCAAGGCCCATGACATGACCATCCTGGGGCTGCCAGCGAGGACTCAGGGGTGGGCAAGCAGGCACGGCCTCTGCCCCTGTGCTGGGATCCAGCCTTGTGTTCCTTGTTCCCCCCAACCCAGCGCTACCACACAGCCTCCTGGACTTAACACTGCCAGATTCACGATCCAAAACATGGGACCCCACCCTGGGATCGGTGTTACCCAGAGCTCAGAGAGGGTACAAGCACCACGTCCACGACTTCTCAACCCGCGCGTCCACCAAAGCAGAGAGAACTCCAGTGAGAACCCTCCAGCCACCCGGTGTCATCAGTACGCTTACCCAAACACATTCCATGGCTTTGTCGATTTTAGTATGCCTCTGCTCAGACTTCATGCTCATCGCCAAAGCTAAATGTTCTTCTGCTTGCTTCCACTCCTCCTTCTTGGCGTGCATGAGAGCAACATTATATAACACCTAGAAAAGCACAGGCCACAACACAGAACTTGAGGCGGCTCCAGATCGAGGCAGCAGGGAAGAGCTGGCCTGTCTGCTCCTGGGACGTTGCCGGCTGACATCCCTGCCTTCCTCAGCTTTCCCGGGGATATCTCCAATACAACACCATCAATCATGCGGCCAGGTGATGTCCAGCACGAGGACGGTGTTAAGAAAACGTCATATGGTGCATAAATCCAACACTAAGTGCGTTATTCTTTCAACAACCAAACAGATCAGGAGGGGACAAAAGCTCTTGTGTTGGTGCCACCGAGCCCAGGCCAGAAGACTGGACAGGTGAAGAGTGGGGACAGAGAGGGCTCCAGACGTATCATCCTGTACCAGCAGCTGCAGAACTCCGCCTGGGGCATGGTAATGAGTAATAGGACTGTGGTATGGTTTCAGGGTAGGAGGAAACTCTGCGGGCAGAAGGGCAGTGAAGCCAGAAAGAGACTCGGCACAAACCCAGACCAGCGCTTCCCCGGGGACATGCAGGAATAGCACGTTCTCAGAGAATCATGATTTCCCAGGTCTCGGGTTGGGTGGTAGGATCACGAGCATCCGATCTATCACTACGCCTTACAACTTACACAGAGAATCCAATAATCTTTTGGATGCGTCGGCAAGATAAAAAACGACTAAGTGGAGTGAGAAGATTCTCGAGCAAAGATGGGAAGCAACAGAGAGCGGAAGAGGATCAGGCGGACAGCTAACAAAGAGGGCTAACTTTCCTTCTTTCTCGCGAGAGTGCAGTGGAGTCCCCCAGCGCCCCAGCATCCTGAGCGGACCATGAGCTAGACAGCCAGGAGCTGCTGCGAGGTTTTCTCAGGTGTAACCAGGAGTCACAGCCTGCTGCCCCGGGTTGGTGGGGCTGGTTCTCTGGAGTCCCAGAGAAGAGATAGAGTTGGTCAACTGAAGCCTAGTGGGGAAGGGAGGGGTTGGCCTTCTCTCCCCCACGGAGGACTTGCAGGGGACAGGAGAAGGCACAGGGGCCCCAGGCCTATGTCTAATAGGTGGCCTCAGCTTCACTCTCAAATTGTGGCAGTAACATTGCCTGCTTCCAGATTGTTCTGAGAAATAAATGAAATAATTCGTATCAAGCACCAAGTTGGGGTTGCTGACACAGGATGCGTATTCAACATGTATTTACTACTACCACGACTGTTGTTTGCTGTACCGTGTTGGGCCTTGCAGGGCGGCTGAGCAGAGAAGGGCTTTTGTCCCGCTAGAGTTGCCTGTGTGGTTTTGGGGAAGGCGACAGGGCTGAGTTTTGCAGACCGATGCCATCTGGGGACACCTGCTGTTTATAATCAAAAGGCTAAAATTACGAAGGATGGTGCTCTCCTGGAAATCAGTGCTGCCTTTGGAGGCGGTGTCGCTGCCGTTCTCCTTGTCATCCTCATCCTCGTCCTCACCGAGGCCGCCCACGGACCGCCTAATACAGGCCACTTTATCTGCCTGATCTCTAATCCCACCAGGTGAGCAGAGGCGTCGCTTCTGTGCTTGCATAGTGTTTCCACTGCAATCCTCTTGTCCTGACCTTACGATCTCACATTACACGTGACCGTGAGCTTCTGGTTGCTGCCACTTTGTCTGTGGAGCTGCCTGGCATTATAAAATCCATGGGGTGGGACACCTGGGTGGCTCAGTGGGTTAAGCCTCTGCCTTCAGCTCAGGTCATGATCTCAGGGTCCTGGGATCGAGTCCCGCATCAGGCTCTCTGCTCGGCGGGGAGACTGTTTCCTTTTCTCTCTCTCTCTCTCTCTCTCTCTCCGCTCGCCTCTCTGCCTACCTGTGATCTCTCTCTGTCAAATAAATAAAATATTTTTAAAAAAATAAAATAAAATCCATGGGGCTATTAATGAGTGTGTATGAGGTAAGCACTCAGCCCTTTACAGATGGTGAGGAGCCTAAGGCTCAAAATTGACACGTCACTCACCTAGGATCACACAACGGCTAAGCATTTGCCCAGGATTAGATCTCCATCTGCCTGATTCCAAAGTCTTTGCCATTGTGGTAGCCAGCTTCCAAGATCACTCCCAAAGATTCTCACTTCTTGGTCCTCACCCTCCTGTTCCCTCCCACATCCAATGGAGCTGACGTGGACAGCCAATAGGATATTATGGAAATGAGGGGGTGCGGCATTGAGGCTGAGTTATGAAAGACTTTGGTCTTCGATATTACTTTCTCTTGGATCATTACACTCTCTGGGGAAGCCAGCTGCCATGTCCTGACAAGACTCAGACAGTGTTACAGAGAACTTCAGGTGGCAAAGAATGGAGGCCTCCTGCCAACAAGTAACACTACCTTGCCAGACCTGTAAATCATCGTAGAAGTAGACCCTCCCCCGGCCTCAGTCAAGCTTTCAGAGGATGGCAGCCCTGGTCGACATCTTGACGGCCAGCCCTTGAGAGCCTGTGAGCCAGAATTCCCCAACTAAGCCACTTTTGGATTTCTGACCCAAGAAAATGTGAGATATAAATGGTATTGTTTTAAGCGACTGCATCTCAGAGTAATCTGCTATTCAACAACAGATCACCGATGCACTTCTCCTCTGTTCGACAGTCTGCCACCAACATCAACAATTTGGTTCAGGGCCCCAGCCAGACAAAATGAACAGTTTATCAAGGCAAGTACAGACATGTGGTGGGACTACGTTTTCGCAGAGTGAGTGAGTGGTGTTGCTGGGTGATGGCACCGGGAGCAAGCCCAGAACTAGAGGTCTGCATTTCCTTCCCAGGCTGTTTCTGGGCCTCAGTGAGCTGTCGTCCTCTGCGGGCATGTTTGACTGGTGCGGCCCAGCCTGGCCATGAGTACAGGAAGGAGAACTCAGGTCCTTAAACATTCCTATTAGGTTCTCTGCTCCCTTCTCTTAAGACCTTCTCCCACAACAGGCTTTTGTGACTCCATGACTAGAAAAGCCTAAAGGTCTTCAAAAAGGACGCTGTGATTTCTCAGAAATGAGGGTCAGACCGTGGTGAGAAGAGAGGGGTGGCATTATATGTACAAAAATGACTGAGGGTCTCATGGGGAGACCATGGAAACTCCAGGTTCACTTGCAGAAAGGACTATAAAACCAGTATTTCCTGACCCCAGGTCAGTTCAACTCGAACACCAGGGAAGCATTTCTCCCATGGGATTCTGCCTGGATGCCCCCATTTTATGATCCTTTTTCTTTTTTTTTCTTTTTTTTTTTTTTTTTAAAGATTTTATTTATTTATTTGACAGAGAGAAATTACAAGTACACTGAGAGGCGGGAGCAGGCTCCCTGCTGAGCAGAGAGCCCGATGCGGGACTCGATCCCAGGACGCTGAGATCATGACCTGAGCCGAAGGCAGCGGCTTAACCCACTGAGCCACCCAGGCGCCCCTATGATCCTTTTTCTATAGCTAATCAGTCCCCCAACCCTTTAGTCTGCATAAGTGGTTCTCACTGAGGGGGTGGGGGCGACTGGCAATGTCTGGAGATATTTTAGGTTGTCATGTGGAGGGGTAGGGGAGGGGCTAGAGGCATCTGATGGGTGCACAGAACAGTCCCCTACAATAAAAATTTATCTGGTCCAGCAAATCAGTAGTGGTGGCATGGTCGAGAAACCTCTCTCTAGAAGGTTGGCCAAATGCCAACCAATTTCCTGAAATTCCCAAAGCCCCATTTCTCTGGCCGGTGAGAAGTGAAGTGAGTGGCAAGCTCGCCACCGCCGGGCTGGATGGGGGCACTTGTCCCCAGGGGCCTGGGCAGCTGTGGACTCTATTATTAGCCCTGAGCAACCCTGGGAACGCTTGGCTTTCTCCTGCCTGAGAAACTAAAGCAAGGGGATTTTTTTTTTTTTTATCAGCGATTCTTCTAAATAAAGATCTATGATATTTGCAGGCCTTTTCGTTTTTCAAGCTAGTGGTGTATATTTGGAATTTAGGAGGGGGGTTGGGGGGGTTGGTTGGAAAAAGCATGCGAGCCTGTGAAGTCAGAGCTGGTCATGTCTCTCCCTTTTGGTAATAGAGAAAGTCAGTTATCCTTCTATGGAAACCTTCCCTAAATGTGTACTTTGATTTGTTCTGTGAGCTGGGGAGGACAGATTTGTGCCAAATTATCCTTGCTATTTCTCTGGGGATCAACCAAGCACACAAAGCCAGAGCCATGAATAGCAAAGAGCATGGTCTGGAACTCAGGAGCTCAGGAGGGTTATGGCATGGATAGTGAACCCATGATTTTGGATGTGTTGGTATAATGCTGAGCAAATAGCTTGTCAGCTGGAATTATGCAAATTGTAATGCAAATTGTTATGAATACTTTCATAGGCCAGCACAGGCGGTCCCCATCCCTTCAGAGAACCCAGCAAGCTCCTTTCCAAAGGGTACTTTGAGCCTTATGTCAATATATTGCATGCCCTCAGTAACTGGAGACTCCGGGGTGAGCCTGTAGTTATTGATCTGAGCCTTTTCTTAAGGGGAACTCTGAGTCCTGAGGCCCAGAAGCCTTCTCCAAGCTCCCAGAGGTTTCAGCAGATCGCTGGGCATCCAAACTGTCTGCTGTTCCCTCAGCCTTTGTGTGCTCCTGCCCGGATTGGGCCCTTCCTCCTTACCTCACAGGCAAACAGCTTGAACTGGAGCCCCAGGATCTTGTAGTCTATCAGCTGGTTCCCTCGAAGCTGAGTCAAGGCCTCTTTAAGGTCTTTAATAGCTGCGTCATATCTGCAGGACAGAGGGAGATGAGACCACGGCCCAGGGCAGAGAGGAGCAAATGCAGGTAGAACACGCACTGGCTTCCCTTCCCCGGCCTGTCTCACTGGGGCAAGAAGACTTTCCAATCCCTTTTGTTCTGCTTTAGCTCTTTGCCAAGGCTGAGCCCCAGTATTCCACATTACTTCGTGTGAGTGGCATCCCGGGACAGTGTGCATCCCAGCACCCCTGGGGATCCCCCCAGATTCAGGCCATCATGGGTACTTTCTTCTCTGTTCACAGGATCCAACTCCTACCTTTCTGACTTCACTTCCCAGCAGAGCCCTCATCCTCTCCCAGCAGCGCCAGCACCTGCCAGCCCCAAGGCCCCATGCAGCGATCTGGAGCCCTGCTCACTCCTCATAACACCCCCAACCCCTGCTCCATCCCCCCGACCCCACCCCTCAACGCCAGGCCAGGCTAGCGCCTGGCTCAGAGACTCTCCAGAGCCAACGACATTGCTCTCCTTCCCAGAGCCTTCTCCTCCCAATTCTTTTGAGTCCAACTCAGCTTTTGGTTTCATGGCTTTCTTAGCCTCCTCCCTCTCCACACACTTTGGAAAACAGAAGAAAGAAACCACCAGTTAAGCCAGATGGCGTTTCCAACCCTACTCTTGGCACTGGCCATTTGCTTTGTTGGATTGCCATTGTGCTGGCTGGCTCAAGGTGTACAGGGCTGCTGTCACTGGCTTTGTGACAGACAGTGGGGCTGACCACATCAGTAATGCCCACCGGGATATGGGCAGGACCTGGACTAGGTCTCTCAGGCCTGCCCTTAACTTCTGCAGAGTCCCTGGGAAGAGGGAGCTGCAATCAGGCTGCAGTGGGTAGGAGACGTGAAAATCAAGCTGCCCCCACCTCCTCAACTCACTGGCCCTGCAGGAACAAAGGTCGCTGCCCAGTCATGGTTCCACCTGGGCAACGGAAACAAAGGTGCCTGAAATTCGGACACGGGCTGGTGATGCGTGCCTGCACCTTGGGACGGGCGCTGAGAGAAGGGGACCAGATCCACCAACTCTGCTCTTATCCGGGAGACCCTGGCAGAGCACATTCCTGGTCTCAGGTTCCATGTCAGTAACATGAGTGTATCCCGTAAAAGGAGTGTATTGCATTTGAGGAGCCTGTAATAGGAGGCCGTTGCTAGTATGTGGTCCCAGATCCAAAACGCCTTGGACCTGAGTCCTAGCTTTGCCACATACAATCTGGTGACAGAGAGGAAGTTACTGAATTTGTCTGAGTCTGTTTCCTCCTCTTTATAGTTAGAGAGTAAATGGTCACATGTGCCTCCCAGGGCTGTAGGAACAATGATGAAGCACCCAGGAGCTCAGGACCTGGGCAGTTTGTCCCCAGGGGCCTGGCAGCCATAGACTTTGTTTGTTTGTTTTTTAAGATTTAATTAATTAATTAATTTGACAGGGAGATCACAAGTAGGCAGAGAGGCAGGCAGAGAGAGGAAGAGAGAGAGGAGGAAGCAGGCTCCCCACCAAGCAGAGAGCCCAATGCAGGGCTTGATCGAAGGACCCTGGGATCATGACCTGAGCCAAAGGCAGAGGCTTTAATCCACTGAGCCACCCAGGCACCCCATGTAGACTCTATTATTAGCCTTGAGCAACTCTGGGAATGCTTAGCACACACAGTAATTTACTTTTATTATTATTATTATTATTATTAGTTATTATTGTTATTAGCATAGCTCTAAAATTCTGGCAATGACATTCATATGCCAATCATCTATTACATGCATAACACTCTACAGTGAATTAGGTGTTATCTGGAGATAAACTCCACGGTCTCAGCCGGTGGAAGCATGATCTCAACGGGCCGACCCAACCATCCTAAGGAACGTGTGCCCAGGGCAGCTGGGGCAGAAACTACCTATGCTGTCACCGTTGCTTCGGGGTCACTCACACTGCACCTGTGGCTTTAGCAGTAGTGAAAGAAGACAGGCGGGATCTGAAGGAGAGTGGCTTTCTCTAACACAGCCTTGTTGTTTAGGTAGATGACTGTCAAACGTGCTAAGAGCCTGCAGGACACTCCTTAAGGAGCAAGAAAGGTCATTGACCTGTTCTTACAGACACTGCCAAGAAGGGGGAGAGACTAGGCATCCCTGTTGCTCCTTTCTAAGCTGGGAGATTGGGTGACTGGTTCGTCGGGCGGATGCAGTTTCCACTGGGTTCCACAGCCTGCCTGGGAGGCAGCTGAAGGACCTCGGAACACACTTGGAGTGCGGTCAGCATTCACCCTGTCATGTGACCTGCCCCTGGGCCAGCTGGCTGAGCAGGAGAACTGCAGCTATGAAGTTACATTGACTACCTGGAAACGAGTGAGCCCAACAAAGTCCTCAGAATTCTCCCTCTCATCAGGTTCTAAAGAACTGCACCCCCAGGGGAGGTGGTAGAGAAAGTGCTGGGGAATTATTCAGAGTGCTCACTTTGTGTTGAGAAACGGGGGTGGAGGCCCCCTGCTAAATGTCGGATTTAAAGCATCGCCCTGACCGCCTGCCACCCCCCCTCGTTGACCTGGAGCTGCACGGGCTTTGACACTCAGCTCTGCTCCCCATTGTACAGGCTCTGCATAAGCTCAGTGTGAGACTCCCAAGTCTCATTCAGCCAGCCCCCACCACCCTCCAGCCATTCGGAGCCTACAGTGTTCCCAAGGAGGCCAGGATGCTGGCATCCTCCTGTCAGGTTCTGCGGGGCATGGGTGGGAGTACTTTCCTCCCACGCTGTCCCTACCAACGACACTCCCCCACCCCAGCCCTGCTCTGGACCCAGAGCTCCCATTCCTCCAGGTAGGGGTTCACCAACACACCACCAACCTCTAGGGGCTTTCCATAGCTCTGAGCCCAAGAGGGTATATACTCCCCATCTTGGCAGTCCTCTCTGTTGAGGTTTCTCAGTAACCACCGCCGTTCCTGACTGTTCCCATCCCACAAAGTCCCCTGCAGTCCAGAATCCTGCCCCTCACGCACCTGTGTCCAGGACACTGGAGAGTTCTAGCGAGCTGGAGGACGTCAAAATGTCAGAGCCCTCCAAGGCGGAGCTTGGGCTCAGACCCTTTCCCACTGCAAAGACACCATGGAGAAGCTCTGCTGTGTTGCCTCCGTGGGCTGGCTCCGTCTACAGGGTTTGCTGTTCCTAACCTGGCCCTGAGATTCCTAAGGCCCAGAATTGGAACCGCCACCATGTAGAGCTCCTTTCCCCTTTCAAAGGGCAAGGTTGGGTCAGACAGGTGAGGGTCGGTCATAGTCGGCACCCAGGCCCCACCTGCTTCTCAGAAATGCACCCAAATTTTGTCCTGTGGAACTTCATAATGACGGGAGGGCCGCACAGCAACACGAGAAGGGCGGGGACTGGAGTGGGAGCTGAGAGGAAAAGCGCACATCCCATCGTCACCCTAAACAACCCCCATTGTAATCTAGAGGGATCCCTAGCCCCCTCATTAAGAAGTAATCTTCCTATGTGCCTAGGGCACTTATTTCAAAATTCTCTCTCATAGCACTTGCCCCTTTCCACCTTGCATGATAGCTCCTAGCGTTTGTGACCTGTTTCCGCTTTTAATTTGAAGGTTCCTTAAACTGAAAGTTCCTTTAAGGAAACCTCTTTAAGCAACCTTTCGCTTCCTTTTGTTTAATTAATTCAATAAGTATTTATTATTGGATTAGACACAGAAATATGAGTGAATAAGATTTCATCTCTCAAGAAAGAGAGTCGTCAAGGAGACAAATATACAAGCCAACCCCTGTCACCGAGTGGAAAGATACTATTTTTTTGTTTTGTTTTGTTTTCTGGACAGGTACTATTTTAGAAGGCGCAGAAGAGAGTGGTAGCCACGCCAGGGCAAACTGGTGGAGGACAAGTGGGAGCATAGGCAGCTGCTGGACCACGTAGGAGCAGCCCAGGGAACTTCATCCTGTAGGACTGGGATCCACTGGAAGTTATTAAGCGGATCACATTTATTTTTTTAAAGATTTTTTTTTTTTAATTTGACAGAGACATAGAGAGTCCAAGTAGACAGTGAGGCAGGCAGAAGGACAGGGAAAGGCTCCCTGCTTGGAGAGGGAGCCTTTCGTCCAAGCTCCCTCTCCAAGCAGGGAGCCCGACTCGGGGCTCGATCCTAGGTCATGGGATCATGACCTGAACTGAAAGTAGCCACTCAACCAACTGAGCCACCAGGTGCCCCACATTTGTTATTTTTGGTGTTTTTGTTGTTGTTGTTGTTGTTTTAAAAGAGGATCGCTCTGGAATAAGACTAGGGGTTGGAAAAGCAGTTTGGAAGTAATTTCAGTTGTCCTGGTGAAAATGAGGGTCTAAACCAGGGTGGTGCTGGTGGAGAAAAATGGGTGTATTGAAGAACTTGAGAGGTCAACTTGACAAAGTTTGGAGAAGAGACAGGTTGATCCCAGGGAGAGATTTAGCAGCTGATTGACTACAGGTGAGGGTCAATGCTATGGGAGAGGGTGAGATCCCTTAGGGTTCACGTATGGATTTTTAGGGGACACTGAACCCCCTGATATTGTACATAGAAGGATGTGTGTGCTCTTCTGGAAAGACAGGCCATACATTTTGCCATTAAACAACCACCTCTGGGGTGCCTGGGTGGCTCAACTGGTGAAGTGTCCAACTCCTCTCTCTCTCTCTCTTTTTTTTAAAAGATTTATTTATTTATTTATTTGACAGAGAGAGAGAGAGATCACAAGTAGGCAGAGAGGCAGGCAGAGAGAGAGGGGGAAGCAGGCTCTCTGCTGAGCAGAGAGCCCGATGTGGGGCTCCATCCTGGGACCCTGAGATCATGACCTGAGCTGATGACAGAGGCCTAACCCACTGACCCACCCAGGTGCCCTCCCCCCGCGACTCTTCTCTTGATTTTGGCTCAGGGCATGATCCTAGGGTCCTGGGATCAAGCCCTGAGTCGAGCTCTGCACTGAGTGGGGCGTCTGCTTGCGATCCTCTCTCCCTTTGCCCTCCCCTGTGCTCTTGCACGTGTACTCACTCTCTCTCTCTCTCTGAAATAAATAAGTATGAAAAAAAAACCCAACCACTGCTGTTGGGATAAAAGGGGAAAGGGTCAAGAGCAGAGCCTGGGAGGTGGGGACACCAATGGGAACAGATGAGCAAAAGAAAAGCAGGCAGTTCAGAGTCCAGTATAGTGCCTCGTTTACATTGTTTCCTCAGTAGACCGTTGCTGAATTGAAGATGAACCTCAGTAGATTTTTCTCTCAGATTTAACTATTATCAACCACAGACGAACTGAATCCTCGGTCTCATTCCTAGATCTAAGATCTGTCTGCTTCGCTTAAAATCTGAACCTTGCAGGTTCTGGGGCTCGTGGACATTTTTGTGTAAAAATTTCTTGTGGGAGCCTTCCCTCTTTGTCAGTTCTCTCCCCTCAGTACAGGCTGTTAGAGCTAATTAAAGGATGGCTTTAGAGTTTGTCTTTTGAGATTTAAGATCAGCTGGAGGGTTGGTGCTCTGGCCTCCCTGGGAATTCCATCCATCTGGAGAATATAAGGATGAGGAAGGGGAACGAGGAAGAATCATGCTAAGAAGGGAGACAGAGGAAGGACGCCACCAAAAGGCAAATGCTTGTACATAGCTTCCCTCGGTCCCCAGCTTTCTCTCCCTAGATAGCCTCTGTGTCTGTGGGTTTCCTCTGGGAAGGGAAGTCTTCCCACTGCCCTTCCCCCTTCAGGTGGTCGCATCTACATCTTGCAAGTCCTCTGAGCTTCTTGTGGTTGCCCCTGGCAACAGCTGAGCACAGCAGTTTTCCAGACTGTTTCTGACTAGACCCTGAGATCCAAGCCTTTCAAGATTGCCCCGGACGAGAGTCCCATCGCTCCTCAATCCCCAGATGTTCTTTGCCATCTCCCCTCCATCCCATCAAGCCCCACCTCACCTGCTGCTCCTGCGCTCTCGCTCTCTCTCTCTCTCACGCGCGCGCGCACACACACACACACACACACCATGCCACCCACATCACGCCACCCACACCATGCCCCCACCACCATTTTCACTGTTCGAAAGTTCTTCCTTAGGCTGAGCCAAATTCTCCTTCCCTAGAACTTGTGCCCACTAACGAAACAATTCCTACAAAGGGAAGTTTGCCATCCCCTAACACATTTTAAGTGAATGCTTAGAATATTTTTCCTTTGTTATTTGTATGTCTCTTTTGGGGGTATCCTGGGGGCAAGTAGTGGGAATTGAGATCAACTTTCATTTTCTAATTCTTTGGTTTTTTATTAATAATTCCATGTTGACTGTATAGTCAACATGGAATTACATGACAGAAAATACAGACAGGCTAGACGAAGGACAATTGAAATCCCTATAATGTCACCACCCAGAAAGAACTGCTGGCAATGTTTTGGCCTATGGCCTTCCAGACCATTCTGTCAAACAGAAATGGGATACATGTTACACATACTGTTTTGGGGGGAAAAAAAAAAGTACATACTCTTTTGAAATCTGTGTTTTAAATTTAACATCTGCTATGAATTTTTTCCCATATTAATATAAATGCCACTTATTTATCTGTATTAGTATATCCTTATATATAGAATGTTAATAGGTTACATTCTCATTCTGGTAGCTACATGGTATTTCACTGAATGGATTAAACCAGCCTTTTGAAAACACATCCTGTAGGAATGAAGGAAGGTCTCAATGTGGTTTCACGCAAATCCTCACTGTGTGACAGCTCACTGCCTCCTAGTAGAAGACCATCATGGGTGTTCCCGTGATGGCCAAAATACTACCAACCAGTGCTGCCCAAGCTATGACCCATCAGGGATGCCAGGGAGGGGTCACACCAGCTGGAGGGAAGGCCTGTGGTGGTTACGTGAGGTCCCTGTACGCTGTGAGTTTGCTGATTGCTAACTGGACGGCAGGCATGCACTCCCTCCCTCCTTCCCTGGGGAAGGCTTCTGCCTCACGCTGACCTATTGCATAACCTGTCCAGAGACGGTCAGTCACACTTCCCAACAGAAGCTGGAAGGATACTTCACAAACACAAAGTCTAGCAGTGCCAAAACCATGTCCTGGCTTCTCTGAAAACTTCCCCAGCTTGCGCAACACTGGACCACTTACTTCTCCATGTGGTAATAGAGCATCCCTCTTTGGAAGTACGCCACTGCCAAGTGTTTGTCTCGGTTAATGCTTTTGGTGAAGGCCTGTGGAGAGAAGAAGGGTCCAGACCTGATCCAGGAGCTAGGCAGTGAGGAAGGAGAGATGAGCCCAGAGGGAGAGGCAAAAAAGGGTATGAGAACGGTCGATGTCTTGAAGGTAACAAGAAACTTAGAGGTCAGGTGTTTCTATAAGATGGAGATGTTAATCTTTGCCTTTTGAGATTATTGACCGGATTAAAATAATAAAAGTAATGAAATAGGAGAACAATTAAACTGTTATATACAGTATTATGTTGATTAAGTAAATAAATATCATGCAATTAAAATAATAACCAGAATGCATTATAAAATGCTGGGATAGGGCCTGACCCAGGGAATCAAAGAAAGGTACAGCGACTGAGCACCAGTAGCAGAAATATGTGAGGACAGATCTCGTGCGGGGGAGGGGGATCTGGCAGGGGGCAAGCAGGCAGGTGATGGCATAGCTGTGTCCAGACACATGGACATGCTTGGCCCAACTCTCTCCCCAACCGTGTGCACTCTGCCTCCAGCAGCCCCTGGAATCTGGGGTGCTATTCGCTCAGCTTCTGTGGGAAGTTGGGGAGTACAGGCCTCTTCCCACCAGATGTGAGACCCTTGCCTGCTTCCGTCTGCCCACCCTGGGGTCTGATGTGGACTGTGTGCTTGGATTGTATTCCAAGTGGCTGCTCTCTTCTGTCTTTGCTCACTGGCTGGTCATGGCCATGGCCAGGATGGTTGTGGGAGGAACTGAGTCTCTAAAGACGCTGGGGAGTCAGTCACCTGTCCACACCCCCTTGCAAAGACTGGCAGTCAAGGGGGGGAGAATAAGCTAACATTTACACAATGGTGTGAAGTTACACAGCATCTACTAGTAGTTGGTGCCTCACTTCATCCTCAAAATGTCTGCCCCTCTCAGGAAGTCTTCATGACTTGCCAGAACCCCAAGTCCAGAAATAGGCAGAGGTGGGATTCGATCCTAGATCTTCTGCTCCCACACTCCAAACCCTCTCCAGCTTTCCCTGACCCACCCAAACAGTGATCACTGAGAGGGCTCAACCCCACAATGGGGAATATGACAGAGAAAAAACAGTTGAGGAGACACCCCACAGCGTGCCCTCTGCAGACATCATTAATCAACATGGTATGATTCGTGCCAGCCTCTCCTTTAAAAAGTGCCCCTTATAACTGATGAGAATTGTCACGTGACAGGACACCTATTTTTCTTAAGCGTCTCCCCTTGCTCTCTAGGGCAGGCAAAGCTCACACATATGAAATTCCTGGAAAGCCCAAAGAGGAGTTTTCTAATAGGTGTGCAGCAGCAAGATGAGGATCCAGGAGCCAGCACGAGTTCGTAGAAGAAAGCATAACTAGGGGAGTCTTCATAAAGGTGTGAAAGAACAATTCCAGAATGATTTGAAGTGAATAGATGGAGAAGAAAGGAGCGCACAACCCACAGCCCACGGTTCCCAGCCAGTCAGTGCCCAGCAGAACCACTTGGGGGGAAGGAGAAAAAAAGAAAGAAAGGAAAAGAAAAGAAAAAAAATACACAGGAGCTGGTCAGGCTGCTCCCCAAGCCCATTTAATCAGGATCCCCTGGGGATGGGGCTTGGTCAGCTTTTGTTCTTTGAAAGCTCCCGAGAGGTTTCTGAGGTGCAGCCTGGGAGGAGAACCACTAATGACAAAGGCACGAAGGAGGAGGCTCCCTGGAGAGGTGCCTCCACTCACCTTCTCCGCCTCAGGCATGTTTTCCAGGATGGTGTGCACGCACCCGATGTTGAAGCAAATCCTGGAGTGAGGGTCCTGGACGGCAGTGAAGGCATCCAGGGCTCCCTTCCAGTCTTTCTTGTCGGCTGCCAGTACCCCTTCATTCCAGAGGCTGATGGCCTCGGCCAGGGACATGGTCAGGCACAAGCCTGGGGCCCGGGAGGCTGCCAGGACCCAGAGAGAGGGTGAGCAGGGGTCTCCCGCTCCAGGGTGGCACTTGCCAGGCGCAGCACTCCGAATGGGGTCCAACAACGTCTCAGTGTTGCAAAGGCTCAGGAAATGTCCCCACCTTTCGGCAACTGACGCACAACCCTACCATGAGAGAGAAAAGGAAAGAGCTAGAGAGGGCGGGCAGCCCGGGGGGTGGGGTGGAGTGTGGGGGAGAGGAAGTACATCAGATACTGCCTGCCACGGGTCACTTCCCCAAAATGCTTCTGCTCTGTCACCCAGCAGCCCTCTGCCTTCCACTGCCGCTTTGGGGCGGCTTTCGGTCAGGTCTCTGGCCCCAGGCTCAGGGCAACCTCGGCAGGTGGAAGCGCCTTCCTGGGCCTCCCCTTCCACACCTTCCTTAAATGAGGGCGTTGGAGGAGAGGCTGGTTCTTTTCAGTCCTGGATGAATTCCTTGCTCCCGTTCTCATTACCTCATTGACTATCTGGATAGAGGTGGTTTTTGTTTTGTTTTTTAATCTGCAGCTAAAATTGATAAGGGGGAAAACTGTAGTCTAAGGTGGCCGACCAAACCAGCGAGGGAATTGCAGTCCCTGTCTCAAAGCCCTTCCCGGCTCTTCCCTACCCTGTTTCCCGTGTGCACCAGAAGTACCATACGGAAGTAGAAGGGTATAAATTCCCCTCCCTGCTAGTGCTCGGGGCTAGCACCTTTGGAGAACGGTTTCTTCTGAGCCCGCCGGTATTAAATAAACCTCCCATCCTCCCAGGTCTCCGAGACAGCTTGGCTCTTCGGTCAGGACCCAGTGCACGTTCCCTAACACGTGGTTCCCAGCCCGGGAAACCCAACCACGCCGGCCCACTGTTGCCACCCGTTTGCGGCATCGGCGGGGCAGGGAGCGAGCGAGGTCGTAAAGGAGAAGGGCGCGGCCTGATTTCCGGCAGTCTCCCTCCCGCCTGGTCGCCTCAGGCCGACCACGCCCCGCTGTCCCCAACCGGACTCAAAGGAGACCTGGCAGGTGACGACCTGGTCCCCACGTCGGATTCCGGCGAAGCCTGGGACCCCAGGACCCAGTCAGGCCCACGCGTCGGGGTGGAAGGGGAGACTGACCACCTCCCAGAGACCTCTTAGAAGTCTCACAGGTCGGGCCTTCCGGGGCGCAGCATCCCTCAGGTCAGCAATGCCCCGAAGGGGGGTGGTCAGGAAGGAATTTCCAAAAGGAAGGGAAATCCGCAGATCAGGGCCTCCGGGAGTGGGGGGCGGGGTGGGGGAGGAACTGTAAGAACATGTGGAGTGAATGCAGGAGTGAATGTGCAGTTCGACCTGGCTTGTCTGGCGGACTGAGTCTGTGGCTTCACGGGTGGGCACCCTTAGTGTCCCCAGAAGCTTATGGAGTCTGAGTGGGCCCTAACTTGTTTCCGTGGTGACCTCATGGGGTCAATGGCGAGCCCTACGGGCACCAGTCTGGGTTTATACGGACTCATTTTGGCTAAGAGGCACCCAGGTGTCCTCCAGGAGGGCGGACAGGTGAGCATCTGACTGGTCTCTCCTCTGGAGGGACACCCACCCTTTGTCTGTCTTCAGGCCAGCGGCACCGGGAGGGAACACACAGGGTGGACAAGAGAGGCCCTGGTCATCATGGGTGGAAGCTCTTCCAAACCTACGGCCTTAGACTGTATGCTTGAAAGTTTTGAGAAGTCTCTCAGGAGACTATGGGGTCAAAACGTCTCCTGGAAAATTAAGCTCATTTTGTGAACCGGAATGGGCCACCTTCGGGGTCGACTGGCCCTCCAAGGGTGCTCTGAGCCCTACCCACTGTCCAGGTCATTTACACAGTCATGTCGGGACTCCCAGACACCCTGCCCAGTTCCCGTATATCGATTCTTGGCTTCAGGTAGCCCAAACTCTGCCCCCACACGTCCGATTCTGTGCTAATAGGAAGGACCAAAGTCAGATATTTCTAACACAAGTAAACGAGCCCAAAGGCTGAGAGGAAGCAAAGCTTACCAGGGAGCCCCTGCCCGAGGGCATCGGCAGCAGCAACAGGGATGAGCTCTGGACAAGGATGAGCCAGTCAAGAAGCATGGGGACGACCGTCCTCCTCTGACCTAGGGCCTGAAGCTGAGCTGCAGGAACACGGTGCTCCTGCTGCTTCTCAGTGGCATGTGTGGGGAGAACCTGATTTAGCAGCTCGGACAGCCCACAGGAAAACTGATCCAGACAGAAACAGGATGTAAAATAACAGGAGCTCTCATCCTTACGTTGGTGGGGGGGCACGTCTGGGTGGCTCAGTCAGTTAAGCGTCTGCCTTCCACTCGGGTCATGATCCCAGGCATCCTTCAGCCAGGGACTTTAAGGAATATTAACAAGCAGCTGCTGAAACTCCCTTTATTTCTGGGAAATTCACTGTCTGGCCTGACATGGACTGCCTTCTCCCCCTTGTTGGCGGGAAAATATGGTGTCTGCTTCTCTGGAGCTGATGAGCTCCTGAAGCGGAAACCGTTTCCCTGCCCTCTAGCAGCACTTTGTCTTTCCTGCCTCCCCATCCCCCTTCTCCCACTTCTGTACCACCTTGGGTGCAGCCTGCATTACTGGCTTCTAGACCATCCTCGGTGCCTCAGGCACCATGGCTCCTCCCTTCACTGTCAAGGAGCAAGAACAACCCCTGGACCTAACACCCCCCACTCCAGATTTCCCCACGTGTCTCAGGTGAAAATTGACCCTATAGGAACATAATGAAAATCAACCAGGTGGAACATAATTCAGTATTTAAACTAAGTTTGTTGGTTTAATTAAGCTAGACGTGTCTTTTAAGTTATCAGCAGTAAACGTGAAACTTTTGTTCTCAAGGTTTACTGAAGGTCAAATAACCTCATGTTACCTCTGTTGCAATTTGTTAACAAAAAGATGACTACAGGGATGGTTAACTGTCTCAAAGTTTTCTTGGGTAATTGTTAAGATAGCTTTCAAAGTCTTTGGTAACCTAAAACTTTAAAGTTTTGCTTGGATGATAAATGGAACTGAATACATTGGACATCTAGCTCTTTTCCAAATAGGATAAAGTGCTAAGTCATTAATTACTGGACACAAGTTTGTGCTTTTGACTTCTTACTGCAAAGAAACCAAGGATATTTAAATCTGATGGTAAACATGTTTTGTGCTTAACTGATTCACAAATTTGCCATTTAAAGAATTCTGGTGTTATAGTTCACAATTGGTTACTCCTTAGTCTTCACTGGAGATTAAGGTTTCTAGAGAGTGCAAAATTCTGCTAATTGTAACTGAGACTAATGGAAATAAGGGAAACAACTCTGTATGTGGAAAAGTAGGAGATATGTAAGAAAGATAAGGAATTGGAATGCATTTTTGTTGAAGGTAAAAGAAGGTAATTTTGTCCTAAATGAGATGGTTGTTTGGAAAGAAATGACTTGGGATAAAAATATGAATGAATAGGAAAGTTGTAGAAGGTTTATGGAGGGAAACTTTGGAACGGAATTTTTAGATGTGGTCGGGACAGACCAAGGTTGAAATGAATGGATTTTAGAGTACATTGGTATAAGATTGAAAGTCTGCTTTCTCTCTGTTCAAAAAGGCAAAGTATTCTCTAATTGTTGGGCCGTTCTTCATAAGAAAATGCAAATAGTTGTTTTCTCTCTGCCTGCTTAGAAAAACCAGTTTCTGTGTCTTGCCTTTATCAGGTCTTTAACATCCCTAATCCTATTTAGGCTCGTGCTTTAAAACTTTCTAAGGTTTTAACAAACATCCCCAAGATTTAGATCGTGAACAATGTCTTGTTGACTAATTACGCTTGCTTGTTCGGTATGTAATGTTCTGGTTCGGGCTATTGAAATGTTATGTATCACAGAATAACTGAGTTTCTTTGTCAATCATATCATAGTGAACTATCAGATCATTAACCATGTCCATTTCTGAGTTTTTGTCATTTATAATTGTCCTTATTGTCTTGCAAAATGAGGTTCATCTTCAAGGAGGTTCATATAAAGGACTCTTAGGACAATGCAGGTATTCAGTATCTTTAAGATCAGAACTGAAATGAATAAGAACTTCCAGAACTAAGTAAAAGCTGCATTCAAACTGAACCAGAATTAATAACATGGGACTAAATGAACTAAAAAGACAATTATAGTTCTGTGATCCTTGTCTGAAAAACATTGCCGGTTTCTTAATGTTCACTCTTCCTGATTGAAGATACTTAAGATTTATATGACTTACAGAATTAAAAGAATTTACAGGTTAAAATAATCATTTGTAAGCAAATTAAAGCATTCAGCTTTTCTCTCTATCTGAACCCTCTGAAACTCTAAAGGTCTGAGTAAGTATACCCTCTTCTATGGTAAGCCTAGTCATTTGCATAAGTTCAATAAGAATCTGTTCTCCTTGTAACAGGACACCATTGGAAACATTGGTCATTTTACCAAGGCTTTGACTGGAATGTCATATTTCAGAAAGACATGCATAGATTCAGATATGACCCAACAGCTTTAAGGAGTGAAGGTTGGCTTTATAAAACCTGGAGCCATAAAGCCCGTTGGAAATGTTGGCCCGGTACCTTGCTTACAGAGTTCCCAGCAGCCTCACCAAGTGAGTAGTAAAGAATGTCACTTTCTGGCAGGTGTAGGGACCCTCTGGATATTTTGGAGACCTCATGAAGAGGAATCTGCCCAAATCTACCGGTATTGCAGGTATGTCTGATGGTAAGTACTTGGTTTGGCTTCTGGCTTGGAGAGGCTACTAGAAGTTCAACGTAGAGTTTCCTTATAAAGTTCCAGTAAAGCAGATCTAAAAGATTTATATGATCACTCACTGTTCTTGCTGAGCTTATGTAAGTAATTAGGCCAAGTTCGTTAAAACTGATCTTGTTTTTCAAATAAATTAGTCCTGATTTGGCTATCTCTGGAAACGAGGGTTATTTTAGAGAGAAAAATTACATTTAAATAACCAACTTTTGTGGATGTTAAATTCTAGATTTGATTGTCTTTAAATGTTTGTTGTTTACCTAAGCTAGAAAACCTGAGGTAAACTTCAGAGAAGTTGCACAATAGCTCGTTTAGACAATCTTCTTGTTTTTTATTCTGTGGAGATAATAACAGTCTCCCATAGCTCATGATTAAACAATTGGCAAATGGGATTGATTCCCCCAAAATTGTATAACTTATCACCTTGGCCAATTCTATGTGGCTGGGATAATGAAATCATTCCCTGAAAGCCAGAGCATACCCCACTCCATAGGGTTAACTATAGACTTGTGGAGATAATGGATGACCCCACTTTATGATTGGATTGGATAATGTACTTGGGAATGCCCTTAACCTCTTGATAAGTCCTCCCCCACTTGCCAGTGATTCCTTGTAGGTAGGATATTAAGGCTTTACCCTAAAGATGTCTTTCTTAATTGTTTCATCCCTCACAGTCATATTTATCCTAGAAGCCATCTCTGTTGAGGTACAATTGCAAACAAAGGCTTTAGTTAAGCATACAACTCCCCTCCTGATAAAAGGAGCCTCAAAGCTCACTGTGGAATAGTCCCTGACTGTAATGATTTCACATCAGGTCCAGAGTGTCTTAGAAACCAAAGGCCACCAATGGATGATGGAGGCCAACTTATTAAATACCAAGCTACACTTATAGATATGCCTTAAATAATACCTAAAACCTGTCAAATTTTAAACCCACCTACCCTTATGCCTGGACCTGAACATTGTACCTTCTATAGATCATAGCTGTTGGAGGTCTTGTTTATTCTAGTCAGCTGGATTTTAAATATTTCTATAGCTAGGGGCACCTGGGTGGCTCAGTCATTAAGTGTCTGCCTTTGGCTCAGGTCACGATCCCAGGGTTCTGGGATCAAGTCCCACATCAGGTTCCCTGCTCAGTGGGAAGCCTGCTTCTCCATCTCCCATCCCCTTGCTTGTGTTCCCTCTCTCATTGTCTCTCTTTTTTTCTCTCTGTTAAATAAATAAATAAAATCTTAAAAAAAAAAAAAAAAAAGATTTCCATAGCTATAATTCACCTCAAAGGCTCTATGGCAGGCCACTCCACACCGCCTCCCGCTAATAAACACGCTCAGAGGAGACCTCAAACAGATTGGAAACTTAGAAGTGTCCCAACACCTCCAAGCCTTGTGAAGAACTCCCAGGCACATCTCCCGAGAAGCTTTAAAAAGGACTCCCTCAAACCACAGTGGACAGGGCCCCACACTGTTGTTCTGACCACCCCTACTGTCCTCAAGGTCTTAGGTAAATAATGGGTCCACCACTCTGGAGTAAAGAAGGCTCACCAGTCGGACAAATCACACCAATGGAAAGCCCAGCCAAACCTATGGACACACTCCAGCTCCACCTTCAGTGAGACCCCACCAACTGATGGACATCTGTTTGCCATGGTCCCTGGCTATCATCGGCGTGATAGCCCTCACCTCAGGAGTCGGACTTTATGCTGCTGCCCCTTCTGATTGGACTTTCCTCCAGAAACTTGTTATTGTTATTGCTTATTCAGCAACTTTAAGATGGATTGCTAAGTTCATAGAAAACACTAAGTTTTCTATGAACTTAGGATGGATTGCTAAGTTCATTTAGTGTTTTCTATGAACTTAGCAATCCATCCTAAAGTTAGCGGCTGCGCAGATACTAGACTTGCAGGGCTATCAGCCCATAGTAGATGATAATGATACCCTCTAAACCAGGTGTTTAAAGAGGCATCAAAGGAGGGCATGATAAGGGAAAAATGAAAAGATGGCCAACCAAACCAGCAAGGGAATTCCAGTCCCTGTCTCAAAGCCCTTCCAGGGTCTTCTTTCCTACCCTATTTCCCACATGTGCCAAAAGTACCAAGTATGCAGAAGTAGAAGGGTATAAATTCCCCTCCCTCCTTGTGCTCAGATCTTTGGAGAATGGTCTCCTCTGAGCCCGCTGGGGTTAAATAAACTTCCCATCCTCCAAAGTCTTCCAGTGCTGCTTGGTTCTTCTGTCAGGATCCCGTCCAGGTTCTGAACAAAATGTAACAAAATGAGCAATTAACAAATTTCTGAGACAGGATGGTCTTGCATCTCTACCTGAATCTGATATAACTTTTATGAACACTTAGGAAGCTCAGGGATGACCAGTTTCTTGCAATTGTCAAAATTAGGAGGCAGCTCTGACGGTGAATTATGACTTCTCCCATCCTTCTGGGAGATACTGAAGATAGGAAGCATCTCATGATAGCTAATGCATGTCCTAGTCTTCACAGAAATGGATTTAAGGTTCCTTTCCTTGCTGCCCTGGTAAAGGAAGAATCCTTGAAACCTCCCTGATGAGTAATGGAAAGCAGAGGGTGTCACCAATTTGATTTACTCAAATCCTCAAATCACTAGAAAGTGATATTATGACTCCATCCAGTGCGTAATCAGAACTTGATTAGCATGCTGATTATTCCTAGGAAAACCAAGTGGTTTTGTAGTTAAGCTAGATTTTATTTAAACCATTGTTCTTGTTGTTCCTTAATTTTTTTATTTTATCATCTTAGTGGGTCACACAGGACGTTCCTGAGCTGACCCCCATGGATTTTCTAGCCTTATTTTCTGGATTGTCCCTTCCCAAAGCCCTGCAAACTCTGCTACCTATTCCTCTCCCTCTAAGTCTGCATTTTCTCCCCCTTTGCTTTGGCCCAAGCTGCTTCCTCTCTCTGGGCTGCCCTTTCCATGTCTGCACCTTCAGATCCACCTTGCACAATGCCTGCTCAAAGATCACTCACCTCCAGAAGCCGCTGGGAAATCAGACTCACCTGAAAGCCCCCAAACTGTGATCTTGCCTTCTTTTCCCACATGGTACTTGATCATTCTCCCCCAAAGTAGAATTCTGTGTGTGCATCTTAGCCCCTTGAACAGACCTACTGTACACTTCTGTGGGGAGGTCCTGGGACTCCCGCATCCTTGTAGACCCAGAACCCCAGCAACGTTGTCCATACTCAGCTCTTTTTTTCCTCTACCCTCCTATTGCCAAGCCACTGTCACTCCTCACCTTGCCTTATCCCCTCTATCCATTCTGCATCCTGCAGCCAGACTGGCATTTTAAAATACAAGTCAGATCATGCCCCTGTATTGAAACCTTCAGATGCCATCTCGTTGCTGTTACAATACAAAGCCAACTCTGTCTCATGCTACAGACAGGACTCTGCTTGCTGCCCCATGCCCTTTCTGGGCCATTTCCCCTCCTCCAGTCCTCTTCCCCAGCCCTATTTCCTTCCTGGGTTCTTCAATGAGCTGGGCCTGTTCCCTCTGCCTGGAATGTTCTTCCCCCAACCCTCTGCCTGCTGGTTCCTACTCATCTTTCTCTTCCTCTGAATGGCCTTTCATGACCATGACCTCAATATGAGCATCCTGTGATGTCTCACAGCCATTGGTTCTCTCTGGTCACAGTGTGGTTTTGTTTTTGTTTCTTTGTTTTTTAAGTAAGGTCTGCACCCAATGTGGGGTCTGAACTTACAACCCTGAGATCAAGAGTTGCATGTTCTACCAACTGAGCCAGCTGGGTACCCCTGGTCATGGTGTTTGTCCCAATTTGTAATTGCATAGCATCTGTGAGATTGTTTCTGTGGCCCAATCCAGAGACAATCATTACTACCTTTAAGTACAACAGTTATTGATACTATTGATACTATTACTTCAGCCACTCTTCATTCCCCTTCCTCCTTTTGGTAGAATCCTACTTTTGTTCAAGTCTCTGCTCTCCTGAGGCCCTGTGCTTCAGTTAAGTTAAGCCCCCATCACTGCCCCAGGGAGTGGTTTAGACACAAGCCTGAGATACAGTTATGGTTAATAAGACATTAGGGGAAGTCTATGAAGGATTTCTAGGAAAGATTTTCTTCCCCCTCACTAATAATAATAATAAAAGACATATGGGAAAAAATAGTAGTTATCTCTCCCCTAGACAGTGCTGTGAAGATGTGCCTAGAACAGTGGCAGCTTTCTTGTGATCATGAGGAAAGCCAGCTAAGATTGTACAAGCCAGAGCCTTGAGGAAAAGGAGATGGAAAACTAAAACAAAACAAAACAAAATCTGGATCTTCAATGATGTCGGCGAGCTCCTAAATTAACCCATTTTGGAGCTGACCTACCTCAGGAATTCTTGTTCAATGAGGTAATTAATATATTTATTGTTTAAGTCACTTATATGGGGTTTTCTGTTACTGTTTTAAACATTCTGACAGAGGGGCACCTGGCTGACTCTGTCAGAGGAGCGTGTGGCTCTCAATCTTAGGGTCATGAGTTCAAGCCTCACATTGGGTGTAGAGATTATTTAAATAAATAAATAAAAACTTAAAAAAAAATCTTTCTGACAGTTATACCACTGTATTCTCATTCCCAGGACAAGACTCAATATAGTAGATGTTTAGCTAACATTATTTCTTGAGTAAATTTTGCTGAGACATTGTTTAGATAACAAACAAAGCTCACTACCTTTGAAATTACTTTAAATTCTGAATAAACAGGATTTACACATGAGTAGCTAATGGGTCACAGAACTCCTGTTGCATTTATTCAGTTAACTGGAAGCTAAGAATATTCCAGTGTTTTCCTTTTTCTCTGAGGGAAGAGCCTGTGAAATCTAACTCATAATTTCCATTATTCCTTAGCACTCAGTGGCTACCTCCTCATACCCACTTTTAGCATTTAGTGTTTAATTGTTCTTTAACATTTTTAACTACATGAGGCTTCTCAGTCTCCTCAAATGGTAGAACCATGTCTCTGTTTTCCTTTGTCTTTCTTCACACTTGGCATAGCTCTAGGCACATGCCAGGTGCTATATAGATTTTTGCTAATTGGGTAAATGAATAAAACACTAAGAAAACCACATCCTATTTGACAAATATAATTTTACATAATTTTTCAGAATCATCTTATTTATATAAAGTGAGGTACGTTTATAACAATAAGAAAAAAATTTTTCTTTCTGTGGCCTCAACTCTAACATCAAATGGATATTTACATCGAGTACCAGATAGGAAACTCTCAGGAAGTGGGTCCAGAGTCCTCGTATTATGTATAAACTTTGCCTGTATTTCACAGAGAGCAAACAGAATACCCAGCATGGATCCCATTGTCCAGAAATGCTAGTTGAAGGCCTCAGTGTGAAAAGTCTTCCTTCTCCAAGAACACATCATAAGATAGTCCTGTCTAATCTGCCATTGTAATAGTTTCCTACTGCTGTATAACAAATTACTACAAATGTAGTGGCTTGAAATAACACACATTAACTCTCTCACAATTTTCATGGGTGTACAGGGTGGGCATGACTTAGCTGGGTCCTCTGCTCAGGATCTCACAAGGCTGAGATCAGGATGTGGGCCAGACTGCATTCTCATCTGAAGGCTTGACTGGAGAAGAATCTTCTTTTAAACTCCCTCATGTTATTGGCAGGGTTGCAGCTATAGAACACATGATCCTTTCTTCAAGATAGAAATGGAGAGTGTCTACTTCATTGAGTCTCTGAACATTAGACTCCCATTTAAGGACCTGTCTGATTAGGTCAGGCCCAACTGAATGCAGTTGGCCTTTTCAATCCTGTGTCTTTTCCCCATAGTGCCCACCCAGTAAATGTGATCTAACCACAAAGCCAGAGATTCAGTTTGTGTTTTCCTTGGACTGGCTTAATACTACAGGGCCTTTCTCTCTAGGAAAGTCAAGTGTCTGGAAAATTCATTTTGTGTTTCTTCAACATATTTCTCCCAAGTATGCAGATTCCAAGTCAGTGAGTATCCAAGGGAAAATGCTGCTCTAAAAAGATAGTTATTGATATAGAAGGAGTAGAAATGGATCATGTCATAATACATAAAAGGGGGATGTACAGAAGAGTTAGAAACGTACCTTGCATTTAGTAGAGTAGAATTTTCAAGATTCTCTTGCTTCTCCTGTAGTGTCCCTAACAACTAAAACAGTGTCTGGACATATGAATATTTGCTGAGTGAATGATTTAGTCAGGAGTAGACACTTAACTAGCTTGTGTTCCTCTCCCTGTTCTCTAGGAACTGCCCCCATCAAATCCATAATAGGAGAGTGGCCCTGCGGCTCAAGTGGCCACACTTGAACAGCATGATTTCTGGCTGGTTGGATTGTGGTGGGTGTCTGACAAGCTGGACCAGTTAGGTTCCATCTCCTGTGAATTAAAATTTAGGACAGCAGGACAACAGGCTTATCTCTTTGGGGAGCTAGACACATGATATGTGAACTTAGGAGCTGTGGGTCTATGGTGTTCTGCCATAAGGTCCAGGAAAGCAGAGAAAACCAGTCTGCATAGAGAGAGAATGAAGCAGATGCCTAATGAGAATCAGAGACAAGAGATAGTGAAACCCAGGACTTTCCAGCCACTGATTCCAAGAGCCCACTCAAATTCTTGCCCTTAGCCCCTAGGAGACATTGATAGGCCCTTTTAATAAATGTCAGTGTTTGCTTAGGTTTTCTCTGGTTAGTTTTGCTGTATGTCAAAAAAAGAGAGACTGGGCAAATAAAAAATGAAAAATAGATGCGCACCCATGGCCCAAGACTCTAAAACAATCAATTGTAATGAGAGATGAGAGATTCTCAGAAACAAACACAACCACATAGTAATCAGGCATCCCAGTGATGAGAGAAATGGAGAGGCCCTGGGACTCCACTGGGGAACTCTCTCGGAGGCTAGACATGCACAGCTGGTGGGGGACATGGCTCTTGGCCAAGGACAAATCCAAATGCTGTGCAAAGAGATCAAAGGCAGAGTAGAGGGGAAGCTGAAACCCAGAGTGAGCTGAGGCTGCAAAAAATACTAGGGACAACACAAAGAGCTCCTTGGTGTCTGAGGAAGAGCAGGGAGGTCACTCCTTGGTGCAAATGTCATCACATTAGCAGAAGTCAAAGAGAAAACAGAGCTCCTCAGCTCTTACTTTGTTTCTGAGTTAACACAGAGAATGAAGACCCAGTGAGAAAGGACAGTGAGAAAGCTGATGGCTGCTTGAAAGAAATTCAGTTATCAAGTCCAGATTCACTAAATCCCAGTAAACAAAAGATTTTGCAAGTATCATCCCTAAAACTTTGTCACTAACTGAAACATGGCAAAGACCAGGGTAGATGCTAGAAAGCCAGGGTAGAGGGTTTAGTGTAGTTCTAGATTTCCAAAAGGCATGAATTCTAAAAACATCCAAGATTTACCAGCTGATCCCTGGAAAGAATTCTAAAATATAGATAATTAAACAGAGGCATTTAAGAACAAAAAGAAAGCTGGGACCTTTAAGAACTAGCTTGAGCTCACAAAGAACAAGTCAGGTGAAATCAACTTTTCTTTTTTTGAGACTTTCCTAATCAGTGGAAAAGTCCCATAGATAAATATCAGAAATATATTTGACCAAAGTATTCCTAAGACAAAACAACTTACATGATTTAGTTGGCTAAATATACTCTTAAAGCCTTCTTGAAGTATCACTGTCAACTTGTTTCTTTAACCTTTTAATAAAAAATTTGGATCAGATTTGCAAGTGACTAAAAGCTTGGAGAGAGAGAGAGAGAGCTAACATTTAAAATAACAGAATCAGAATTAAAATATTGCCTGACTTAAACTGATTTACAAAAGCTCCAAGTTGAAATTTGATAGGAAGAAACGTAAAGATTTATTCTTGAGTTCAAGAAGTCAACTGTCCAGAAGTGACTACATGGCTCAGTCGGTTAGGTGACCAATTCTTGACTCTAGCTCAGGTCATGATCTCAGGGTTGTGGGATCAAGCCCTGTGTTCAGCAGGGAATCTGCTTGCGATTCTCTACCTCTCACTCTGTCCCATCCCCCGCATGCACTCTCTCTCTCAAATAAATAAATAAATAAATGTTTAAAAAAGAAAGAACTCAATTGTCCAAAGATGGGTAGAAGACAACACTTAAGAGCAGTGTCTTGGAAGAAGTCTAACCATTTGGGTTGACTTTAAGCTCAACATGAGTCAACAGAATCATGCGGTTGTCAAAACAGCTAATGCAATCATAGGCTGCATTAACAGAAGTGCAACCAACTCTTGTGTCAGATGGTTCCTGACTTAACGACTCACAGAGAGATCTGACTAATGTCTCTGTTGACCATGGCAGGAGATTGGCACCAACTTTATAACTCAGAACATACTTGCACACATCCTCTTCTATCTTCTATTGTCTGTCATCCAGGTTTCCCATCCTGACCTGGCTGGTGTTCACATGTCTTCTCCTAGCACTCTTGGCTGAGATGAGAAGACACGGAAAGGTCCTTATTTCAGTCCTTTTTTTCATCAGGTCACACCTCAGCTGCCAAAGAAGACATAGCTCATACATTCTTCACAAAAGGACATAGACCCTTTTCTCAGGGGCTCAGATTCTTTTCTGGGCTTCAGGGCAGTCAGCAGCTGGACTCCATGAGCAAATAATAAGTCTAAAGAGCCTTTCTTAATGATAGGGTTCTTCCACTTCCTTCTTTGCACTAGGGTTGGCCTACCTTACCCAGGACTTTCACCTGCTTGACAGTGCACACCCATTCATATGAGTACCTGGGTGCAGAGTTGAATCCATCAGATCAGCGTTTCACCAAGTAATAAGACATACCACCATTGGCTCACAAGACGATTTTAGGCAGTATGTAGATGAGCAGTTATATCATAATAACTGTTGTATTATTTTAATTCATTTCATTTTTTTGTATAAATAAAATATTCACATGGTTCAAAATTAACAAATGCGGTGAGAGCACCTAGGTGGCTCATTCGGTTAAGTGTCTGACTCGTCTCTTTCTTTTTTTTTTTTTTTTAAGATTTTTATTTATTTATTTGACAGACAGAGATCACAAGTAGGCAGAGAGGCAGGCAGAGAGAGAGAAGGGGAAGCAGGCTCCCCGCTGAGCAGAGAGCCTGATTCGGGGCTCAATCCCAGGACCCTGGGATCATGACCAGAGCCGAAGGCAGAGTCTTTAACCCACTGAGCCACCCAGGCGCTCTGTGACTCATCTCTTGAATTCAGCTCATGTCATTATCTCAGGGACATGGGATCAAACCTCATGTTGGGTTCCATGCTTAGCTTGGAGTCTGCTTGTCCCTCTCCCTCTGCTCTTCTCTCTCTCTCTCAAATAGATAAATAAAAAATGAAAAAAAATTTTTTTTAAATTAACAAATGTGGACGATTTTCTTCCCATTATGGTCAAACCCAATAGAAACCATTTGCATTAGTGTATTGACATTCTTTTCTCAGAAGAGATTTTAGGCATATGCAAATGTAGATCCCCTCCCCTATTATGCACATACCATTTGGTATACAGTTCTGCACCTTGCCCTTTCTCTAACAATAATTCTTTATCTGGGCATAGAAAGCTTCCTCCTCCTTTGTGGCCATATAGTAGATTTTCTTCACATAACCAGTTTTCTGTTGAAGGACAGGTTGTTTCCAATTATGCTATCATAATAATGTCACAATGAATGTTCTTGCATATATGTCCCTTGACACTTCTGTGAACATATTCATAAGATAAATTATAGAAGTGGAATAGGTGGAATGGAGTGTTTTTGTTTTCATGCGTATTTGAAAAAATGTATAGCTAGCACACCAAACACAATTTCATAGTTATTATATTTTATAATGAAGCTAAACATTTTTAAGTGAATTAATGAAAGAAAAATACTAAGTAAATTGAATTGAAGGTGAATTGAAAATATCACTAAAAATTTGAAAGTGATATATACACAGGGCCAGAGTTTGGGAAATACTCATCTGGTATGGAACTTCCATCTTCCCTACTTGAAGCTGCTAAGATCTCCATTTTATGCAGGGTTTGAAGGTGGAGAAAATGTGCAGAAGAAGGGAAAGCTTCAGAGTCCAAAAACCTGGGTTTGAATGTTGACTTTCCTCTCACTGGCTGTGGGTCTTACAGCCTCTTGCAACCTCATATTGCCCATGTGGGAAAGTAGGAATAATAATATAGTCATTTGCTTGAATATAGGACCTATTTGTTGCATGGTGGCTGCTATAATTCAGCTATTTGGAATGAACTGGGGGAAGATAGAGAAGTCAGAATCTTGGTTCTGCCTAGCACTTCTCCCTTTCAACACTCTCCTCTAGACACACACACACACACACACACACACACACACACACACATTATATGGCATCTAGAAGTCCTAGGCTTAGAAGTTCTCCATGCTTGGTTTCGCTCCCCTCTGTCATCATTTTGAAATTCTTAATAATTCTGAACAAGAGACCACATTTTCAGAGGATTCTGCAAATTCTGTAACCCATCCCGTAAATAATGTCAGGCATGAATGGTCTCCTCCCTCCTACTGCTATCTCAACAGACTGTCCCCTATTACTCCTGAAAGCCCACTTCCTTGGGCCCACTCCCATCTATGAGGCTAACCGGGCCACCTGTACTGTGGTCTGGGGCCCTTCTGCTGACCCTTTCTGTCATAGTCCTACATCTATCACAGATGTATCATCACTCTAGGGGTGAGCCTTTGGGAGGCTGGGTCCAAGTTCTGCTTGGTTTTCCAGGGAGCCTTAACTGGTCAGAGCCAGCATTTGGAGGTGGCTCAATGACTTCTGTTCCCGTGCATACCCCTGAGTTCCGTGGAACCACTCCAGGTTTCAACCTGTGTTTCAACCAAAAAAATATTGTGGGGTCAGAAATCCTGGATTCAAATCCTGGGTCTGTCAGGTCTGACCTAAGAAAACTTTCATAAATCGCCCCAGTTCTCAAGAGCCTCTTTTCCTCCTCTGCAAAATGGTTCTAAGAACAGTGCCTGACTTGCTGGTTTGTCCCGAGTCTAAAATGGAATGCCTTATAGAAGTGCCAAGCAGCAGCTAACATGCAGTGATGTTCTTTCGGCTTCCAAATTCATGAGAAAAGAATGAAAAGTCTGTTTACTTCGTGGGGTGCTGATCCTCTGTCCTGGCATTCCCACCGCCCACTCCAGGCCAATTGGAGCAGTAGTCTCAGAGCACACTGGGCACTACCTCCCCACTGGGACCCTTGAATACTCAGTTCCACTTCTGTCCAAGCTCTGAGCAAATTTCTCTTAGCTCTTGATTTGCCTGCTCTCGGCTCTGTAGCCATTTTCCCCTCAGAATTCTTAGCACGTAAAAACTTGAAGAATGGTTTATTACAGTGAGATGCAATTAAATCCATAACAGGCATGACCTTCTGTCCAGAGTTATTGCTATGGAAGTTCCCTTTTACACAAAATACTGGACTTCCTGCTTGAGAACCTATTGAGATTTTCCACAAAACAGAGTTTTTCATACTTCCTTCTCTACCTTTTTGGATTGTCCACTTAGAAGCTATAAGTGAGGCATCTATTCCTTATGGCCAAGGGTCTTTCAGACGCTCTCTTGCCCTCTCCTTACATCCCTACCCACTGGGGCATTAGAATTATGGAAGGAAGACCGGGAAATAAGGTGTTTTGAAGGCTGGAGAAGTGGTTCCTAGTAGGGCAAGGAAGCATATTAAGACATATTAAGAAGTTACTGCAGTGTTTCAGGCAAGGAATAATAACATTGAGGCAGCTGCCAGAAGACAGGAAGGGTGTGAAGCAACGCCAAAGACATGATGATCTTGCGCGTGGAGAAAAAGGAGAGGAGGGATCAAAGATAAAGGATCCCCTAGTGTTTCCAGCTGGAGAGGCTGGGAGGCTGCCACAGGAGGTGGAGGAAATGGGGTGGCAATCCCTGCACTCCCACGGCTTTATACAAATCACTCTCAGATGATGCTTCTGATTGTTTTGTCTCTCCAGAGCCTAGGCTGAGATGGGCCGATATGGCCTTATGAAAACCAAGATTGACGGGGGGTGGGGGGCAATGCGCCTGGGTGGCTCAGTTGTTTGGGCATCTGCCTTCAGTTCAGGTCCTGATCTCGATGTCCTGGGTTCAGGCCCTGTGTCAGGCTCTCTGCTTGGCAGGGGAGTCTACTTCTCCCTCTTACTCTCCCTTGTGTGCTTTTCCTCTCTCTCTCAAATGAATAAATGAAAAAAATTTTTTTGACAGAGAGGTAGGGAGAGGGGGATAGATGGAGAGACAGGAAGAAAACAAGCACAGGCAGGGGAGAAGCAGGCTCCCTGCTCAGCAAGGAGCCCCATGTGGGGCTAGATTCCAGGACCCTGGAATCACGACTTGAGATGAAAGCAGTGGCTTAACCAACTGAGCCACCCAGGCACCCCTGAATAAATGAAATCTTAAAAAAAAAAATACTGAACTTTAGGGAATTCCTAGCTAAGGCAGGTGGAGCTGAGGAAGGTCGGTAAGAACATGTTCAGAGAGACCAGGGAGAGCAAAGGTGATGCTGACACACGTCAGGAGATGTGGAGCGGTGGAGACAGGAGGCCAAGGCAGGGGCATCAGCAGAGCTGGGAGTGCATAGGGGAGGCAGAAGTCAGGTCGTGAGGAGCTGAGGGGTCAGTGGGAAGTGAGGGAATAAAGAGGGAGCCTCTGAAAAGGAAGAAGGGGGGCCCCACCTGTAGTGGGTGTGATATTCTGAACAGGTAGGGGAGGGACGGGGGAAGGGAGAGTGTCCTTGGGCTGTGGCCCTCACCCTTTCACCTCTGTGTCTTCCTTTCACTGGTCTCGGACCCCCTGGGGGTACAGCAGTCTTTCTGAAATCTTGGTCAGTCTGTAGTAACTCCTTTCCACTGATGAAATGCTTTTCTTCTCCTTTCTGCATAAACTCTAGCAGCCTTCTTCCTGAGCAAAACTGAGCAGCTACATTAGGATACTGCTCAACTCATTTCCACCAAGTTCACCAGCTGAGACAAAGAAACGGCTAGGGTCCTGGAGAAGAGGTCGGCGTCTGGTAGCAGAGACTCAGGTCTTCTCCAGGGGTTGCCAAGGGTTGAGATCTGAGGCAAATGGTTTCCAGACCTTTTCCCCAGGCACTTCCCCTCCTCCAGACACAAAGTTTAAAGGGCAGACATGTCTCAAAGGATGCAGAAGGAAGGGAAGTAATGACTACTGCCAACCAACACGACTCCTCCCCTAGTAAGTGTATGTTTAGTAAGGAGTACAGGGGGTCTCCCGGGGTTCCCACGTTATCTTCGAGAAGGTTAGGGAACAGGGCTGAAGCCAGTGACCCACAGGGAGTAGAGAGTCCTCAGACAATCATCAAAAATTAGCAGAACCGCCCAGCCTCTCTTCTTTCAGCCTCTTCCCCTGAAGCCTTCCTACCTATTTGCTATCAAGGTGCTTTGAAGATGAGTACAAGCCCATACTTGTAAGCTTCCCCCCTCGAGGACCAGTATGTATCCAATGGCCGTAGTTGCAAAGGCTGGAGATCCTTGAGGGACTAGAAGGAGGGCTGGCAACTAACACAATCACATCAGTGCATCTCTGAGGAGCCCTGACTGTCTGCCAGGCAAGCTTTCAACACTGGATGTGCCTCATTTCATTTACTCCTTACACGTGCCCATTGATAGTGACAGAAGCAGAGTCTTCGCTTAAGCGACATGTTCAAGGTTACAGAGCTCAGAAATGATCTGGATCACACCTAGGGTCTGTCCTGACCTTATGGAGCAAACGTATGCTCCATAAGGAAGAGGAAACAGGAAGCTGACACGTCAGAGGCATTTCACCTGTTCTGGTTATGCTTTGGCAAATTTTTGCTTGCCCAGGATCCAAAGTGTCTCAAAGATATCTCAGCTGTAAGTTTTTTGTTTTTGTTTTTGTTTTGTTGTTTTTAAGATTTATTTATTTCTTTAGAGAGATCTTGTACAAGTAGGGGAAGGGGCAGAGGGAGAGAAACTCAGGCAGAGTCCCCGCTGAGCGTGGAACCCAACACAGAGCTCAGTCCCACAACCAAGAGATTGTGACCTGAGCTGAAATCAAGAGTCAGATGCTCAGTCAACTGAGGCATCCAGGTGTCCCTGGAAACTTTTTAAATTAAAAAACAAATCAAAACAGGGACCTTTGGTTTTAGGGATCGTGCTCTCCTCTGCTTTGAGGCAGAGAATGATTTGACCTTTCGAGTTCTCCTGAAATTCTGGCCCATGGTCTTTTAAAATTTTTTTTAAAAGATTTTATTTATTTATTTGACAGAGAGATCACAAGTAAGCAGAGTGGCAGGCAGAGACAGAAGGGGAAGCAGGCTCCCCACTGAGCAGAGAGCACAATGCGGGGCTCGATCCAAGGACCCTGAGACCATGACCTAAGCTGAAGGCAGAGGCTTAACCCACTGAGCCACCCAGGTGCCCCATGGTCTGATAGACTCAAGCCCTTCACTGCCACGAATACAAAAGCTGTCATTTCCTGCTCTAAAATCACTGGTCTTGGACCCGTCATCCATCAGAAATGGAGTCCCCTCATATGGAACTGATTATGGGAGAAGCAAGCTGTGTAAGAAACAGCTGGGCCCTTGGGGTCCGAGGGCAGAGGGGAGTAAGGCGGGACCTCTGCAGTGGTGGCAGAGGAGGCTGGGGGAGGTAGGGGCTTCCACCAGCACAAGGCTGGGCTAGGACACCCTGCAGCATGGCTTTGCCGTCCTGACTTTTGGAAAGCTTAAATATACTAGACCTCTTTCCTCCCCCTGTGACCTCAAACAAATTTCTATCAAAGTAAATACATATCAAAATACATACAAAAGCAGACAGCACTGTAAAAAAGACATCTGAGATAGTTGGCATCTGGAACCCCTGGCCTAGTGCTGTGTTGTTCTTCTGTCAGGGGTGGTGCGAGAGCCTGAAGCTCAGCCTGGAGCGTGTTTGAGCTGAAGGGAGTGAGCCTGCAGTCCCGCCATCCCCTTCATCATGGCCCCCGGCCCAGGTAACTTCTAGAATCCCACAGGGCCACCCAAGCAGTCCCAGAATTCTTGTTTGCCTCAGGCTGAGGCACCTCGACAGAAAGGGGAGCAGGGAGGGCAGGGCTCCAGCCAGTGGGATCCGGGTTTGACGGACCCTAGCTTTCCTGGGCCTGTTTGCAGAGCTACAAAGGAAGGACAGCTAAGGGCATTTGCCAATGTCACAAGGCAACCGCGCTCATGAACAACCAGATTTTCTCTGCCTGGGGAACAAGCAGGTAAATCTTTGCTCCCTGGGGCTTTCATTTTAGTCCTGGAAAAATTCATGTTGTCTGCTGAGGCTCCCAGTGAGCTCTTTTTCAGCTTCAAGCTGAGACTCCTCTGACAACTCTGAATCCTGCTCCTGGGATCTCTATAGCAACCAGGGTGCCAGTCGGAAGACCCAGGAACCTGGCAGGGCCCTGCTTACCAAGCCTGAGGCAGAGCACCCAACAGTCCACAAACAGGAAGTGTCATTTTGCAGAGGGCTTTTTTTTTTTTTTTTTTAAACCCCAAGACAGTGTTCTGAGGAATAAGAAATGTGTTTAGTTGACCATGAAGTAGCTTTAAAAATCAGGTGCTTTCTGCTCCATTCTAGGAAAATGATTAAAACAAATTGGCTCTTTGCTATTGTCATTTGTTATTGTCAAATGTGCACATTTTAAATTTAGCTATTCAGGGTCCAACAATTCCCTTTCATTCTGTTCAGGCAGCATCACAGTGCTGTATCTCCAAACTCACTGTCTTCTAAACTACGTGATGATGGTGTTCTTATCAGTCTTCGTACTTGTTGTCTTAACCAAGAAAAAGAAAAGAACTGAAATCCAGGGTTGATGTCAGGCTTAATTAAGTCATCCTCACATAATTACAAAGCCCTTAGTCTACATACTCTGGGGGCCCTGCAAACAGAGGCAAGGTCAAGGTCCTTGCCCTGAAAACACTTCTGTGCAGTTGGAGACATGCTGGGTAAGATGATCAGGGCCAATACCGGGCCAAAGGAAAATCAGCTGTCCGTTGTGTGGGCCAGACATCATTTCCAGAAGGTGAAAAAGACTTATGCTTACATTCTTAGGACTTTGAACATATATATGCAAATGAATTCTGCCTTCTTCCCAAATTAAAGTGTTCCAGCATATTGGCAATCCCGATGCGCTATCTTCGGAGAACTGAAGGGATTCCTTTCTCTTTCTTTGGCTGTCTTTCAGACGCCTGGCTTTCGGTAAGATTTTCAGTGTTTCTTGCAGTGTGTGAAACTACAACACCTGTCTAGACCTTAAACCGCTCTTCTGGGTCCGGTTTGCTAAATCCAGAGCCAGAATTTGATTGGTTATTGTTATTGCTCTTGCTTTAGAAACGATTTCCCAACCATCTAAGCACCCACGTTGGGGTTTCTGCACTTCAGCTGATTACTCCATGCTTCCGTTCACTAAGCACCCATTTGGGGAGCTAAAAGCAGAGCATCTTAGATTCATTTGCTCTCTGGGAACTTAAAAAAAAAAACCACAAAACCCCACCTGTTACCTTTGGTCAACTGATCCCAGGGCTCAGCTGTTAGAACTGAACCACGCATGCCCAGTGTGAACAAGGGGGCCATTTCTCTCCCCTTCTGGGGGAGGCCAAAGGGGCTGAGAATGGGGAGGGGAGGGAGGGAAGTGGTCCAGGTGTCCAGGTCGTGGATCCGGGCTGGAGGAAGCCTTTGTTCAAAGCATCTCTTTCTGCTTGTGCCGTAGCTGACCATCAGGTGGTAGTGGTTAAAGAAACTGGACCCTCCCTCCCTCACCCAGCCCCTGGGTATCTGCTGAGTCACATGCAGGGGTGGGGAAGTACAAATGGGTGTGAAATTAGCCTCATCATGTGGTTTTCTTTTCCTAATTTGGGAAACAAATTAGGGCAGGCCTGGGCACAGGGGCCTGGGAAAGAGTTTTCTTTCTTGGCAAAGGGAGAGGGGAAATCTAATACCTTCTCTTTTCCCATTCAGTGTCTGAGCTGACACTCGGGATGAAAATCTCTAGATGACAAGAGCTGAGCCATAACTTTCTCTTTCTCTCTCTTTTTTTCTTCTCTTGGCTGTCCCAGTTAGGTCACAGATGTGATTTCTAGGCTTGGAAAAGGCATCTCTGTGATAAGAGTGATACGGAACACAAGCAGAAACATCCCCTCCAGAGAATTGTGCTTTTGTGGCAAATGTGCATTTTCCCACTAATACAGATATGCAAAAAAAAAAATAAATAAATCTACATTTTTCCCCAACTCTTTATTTTTAGTTCCTTTTTCCTTCTGGTGGCAGAAAACAATCTTATTCCGTTCCAAGCATACTCAGACACCTCGGATTTAAACCCACTCAAGTTCTCTTACTCTGAAATTCCCAAACTTTTCTAGGGGGCCTGTTGTTTTCTCCTCTGAAGCTGATGACTTCTGAGAGGCCATGGCCTTCAGGAAGTTCCCCATTCATCCTGACTCTCCCTTGTCTGTCTTCTCAGGGGTGGGGAGGGGGCAGCTGGGAAGGGGGCAGTTGGAAGAAGGAAGATGGAGAGTGCAGGAGTCTGGCTTGGCCAACATTCTCCAACCCTCCATCTACCTTTCAGTGTTACCTAGGAGGACTCCTTTTGAATTTAGAAGCCAACAATCTGCTCTCTTCTCTGGCTCTCCCAGAACAAGCCTCCTCCGGGATAAAGGGGAGCCTCCTGCTTCTCCACAGGAATGGGGGAAAGGTCACCGAGGCAAAGGGAGAGTGAGGAGAGGAATCACCCATGAATACTGCATAGTGTTATGTCACCAAACGCCATTATTGTGCAGATGCTCTTTCTCAGTTATTCCGTCTCTTGTACTATTGACTAGTTACAATGGATGCAACATTGTTGAGCAAAGGGCTTGGGGCCAACACGAGTGGCTCACTTGGTACAGGCTGGAACACAGGGCAGAAGGTCCACAGGTCCTTTGTTCTCTCAGCCTCCTGGGAAGAGGTGTGTTTGGGTGGGGACAGAACACACTGTGACAGAACCCTCCTGCCCCTCCTTTTCCTTCTCTTCCCTTTTTTTTCTTTCTTTTATGATCCCTCCCTCCCTTCTTGCTTTTGAAGTATAATTTACATGTAGTAAAATGCATACGTCTTAAGTGCACGACTCTGTGAATTATTAGCTGTGTTACACACAAATGTCATCACTCCTAGAGAGCTTCCATTTTATAGGAGATCACAAGAGCAGTCTTAGAACGAGGACAGATAGAGCCTGACTTTGCACACAAAATGGCCTGCCTTTGGGTGCTGGTTGTTTACAGGAGTTTGTGGCTTTTGAATTCCTCAGTTCCTCCCGCCCCAGCTCAAGTTGCTGGATCAGAAAGGCTCTATCATGGGACCTTCCCTGCCCAGAGGCCCAGCAGGGTCCCCCCGTCACCAGTTGTCCTCTACAACTGGTGGGAGTGTGGTCGACCCATCAGTCATGTGAATGTCTGCTCCAGATGACGAACTGGGTCTTGTGGGGGCGTCTCAGAGTCACACTGCATGCGATGTGGGCTCAGCCCACACAGCCTCATTTCTTGGTCAACTACTAGCGCAGACATGAAGCAGCGTCAGAACCAGAGTCAGCTGAGAATTAATCTGAGTTTGGTTGTTGTTGTGACAGCCCTGGCCTTGGACAGAGGAATTCTGCCTCTACTGCTTTTTAGCTGTCCTCATAATTAACAGGGCCTTGGATCCCCTTGAAAGGCAATAGACCTGTTCATCCAGGGACTTTACTCTGACAAGTACCTTCAGTTCTGGAAAAGTTGCAATTGGATCATTTTGTGTGTGTATAGGAACGGAATGCTATAGATACATTTTCTGATACTGAAAGATGGCCAAGCTACCCTGTTAAATAAAACAACACAAAGCAAAACAAAAACCTAAAGAAGGGTTTGATACCTCTTTTTAAAAAAAGATTTTATTTATTTATTTATTTGTCAGAGAGCGAGAGCGCAAGCAGAGACAGAGAGAGAAGCAGGCTCCCCGCTGAGCAAGGAGCCCTGGGATCATGACCTGAGCCAAAGGCAGCAGCTTAACCGACTGAGCCACCCAGGCATCCCATGTTTGATAACTTTTTGATAAATTAATAAGAATATGATATTAGCACATGTAATGGAAAAAGGGATGGACGTGTATAGCACAGTATTAACATTGCTAAGTTATCTCTGAGATGTGGGAGGAAAGCTAGGGAGCTTTTATTTATAGTTTTATATTTCAGTATTGTCAGAATCTTACAATGAGCTTGTGTTGCTTTAAAAAAATTTTTTTTTAATTTTTTATTTTAAGTAAACTCCACACCACATGTGGTGTTCGAACTCATAACCCCAAGATCAAGATTGGCATGTTCCACCGACTGAGAAAGCTAGGCACTGCAAGTTTGTCTCACTTTTGAAATCAGAAAAACTGTAGGGTTTTGTCATGTTTTTCTTAAAAAAGAGATGAATTCTTGAAATTGGTGAGAATATAGAGAATTTTTCCCATGACTGCTATCTATAGAGCGGGTTGGGATGGGCAGTGGAAGTCTCTGCTAAGCAGAGAGACACTCCCCTAACTCAGGGATGTTACTGGGGGTGGTAGGCAGCCACGGGGTCTCAATGACCCCAGCTTCATAGTATTTACACGCTTGCGTGAGCCCCTGTCCTTGAATGCGGACTGGATCTACTGCCTTGTGTCTAATGAAGAGAATACAGCAAATTAAAAAAAATAGCAATAAAAAAATAAGCTACAAACACTTTTTAAAAAAAGAGAGAGAGTGGGGATGTTACTTCAAAAGTAATGGGATGTTACTTCCAAGATTAGGTAACAAAAGGCTGTGATTTCTGTCTTACTAGCATTCTCTCACTTCCTCTCCCTTGCTCATTTTGATGACACCAGCTGCTGTGTTGTGAGCTACACTACTGAGCAGCCATGTGGCCAAGAGCCTCTGGGGAACAGCAGTTGAGAAACTGAGGCCCTTAGTCTAAGCAGGGTGCAGAAGGGATCCAGCCTTAGCTGAACCTTGAGATGTGTATGGCTCCTGCCCCACACTGTGATCACAGCCTAAGAGAGACCCTGGGCCAGAAGGCACAGCTCAGTTATGCCCAAATTCTTGACCCATAGTAAGAGTGAGATGATAAATGTGTGTTTTAAGCCTCTAAGTTTTGTGGTAATTTGTTCTGAAGCAGTATGTAAGTGATAGAATAGGAAAATGAATGTGACCTCCTAGTTACTTGAATGGGTCAGAGGCTTTGAGAAACAGTAACTTATTAATTAATTGTGTATAAGAAAGTTATTTTTTGAGACTTTCACTGGAGTTTCTGAATTTAGAAACCCAGTATAATTCCCAGGGAGGTAGAGGCGCCTCAGGGAAGAATGCTCTGCTTTCTTTGTACAAATGTTTTCCATACATCAAGGGTATGAAGATACAAGAGTTAAACAGAGTCCTTTATGGTAACCCATCCCCAGGATGGCTTCCAGTCAACCATGCCTGCTGGTTTTCATGTCTTTGTGTAGTCCTACCAAGAATCAGAGCTGACCTGTGTGATCATAAGATTACTGTACATATGACTGTCTGTGCCTTCCAATGTTAAGCCATAAAATTGCAGACTTGGATAGTTTTCCCTGGTAGAAACCAGCTGCCATGTCTTGAGGATGCTCAAGAAACTCCATGGAGAGGCCTAGGTGGAGAAGAACTGAGGCTTCTTCCCAAGAGCCAGTGAAACTTCCAGGCTCTTGGGAAGATCTCCAGCCTCAAACAAGCCTTCAGATGACTGTAGCCCCCACTGACTTCCGACTACAACCTCATGAAAGATTCAAAGCAAAAGATACTCAGGAAGTCACCTCCAAATTCCTGAACTTCAGAAACTCTGAGAGGTAATAAACGATTCTTATTGTTCAAAGCTACTATGTTTTAGAGTTGTACAGCTCTAAACAGTATAATTTAGAGCTCTCTGTACAGTTGGTTGTACAGCAATAAGAAATAAGTTTTTGGTCATTTTTATTGTACAACATACATTTCTTCAATATTTTCTGTACCTCTGCAGTACATCATCTCACTGTGCTAGTCATGGGAGAAGTGTGGTGAGCAAAAGGAGACACAGCGCCTGTTTTCATGGAGTGGACCATTTATTTAGTAGTGATACAGGTAATCAAATGATCAGATAAATAAATGTAAGTTACCAGAGTGCCAAGTGCTGCACAGAAAAAGGACTATAGCTACTCTCGGCTGTGAGGGGGACCTAATTTAGATCAAATAAGATGTGGAAAGATTTTCCTGAGGAAGCACACTAAATGAGGAGTTAGGTGACAGGGAGGGAGAGGGGAAGAGCATCTGGGCAGGGGAAGCAGTGTGTACAAACGCCCTGTGCTGAGGGAGCATGGTGGAGGCACTGAGGGGAGGCCCCTGTGGCTAAGGCTGAGAGACTGAGGAGACATAGAGTTTTGTGGCCATACTAAGGACTTTGGGTGTTATACTAAAAGCAATGGGAGGAATTTGAAGCATTTTAAGAAGTAGAGAACTATAATAGGATTTTGATTTTCAAATCTTTGATTTGGAAAAAAATTTTGGCTGTGTAGAGATGGAATGGAGAGTGTCTGTGTGGCACCAGTTGAAGGCTGTTTCAGTAATCCAGGCATTGTCACCATCAAATGGTATGCTTACATTTCCTAAGCACAGTTGGCCTTCTTGGTATTCTTTAAAAAGAGTAAGTTGTATAGACATAATGCTTGGTCTCTCAGAGTCTACCTGCTAACAAAATAAACCATGGTAGAGTCAAATAGGATGGCACGCAGACGTAAAAGATGGCTGGAAAATTAAGAAACAACTCCAAAAAAGACAGTTAGTACAAAAAGGAACTCTAATTAATATTTCTCGAAAATCTGATATGCCAGACATTTGACATTCTTTACGGGTTTATGCTTCGTAACAACTTTGTGCTGTAGATGACATCGTTGTCACTTTGCTGAAGAATATACAGGCTCAGAAAAGGTAAAGCAACTTGACAAAGACTAAAGAGCGTGCTGGGTCTGTTTGTTCCAAAGCAAAAGCTTATTTGATTATGCCATATCACCTACATCTCTTTTAAGACTCCATTTGTACTCCTTCATGTAGTGGAAAAAGTCTTGTTTATAACCAGACACTGAAATTCTAGTTGATCCTATAATGTCTATATTTCTTCAGGCAATATAATTAACTGAGCTAACCTTATTAAAATGGAGACAAGCCACTTGGGTGGCTTAGTCAGTTAAGCATCTGCCTTCCACTCAGGGCATGATCCCAGGGTCCTGGGATCAAGTCCCACATTGGGCTCCTTGCTCGACAGTTGATAGGGAGCCTGCTTCTCTCTCCCCGTCCCTGGTTCATGCTCTCCTTTGTGTACTCTCTCTCTCTGACAAATAAATAAAATCTTTAAAAAATAATAAAAAATGTAAAAAATGGAGATAATAATACATATATTCATTCATCATTCAGCAAAAAGTACCTGGTCCTTCAGTGAAATATATGAAGGACCCAATTACATACAAGTTTTATAAGCTGATCAAACATAAGTAATCCATGGATCCTGCCCTGGAAGAACCTGTATATGAAATAGACATTTATTAGTTTGTGACATAAGAATCTCCTGTTTCTAAGAACTTGAGTTACAACAAGTTTCCGTATTAGTACAGCATGATCCTTCCTACTCTTCACAGCTGATTGGTCTAGAGGTTGATTCTTGACTCAAGCTGGACCAATTAGAATCCTTCTCTGGGACTTTGGAAGTGGAACTGAAAACGAGAAGTCAGTTTTTGTCTGGGTGTCTGAACTTCAAGATGGAAAACAATAGGGGGCTTCTGATGAACACGGAGAGGAGTCTGGTTGGTAATAAAGCCAAGAATAGTGCAGACCTACAGAGAAATGCAGGCATGTGTTTTAGGGGGTTAGCATGTCAAGTTAAGCAGAACTTTAGTTACTGTCATGTTGTATGGCACCAAGGGGCACCATTTACACAGTTCCTATGAGTGGCCCCCCTGAGAACATGACTGCATGGCATGAATGGGGACCCTTGGAGTTGTGCTATGAGACAGTCCTAGTTTCAGTTGGTAGACAGAGGTCAGGGGCAAATAACTTAGGGTGTTGAATGCAATTGAGTAGCATGTGTGCCATCATTCTACCCCTCCAAAACCCACTGCAAACATCACTAATTACCATGGTCTGCCTTCCTGCTGGTGCCCGACATGTCCTACTCAGCACAGCACTCCAGAGTGACCATTAGTCAGCATGTGCCCTGTGTATATATTTCTTGGACCAACAGCTGTACCATGTCTTTTATAAGTGGCTTTGTCTCCACAGCAGATGTTTTCCCTCTGGCTAGAATCAACACTGGGAATGACATAGAAGTTAAGGAAATCTTTTGCTTTCTATCTGAGGACCAAGAAAATTTGGAACCAGTACTCAATCACTTGGTGGTACAATGGTATCAGTTAATTAACTTGACTCAATACCAAGAATGAACAAGATTCTGGAATGCTAATTGGGTGGTTTCTGATACTGTACTGTTCCCTCTGCCTGGCATTCCTTTCTGCTCTTGTCTATCTGGCAAACTCTTATACAGCCTGCAAGCCTGGTGAAAAGGTTATATTCTTGCAGCTTTTCCCTGTCATACACTCTTGGAGAGGTAATTGCTCCCCATTCAGTATTCAACATGACTTTATTCCTTTCTGTATTCTAGCTTGTTTCCTATAGAATTGCAGGCTGCTTATGGTGTCCATTCCCTAGAATGAAGCTTCTGAAAGATAATGATTGTGTCTTAAATATTCTAAGGAACCCATAAGTAGAGTCAAGAAAGGTGGCGTAATAATTTTTAGTGATTTGTTGTAGCATTGTTGGTAGCATTGTTTTGTAGATTGTTTGTAATTGCCAAAGATCAGAAACCACCTTTCTTTACCTTTAAGGGAAATAAGTGTTGGGACACGTCTGGGACCTTCAAGGATGCCACAGAATAATGAAAGCTGTTCCATGTAAACTTCCTGGATGCCACTACTGGCCAGACGTGAGCTCGAATTCTGTCCCTCAGCCACTGTCTCTGGTGACTTGCGAACCCGCACACTACCCAGACCACTCATGCTCCCCATCATGGCTCTAATTTCTGCCTAAGGCTGACAAATTTTTGGCCTACATGGCCACACTGAAGCCAACTGAAATTGTGCTTGGATCTAGGCTATTTGAATCCAAGGAGGATTATTTAACTCTTTTCATAGTTCTCCATTTGTGCTTCAAATATATTATCCTATCCAGGCACCCCAGGACCTGTGCTAGAACTCAGGATATCTTAGGGGTGCCTGGGTGTCTCGGTGGGTTAAGCACCTACCTTTGGCTCAGGTCATGTCTCCCCTGCAGTAGTAGTTTCGAGCCCCACATTGGGCTTCCCGCTCAACGAGGAGCCTGCTTGTCCCTCTGTCCCTCACCTCGCTCATGCTCTTTCTCTCTCACAAATAAATAAATAAATAAAATCCTAATTAAAAAAGTAAGTCAGGATACTTTCTATGACTCTGCTCAACCAATATGATGCAAACAATAGATATTTGGTGAGCATCGACTATGTCAGGGGGTTGCGGGGAGTAAGACATAGCTGTGACCTCAGAAAGGTTGCACCTTCCGGTGGAAAGTTCAAGAGGTTGGTTGCTCTAGAGCAGGAGCTAGATGCTGGGCTGAAAAATACGGGAGACATAAAACGTGGGGCAGGAGCCGGATAGTCTTCAGTTCGTCTTTCATGCAGACAGCCTTTAGGGATCGGTTTCCTAGAGAAGAGATGTAAACATAGATAATTTATGTTTATTACTTAAACATCCAAGTAACATCAATGAAGGAAAACAAACGTTGAGAGGGGAAGCTCGAGCCCACGTGGCCTGTGGTTGGCTCATCACCGCGGGGAAGTAGTGCCCCCTTGCGGCCGATGCTGTGTGGTACCTCTGTGGGTCCCAGCCTGGCTCGAGAAGCACCTGCATTTTAGCGCTCCGGACTTTTGGAAACTGGGGTTTTCACATATTTCTCCATCAGTGATACCGGGCTGAAGTGGAGATGGGGTTAGGGAAGATCCCCGGCAGGATTACGGACAGAAGCAGCCTTATTGTAGGGCACCCCTGTCGGAAATGTTCAGAGCCAAATCAATTTCTTTATTGGGTTCGTCTTCCCATTCCCAGTCACCTTGGTGCTCTTTTTTGTACCTTTTTTGGTTTCTAAGGTTAAGTTATTTGTAAATCTAAAGGGGAAAAATGTACTTAGAGATTTTGGGTTATTTGCTCAATTTCTGTCCAAAGCAAACCATGGAAATAAACCCCAGCATTTTTGTGGTTTAGAAAGAAAGGGTTTTTAAACACTTCGAGTCAGATGGAGAATTGGGGTAGGGCCTTACTTGAACGAATCTGTCTGAGAGCCACATACATGATCAGCAGCAATGAGTCTGAGTGCGGGTGCATGGAGGAATCAAGGCCGCAGGAGTAGAGAGAAGAAAGAGGGCGGGAAGGCAGCAGCAGCAGGAATGAACAGCGAAAATAATTCGGGAAAGGAAAGCAGAGCAGGAAAATGCCAACAAGGAGTGGAAACAGTACAGGTAGACAATAGCAGTTAGAGTCTCTCCAGATCCATACGAACCCACCCATGTGTGTGAGGGTCACACGCAAAGAACACGGCGGAGTACCTGTTGTTGGCGTCGTGCCTGGCGAGCCGAGCCTTGGTTCCTTATCCACACAGGTCTATGATTTTGATTCGGATTTCCTCAAGCCCAGTTATCTCAAAGATGTCCTATCTCCTAGGATTTCTTCTGCAAAAACTCGAATCCTCCACTGGCTTTGAAATCAGAATGAGGGCACGCCAAGATCGTCCTCCAAGACAAGCTGCTAATTTGGGGTACCTCCAAAACAGGGGACTGGACAATTACAGTGCAGGTGACCAAAGTGACTCTTACCAATTCAATTAGGCAATTAATTTTTAGTTATGACCAACAATATATTGAGCTTGGCTAATGAAATCAGAGATTGAGGCTCCGGTTCTTGCTAAATGGAATTAGGACAAAACTAATTAAAATAGAAGTTTATTAGTTAAAATACAGCATCTGTGAGAACATGGAAAATGGAGAACATATTGAAAATACTGCATGAAGAGTGGGGTGCCTGGGTGGCTCAGTCAGTTAAGTGTCCAGCTGGATTTCGGTTCAGGTCATGTTCTCAGGGTCCTGAGATGGAGCCTCACCTTTCCTAGGGCTCTGTGCTGAGTGTGCAGCCTGCTTAAGACCCTCTCTCCCTCTCCCTCTGCCCACCCGCCCCACTCTCTCTCCCTCTAAACCCCACCCCCCAAACCAAAAAACTGCATGAAGAATGACACACAGGGATGCCTGAGTGGCTCAGTTGGTTAAGCGGCTGCCTTCGGCTCAGGTCATGATCCCAGGGTACTGGAATCGAGTCCCACATTGGGCTCCTTGCTCAGCAGGAAGCCTGCTTCTCCCTCTGCCTCTGCCTGCCACTCTGTCTGCCTGTGCTCACTCTCTCTGATAAAAAAAAAAAAAAAAGAATGACACACAGAGAAATTACAAGCTTTGAGGAGCCCTAGGCCACTTTTCTCTTTTCTAGTGGAGTTAGGCATGTTATGAGTGTTGAACTCTAACCTCACAGCTTTAAAAGTTATTGAAAAGCAAGTTAAACTCACAGTGAAGAAATAGCTATGCTCTGTGTGCTGCTGGGTATGTCATTGTAGTTCCTTTTCGAATCTTCTTCTGACCTCAGCACCTGTCTACTCTCCTCACCTCTCTGAAGGGCTTCCAAGTGGATTTTTCCTCTCAACAGTAGCCCCCATGCATCCAGGGTTGAGATTTCTAGAGGAAACCCCAATCCTCTTCTCTCCTGGAAGTATCTGTATTCCCCAAGTTCCAGACTTGAGGGAAAAGTGTGGTATAATCTTAGAGTCAGGCAGAAAGAATTGGAATTTCTGTTCTGGCCCCTACAAACCATGGGATCTTCTATATGTTCTCCAAGCTTCAGTTTTGAAGATACATCATAAATACTCAACAAAGGGTATAATGTGCCCATTATGATGGACACATCATAAATACTCAACAAAGGGTAGTTTTTCTATCTTAATCCACATACTCTCACTCAGAACCTTGCTTTGGAAATTAAAAGCCGTGATATGCTGGGGGTACTATGCCTCTGATCTCTTGTTACTTGTGTTCTATCTGGGTTAGGGTTTTTTCTTTTATAAAGCTCATGTAAGGGGCATCTGGGTGGCTCAGAGGTTAAGCCTCTGCCTTCAGCTCAGGTCATGATTTCAGAGTCCTGAGATTGGGCCCTGCATCGGGCTCTCTGCTCAGTGGGGAGCCTGTTTCCCCACTCTCTCTGCCTGCCTCTCTGCCTACTTGTGATCTCTGTCAAATAAATAAAAAAATCTTAAAAAAAAAAAAAAAGGATTCTATCCTATCATGTTTTTTAAAAAAATAGCTCATGTACCTCTGGACCACATGGACCCAGGCGGAATTACTGATGTTCAACTGGCATTTTAAGAAAGGTTCAACTGGCATTTTAAGAAATGCTCGAATATATTTAGAGGATAAAATTATTGATACCTGTTTAAGTGAAGTTATTACTGACAAACATACTTATTACTAGCGTACTATTACTTTTCTATTATGTTCTTCATGATCCTTGGTAACACAGTAAATGCTTAAAAAATAACAATTTGCGGGGCACCTGGGTGGCTCAGTGGGTTAAAGCCTCAGCCTTCGGCTCAGGTCATGATCCCAGGGTCCTGGGATCGAGCCCCGCATCGGGCTCTCTGCTCAGCAGGGAGCCTGCTTCCTCCTCTCTCTCTCTGTCTGCCTCTCTGCCTGCTTGAGATCTCTGTCAAATAAATAAATAAATAAATCTTAAAAAAAAAAACAATTTGCTAATTTGTAGCATCTATAGATTGATTGCACATACATGCTACTGAGTTTCCTTATGACATCAGCACACTTACTATCAAATATGACTGTTGCCTACATGGTGTGGTCACCTAATTACCAAGAGGGGATGTGTGCCATTTTGCCCCCTTTAAAAATGGCAAGGGCAAAACAAAGAAAAATGGCTACAATGAAACAAAAAACCCTAGAGACTCAAGTAGAAGGGAATGGAAGGGAAAGAACTACTTTTGTGTCCAAAGTGCCCCTTAGGATTTGTATTGGTTTTCTGCAATCACCCTAACCCCCTAAGCTGGTCTGGCAGTGTAGTCACCACCCCCTAGGCTCAGTCAGCCCAGAGGAATCGGGTGAGCCAGTGGTCTCCAGCCAGCATCCACTCTGAATCAGTCCCTGTGCTGCCCTAATTGTTAAATTTTTTACTCTCTCCCTGAGTGAAGCGGATACGCTGGCAGATTTAGGAAACACCCATTTGGGGAACTATAAAATACGGAACTCCAGAATATTCTCCAATAACATTGACAGTCATGAAAATGACATTAAGAAGTATTTTACAAAGAAGTATTGCAATACCACTTCGGTTTTCATTTTCAAGTTTGTAAGGGGTTATGCTGTACCTACTTGACTATCTATTTTTTCGCTTAACTCCCAGCCTTCTGAGTTGCCCTTTCGGTTTCTAGAGCTTTAGAGCAAGCATCTAATCAGGGCCAGTGTGGACACAAGAGAGGCTGTGGAGTGAGAAAGGGTGTACAGGCTAGGAGCAATGGACCACAGCTGCTAGGCTACCTGGCACATTCTAGTTTTGGTCTTTGGGCAGTGATACTTGGGGGCTCAGCTGGCATCCAGATGGCTATGGAATCATTCCCAAGGCTCCAGCGGTACCCTGCCTTCATCAATGACTCTCTCCTTTACATGTGAGTAAAGGAGATTTAGAAATCTTCTGTACCAAATTACTTCTTGTCGAAAATACCATAACCTACTGGGAAAAGAGGAAATCTTCCCCCTTAATTAACCCCACATTCATAAGTATTAAACTAAGAGAAAAATAAATTATTCAACACTGACATTTTATTTCCTGAACTTTATCATTTTTACAAAACAAAACAAAAAGCAGGTATCAAAAACAGCAAAGAGGTTATAGAATTTCTCCACCAGTTCTCACATAAGACAGTGATTACAAAACTGGTGTCCAATGTAAATACTAAACACAGGCTGATTTCCCTCTTGGTCATGTGCATTCAGGTGGTTTGTTTTGGAGATACTGAATGATAACATTTTATAAGCACCGGTCATTTTTTGAGAACCGATTTGGTTTGTCCAACAAAGTAAACACTTTTTGCTATGTGGCATTTTCCTTTTTTAAAAACCACTGAGCTAAAATACAGACTGTTAATGTGTCTGGATCTGAACCAAATATTTTAAGATCCTAATTACCCTGAAGAACACTGAAGACATTTATAGGGCATATTAAACACTAGTTATATACCTCATAATGTCTAAGGCAGCTATTATATTTCTAAAGAAAAGAGCGTTTCATTCAGAGGCTGCCCAGAGTTTGAACTTCATCATTGTTTCCACGTCTTTTCTCATTTGGAGTAGTTTCCCCACATTGGGTCATATTATTAGACAAAGTTTTATGCTCGTGCTAAACTGGCTCTGGCATTTCCTAGATACATTTTTGTAGAGCAAGACTCCTTGCTCTGGACCCTGGAGACCACAAAGAAATCGAGAGGCCATGATTATCGGATGCAGAGAGGAGGAGGTGTACTTAAGCTCATGTGATCTGGAGATAAACAGAAACAAAGCTGCAACTTGGAGTGGTGTTCACCCACCACTCATTCCAGAAACACATTTTGCTTAAATAAGGGAATTCTGGTCCAGTTTTGCAATGTTAATAGCTGCCAGTTTCTCAACTGTATTTTTTATAAAGATCATTTCCTGGCTAGCAATGAGTTAGGAAACTGGCCTCAAATTCTGATCAAATTTCTCACTATTAGTCAAAAACAAAACAAAACACCTTAAAAAATGCAAAACAAAACAAAACCCCACCAAGCCAATAGGGGTTAAAATTGCACAATTAAACTTGAAGGCAAATTGTACTATATACAGACAGGTATACACTGAAATCGTTTTTGAGCATGGAATACTCCTGTTCATAAACATTTCCTCTGTATTATCCCAATTTTCATGAAAGGAAAACTGATATGTGATTTTCTTCTTTACAGATATGAAAAAAGGAAGCAAGAAGGCAAAGCTGAGAGAAACAGATGCTGCCTGAAGGGCAGCGGTGGCATTTGGTTGTTTTGGTCTTTGTACCAGCGACTCCCACACACCCACAGGCTATCCAGTTCCTGCCGACTACACGGTTTTCCTTGCAGTCAGGACTCGCACAATGGATCCGACTCCTCCAGCAGCAAGTGCCTAAGAAGAAACCAAAATGTAAGTGCTGATGGGATCAGAAAGGGTCAATTCTCATACCAACTAAAACATTTTTCTTAAAGAAGGAATGTGTCCAGCTATCGGCTTTGGATTCATTAATTTTCACACGGATTTCTTGCACACCCATTGTGCGCCAGGCACTGTTCTCAGCACACAGAGACCCACACCACCTTCGGAGTCTCTGCCTCGTGCACCCACATGCCATTGAGACAGTAGCTGATATTCTACTATGTTGTTTTCGCGTAACAGGATGTTCTTACAGCATGTGCTTGCCTAAAACAAGCGCTTACATATAAATTAGGAATGCATATTGCTCTCTTAGCTCTGTCAGGAAGAAATTCAAACTGGGATCAACTGCCCTAAGTTCCATTTAGATTAGCCAGTCTGTCAGATTCTTTTTATTCCCCCAAGCTAAGAATGTTATTATTCAATAGCTAAGAACTTGGGAAGTTTAATTTTGACTTTACCTTCAAAAACTGCAAGTCTAGAGTATCAGGAATTGAAAGTTCTGGCTTACTTCCTGAATACTTCTGTGTACTGGGTACCGTGGTGGATGCTAGGGACAGAGCTTCTTCTGGTCTACCAGGAAGGGACAGATATGTAAGGAGAACATGCTAGTATAATGTATGCAGTGACAGAGGTGTGCCCTCCATGAGGAGGCACTCAGGCACAGAGAAAATCCTGAGCAAAGGTCGAGGAGTGTGAAACAGTACAGTGTATTCTGGGAAAGCACACGATTATGCTGCTCACTGCCGGAGCACGGGGGGAAGGACAACATAGCAGAGGAGTGGCTAGACTTGGGAACTTGGGCTTCATTCTGCAGGTGGCTGACAGGGTAGATCTGGATTGGAGAGACCGCATTCTGGCAACCGGGTGGAGAACAGATTTGAGGGAGGCAGAACTGGTAGCTGGAGGCCCAGATAGGAAGTTACAGCAACAGACGGAGAGAGGCTGCAAAGAGCTGCACTAGGGAGGTATCCGAGTGCATGGCTGGAGAATTACTTAGACAGAATGGCAAAAAACTGGTGACTGATGTCAGGAAGCAATCAAGGCTTAACGTGGGCCTCAGTTTCTCCATCCACCTAAACAGGTATGACAACAAGCTTTCTCTCCTAGTATTTTTATGAGGATTAATGGCGTTAATATTTGTGAAGTGCTTGGGAGAGTGCTTGGAATACAGTAAGTGCTCCACCAATGGCTGCTATGATCCTGACACTGGACAAGAACCACGTGGCTTAGGTTTTTAAGTGGGCTCTTCATCTCTAAACTGAGGATGACAAAGATGTTTATATACCTTGTAGGGTCATTGTAAGGTTTAAATGAAACATCAACTAATGGTACAGTGACCATATACATTACTCTCCAACTGGTACACTGGAGACTGAAAGGGAACTAGTCATAATTATGTTGGGAGAACAGGTATAAACTGGGGCCATCTTGGGAAAATCCTGGTTACCCCATCCATAAAAGTTAGCTCTCTTTATCTGGTCACAGATGAGCCATCAAATGACTTGACAAAGACAAGTTTTACAATCTCTTTAGTGTGTGTTTTCATCACTGAATGTGTTGTAAATGAGAATCTCTTAAAACCAAGGTCAGTAAGCATAAATCTAAACTTGCATTTTCATGCATTTATTTGTAAAAACAAAGATGTACAGCCGAGAAGTCAAAATAATAATTTAGGTGGTAGAAGGTGTGTCATGGTTACTTTCTATTATAAAGGAGCCAGTCATAGTGACTTAGAATTTGTAACTTACCTTTTCATGCCACTGCAATAACACAGCACTGCTATTGTCAGAGGGGCTCTCGAAGCCTTTATAAATATACTTCATTAGAAGATCCACACCATTCTTGTCCAGGGATTGAACTGCCTTTTCAATATCATTTGCTTTAAAAGAGATGAGCACCTTCAAAACAATGCTGCCTGCTCGATCCTGGGGATAAATAAAGAACAGAACATTTATTTTTATCTATCAATTTATTTATTTTTAATTAATGTCTTTTAAAAAAAGATTTTATTTTATTTATTTGACAGAGAGAGAATCACAAGTAGGCAGAGCAGCAGGCAGAGAGAGAGGGGTAAGCAGGCTCCCCGCTGAGCAGAGAGCCCGATGTGGGGCTTGATCCCAGGACCCTGAGATCACAACCTAAGCTGAAGGCAGAGGCATAACCCTCTGAGCCACCCAGGCGCCCCAGAACAGAACATTTAGACGTGCGTGTGAAGTGGTTGTTCCAGAAAGGCTCCACTGAGGTGACATTAAAACCTGATGGGACGTAAAGAAGCATCCTTGGGTATATCTGAGAAAACCATTTCAGACAGAGGAAAGAACAAATGCTGTTATTGTGTGTCCAAGGTGTTCAGAAAGCTCCCTGGAGGCCAGAGCGATATGGCAGAATAGTAGGACAGGAAGTCAGAGAGGCAGCGGGAAGACAGACCACATAAGCCCTGCAGGCCACTGTGAGGATTCTGGGTTTAAGAGAAATGAGAAGATGTTGGAAGGTTTTGAGAAGAGCAGTGATAAACTGACTTGTATTTTAACAGGATCCGTTTGGCTGCCATGCAGAGAATAAGCTGATGCCGTGCTGGTGGGGGGGGGGGGGCAGGGAACGAGGCAGAGCTGGCAGAGACCAGTTTGGAAGGGACTGCGATAATATAGGCTGGCTTGGGCTCACATCGGAGCAGTGGAAGGGGACAGACTCTTGACATGTCTGAAGGAGAGCTGAAAGGATTTGCTTACAAACACATATGATAACTTGCCCATTTTATTAAATCTGTATTTAAATTTTACTTCTTGACCTCAAAAAAACCCCGAGGACAAAGAAAAAAATGAACTACAATTCTATATTGAACCATCCTTCAATAATAATAAATAAAAATAAGCTTTTAAGAACACTCATTTTAAGTTTCATATCTACAATCAAGATATAAGATATAGTGATCTTCATTTTACGATTTTTTTTTCTTTGATAAAAGGCTGCTCCAAGAGCAAAGTCATTTTTTCACCCATGAAGGAAGCAGAGAACACTTAATTTACCCTTTCAACAATTTCACCTCGCCTATTCAAGAGTGGTATCTTTGGCATTCCTCATGTTCAGGAGTTTACAGAATGTTTCTACCACCTATCGTTGTCTTCAGTTTAAAGACTATGCAATTACCCAATTTAGAAAAATATTCTTAACCACCACAGCTATAACTTCCCACCCGCAAACTGTGATAAAAACTCACCTATGTAAAAGCAGAAGGTGGTAAAAATGGAATTTCAATGACCTCTCTCATCATTTTCAAAAACCAAAGAAAATGTTTCCTCTCATTGTTGGCGAGGTAATTATTAATACATCTACTTAAATTATTACTTGTATTCAGTTAAAGGGATCCTTAGGGCTCCTATAGACAATGGGGTCAGAACTCTGGGCTTCATTTTAAACAATCAGTAAGTAAGTTCTCCAGAATTTCCAGAAAGATCGCTGCTGGGGATGCTAAGTCATGTTTTTCTGGCAATATCTACCACCTGTACCAAAAGCCTTAAAAAATGTGCATTCTAAAAACCCAGCAATTCACTTCTAGGAATTCATTCAAAGAAAAAAGGTAACAATATACCCCAAATGTTCATTTCAGTACTGTTTACAACAACAGGTCAATAACCTAAACATATGACAAAGGAGATTAGTTACATGTAAACTGCAGCCTATCTATATGCAGCCATTAAAAAAGATGCTTTTGAAATAAACTTACTGCCAAGGAAAGATGTTCATATATATTTTTTTAAAAAAAAAAGCCAGTTATAAACCTCCATTAAAAAAAAAAAAAAAAAAGGCAAGACAACTAATACAAAAACTCTGTAAGCATACAGCAACACCAAAAAGTAATAACTGGCTACCTCTGGACAGGGGGATGACGATTATGCTTTCCTCCCCACTTCTCTGAGTTTTCTATAAACATTTAATACTTGCATAATTTAGAAAAATTTCTAAAAAGCAACCAAATAGAATCTGTTTATTTTGCAAGAGTTTTGTTTATTCTTCAGGCCTTTGCTCAAATTCAACCCAAGTGCCTCCAATAACACACAAAAAAGCTCTCATTCTCATAACTCAGTATTGGATTGCTGTTTTTCACATATAAACTTTTACCTATCAAACTACAGAGTAAGCTCTTCCACATCAAAGACAATAAATGGTTAAAATATTTGTTGACTTCACGACACTTCAGAGGATTCTGGTAAGAAAGCTTCAGTATCAGCAGAGATCACTGTGTGTCTGGGACTTACCTTCACTGCCTGACTCTTGGTGTTGATAGGGGGATTTTTCAGAGCTGCCTGGAGGGCGGCAGTCATATTTCCTGTGATGCAGGTTAAGGGGATAGCACCAAAGGGCAGCCCCCAGGAAAGCACTGTAAATATCATTGGTTCTTAAGACCTGACTTTATGCATAGAAAGAAAAATTACCACGGTCACTCTGTTGAATATTGGAAAACTCAGCATGTTGGTTTCAAGGATGTCAATCAAATGTAAAATATTGAAGACATAAGAGAAAGTAATAAGGCAAAGACCAGTTCTTGTCTGGCTCTAACTACTAAATGAACACTTTGGTGATAGCCTTTTCTTTTCCAGTAAGACACAGATGCAAACATTACCCAGTTACATTTCTAAAAAATTATACGTATCTCAGAATTATCAGGTCCCAAAATGAAACAGCATATTCTCAACCAAGATTTCTTTTTATGTGATTCTGACTGGAAAAATAAAGACCAAATGTTTGCTAGAATCATATTCTATATGAATTGAAATGCGGGTAGAAAATGCTGGTGATTATTGCAGCACTCTAAATGATATACCTCAGCAATCTCTCAATATTAATGAAAAGAGGCACTACAAAAGATCTAGTAATTCAAGGACCTTTAGGTAGTAGCTTAATTTTTGTTTTGTGTTATTTTCTCTTATATTTCATAAAGGTTATTGAAACTGTTTTAGGTCATACCTATTAAATTTAGTCTTTGAAAGCACCAGTGAGTTAGCAAGTATGAGACACGGAAGGCCAATCAGACTGTCAGAATATACAGTCATTCCCCTAAAAGGAAAACCACAGAGTTCACTTGTTCCTCCATCTGTAGTGCCTGGCTCAGAGCTTGTCTCTTCTGGTTGCAACAAGAGAAGAGACAGTATCTTTTTATTTTACTATAGTGATTAAAAAGCAGATCCATTATATGGATACAGCGGTACCAGTTAAGACTCATCACCCATCAACCTATAGTTAGTTCACAAAACATCATTTATCCATCACAACGAGTGTTTTCAGACAGAGTCATGTCCACTGCTTCTGTCTGGGAGAAAGAGAGAAAAAAAAGTCTGACCAAAAAAAGCCCCAAAACCAAAAAAACCCCTCTGGGTGGCGGTCAGCTGTTATTTTCAAGGGTTAACGGAACTTCTAGAAAAGCACGTCTTTTGCAGACTGGCTCATTTTTAAGACCTAAAGCATTTAAGTATTTAAGTAATGCAGAATAGCAACAGCTGACTGTGAAAGTTGTGGAAATAAAAAAAAACATCTGTATGTTGATAAATGTTTAGTGCTGTATTTTAGGTGCCTTTAAGACTAGATATAGTTACAACCAATATTTTCACTCATATTTCTCCAATATACTTTATTTAATAGGACACTGATGAGGAAAGGGTTTACAGTCTTCCCTATCTTATAATACATTCAAGAATAATTAGAAATGAGTGAATTCAGTAATTGAGATTCTCTAAAATTACAGCATTAGTTGTTGCAACATTTACATTCTTCTAAAAAAGATGTGATGCAAATGTGCAAATTTATGAATATTCAAATATGCAAAAACAAAACCCAGGAACTGACAGCCGCATTTTAACTGAAATGGAAACGATTTCAGGGTTACAAAAATGATCCTGCTTTGAACAAATGACTCATCGTCTATTTTATTCACTGGGGTTTATTTTAAATATTTCCAGGGATTCTCCATATGCAATCCCTCTTTCCATTGTCCCTCGTTTATCAGGTAAAAAGCCTCCAACCTTCCTTCTCGGGAGTTGGTTGTTTCGTACTCTTTCCCTTCCTCCCGGTTAACAAATTCTGTACCTTGCAATCTTTATCTTGCCAAATTCCTTTCTCTTTACATAATAATGCTTTTAAAAAACGCCCAGGGGCTAAAAGGACCGAGGGCCTCCATTCTGCAAACCGCCCCATCCCTCCCAGCAAGGAATAAACTCTCCCAACGCTGCCAAAACCAAACCACCCAACAGAAGCAGCAGCCTGCTAACTCCCAATCACAAATTTCTGGAGCCGAGGTGACTCCAGCCAGCACCGTCCTGGGGAGGACAACGTGAGCGCCCCCCGAGAGCCAGAGGGCAGCCCCAGATGCCTCCCCCCGCGCCGCGGCGAGGGCGCGGCCGGCCCCGCCAGTTCCCGGAGGCAGGAACTCCGGCCGCAACCTGAGGAATCGGGGCGGGCAGGGCGCCCCGGGAAGGGCGAGTTTCCGAGGCGGGTCCCCGGGGTCTCGGGGCGACTCGGGCAGAAATGGGAGTGTCCCCTGCCCTCTCAGAGCGGAGGCCCCCAGAGAGACAGATTTAAGTCATGGGCCGCTGGGGGCAGCTCCGCGCCCCTGGCCCGGGGGGCTGCGGGGTCCCGGGAGAGGGGCGGGGCGGGACGGGGAAGGGAGGCCAGCAGACGCAAGGATATTGCCGCAGGCAGGAGTCCACCTCGCCTTCGTCGGGCCCGGCCTGCCCGTCGCCCCCGTCTTCCTCGTCCACGAACTTGTTCTCGTCGTACTCATCCACGTCCACCTTCCGGAACCGGGCCGACGACACCGTGTTCTTCGACATCCCCGATCCGGACCGGCGGCGAGAGCCTCCTCTGGGTTGCTGCCTCTACCTCGGTAAGCGAAGCTCACCAGGAACCCGCTGCCTGGCGCCTTCACTTCCCTCTTCCGCTCTGGGGCGTCGCCGGCAGTCCGGGCTCGGGCGCTTCTGGGCCTGCGCGCTGGCGGCGCTCCTTCCTCCTCAGCTTCATGCTCTTCTCTAGCCTCCTACGCCGCCCCCGCTCTTCCCCGGGGAGCGCGCGCGAGGGAGGGAGCGCGCTGAACGCAGTGCGCAGGCGCGGGCTCTCTGCAGGAAAGGGGCGGGGCTGGGAGAAGGAGGCGGGGGCGGAGGGGGCGGGGCAGGGGGAGGGCCGAAAGCGGGGCCGCGGGCTGAGGGAAGAGGCAATTGGTCGTCTGGTGCCGTCATGTGATCCTCAGAGGGTTTCCATAGCAACGCTTCTCTGCGGTCCAGTCGGGGCGGGGGGTGGGGGGGGGTCCTTAGCTTGGTGGCTATGGGCACTGGGGGCGGGTGGCTTTTGCTGCCGCCGCCGCTGCCGGCGACCTGTCATCTGGGTCCTGCGTGAGGTCCGGCTGGCCCGGACTTGCCTGTGAGGTGGGATGGACTGGTCGCCGGGCCGCGTCCCCTGCAGTTGGCAGGAGTCTGGGGCGGAGTGATGCGCGCCCGGGCGCCCGGCGTCGTTTTAGTTGTCAGAGACATCACTTCGGACCGTGCACTGCCGGTGGCTGCGCTCCTGAGCCGGGAGCCCCTTTCCCCGGGTTGGAACTACGCTGTGCAGCCAGCGGGAGGTCCCCAAGGACGGAGTCGAAAGGTCATATCTTATCCGTCAGTGCTGTGTGACAGCATCCCGACGGCACCTGCAGAGTAGGTATCATATCCGTCGCGAGGGAGGGGAGGGTTCTGGGCAGGGGCCGGGGTGGCAAAACTGGGGCGAACCTGTGGAACTTGGGGTAGGGTCAGTCACGGACATCTTAAAATAAGTGGCTGTTTGGAGCAAAATTGTTAGAAAAGGATAGGGGCGAGTTACGCTCTCTGGCGATGTGGGGAAACAAAACGTGTGAGAATTAGTGAAAACCAGATCTTTAAGATTTATATTTGTGACTTAAGATTTGTATGATCCTGCTAGGCCAGCTTTTCCTTACATTTCACATCCTCGTTTCTGAGAGCAAAGCTCTTATAAGAAGATAGAGGCACTAGCACTAAAGAAATGGTAGTTGTGCTCTGTGTATAACACTGAAATACAGATATTTGCAGAATAAAATAAAATTATTTTGGACATTCAACTGGACGCTGCTCAGATAGCTTTATGTTTTCCTGACATCCTGTCAGGTCTAGCTCAATTCCATCTCAAGCTGAAAGCCGGTTGTTGCCCTGTTAACACCCCCAATCCTTGGTTTTCTGTGCTGTATTGAAAAGAGCACTGGACTCAGAGTCGGAAAACCCTGGCTCAGGTCTTTTCGACTCGTAATCCATTTGATTGAGGCATTCCACTTAAAATTCTGAATTTCAGGTTCCTCGTCGCTGAAGTGGAGCTAATAATGTGTACTTCACGAGTCTGTTCTGATGATTAAGTACAGGAAAGTGTTCCGAAGCTCTAAAATTCTATGTACATGTAAAATACATCTTACCTGTACCATTGATTTTGGCACTAGTCTTATGAATTATTTAATGACAGATCATGTTTTATTTCGTTCCTGGAAGAGATCAAAAGATTCTGGAGGGCAACGACTTGTCTTATATTTATTTTGTATCTTATTTACATCTGATATAATGCTCGGCATGCAGGCAGAACTCAATACATTTAGGTACTCAGTTATTCATTGATGAATGCATAAATGTTTGAAAGTCAGAGTGAACATAATGCATCAGTAAGGAAAGGAAGAGAGATCTCAAAATCAACCATTTGTTGGACAGATACGCATACATATGTATATATGTGTATCTATATCTACATTGACATGTATACATATATATATATGTGGAGATATATACATATATATGTGTATGTATATGTATATATGGAGAGAGACAGAGGGAGTTCTCAGGAATGGAATGCATCCTTTCTTGGAAGGAAGAAGCAATATGGCATTTTTCTCTTCTCAATTAAATCACTCTTATAGAAAAATATATCATTTAGGTGGTGGAAGTGACATTTCTTTAAGATTCAAGTTATGAGGGGCACCTGGGTGGCTCAGTGGTTTAGGCCTCTGCCTTCGGCTCAGGTCATGATCTCAGGTTCCTGGGATCGAGCCCCACATTGGGCTCTCTGCTCAGCGGGGAGCCTGCTCTCTCTCTGCCTGCCTCTCTGCCTACTTGTGATCTCTCTCTGTCTATCAAATAAATAAATAAAAATCTTTAAAAAAAATTAAAAAAAAGATTCAAGTTATGAGCAAACACATGATAAAGAACTCCTCCATGCTCTGTTTTCAGAGAGCAGAGGAAATTTTTCTACCTGTTGGTAATATTTATTTTAAAAGGTCATATGCCAGGGGCGCCTGGGTGGCTCAGTGGGTTAGAAGCCTCTGCCTTCAGCTCAGGTCGTGATTCTGGGGTCCTGGGATCCAGCCCCGCATCAGGCTCTCTGCTCAGCAGGGAGCCTGCTTCCCTTCCTCTCTCTCTGCCTGCCTCTCTGCCTACTTACGATCTCTGTCTGTCAAATAAATAAATAGAATCTTTAAAAAAAAAGTCATATGCCAATGTATCAGACCATTACTATGGTGAGTGGCATTATATAATTTACAATAAAGATTTGTTTTACTATTTCCTGCTCAGTTTCAATCTTTTGCTAACTTTGGTAAGAGCTCAACAGTATACTTGTTTTGATGTGAAAGATGATTGTACTCTTTTGTTCTTCTAAATCAAGATTTTCTTTGAAGAGAAAATTGAACATTAGAAGCGCTATTGAGAGCAAACAGAAACAAGGATTTAAGACTAATATATCCCTTCTCTTAATTTCTCTTCTTTTGTATTAGGTCTTATTTAGGAAATGTCTCTGTTCTCTTATTTTAGAACTAGGAGGAATTCTGGGGTAGAAATCAACTTAAGGGAATAGTGAGAGGAATTTAAAAAATTGAGTTGCTCAAGGGTATAATTGATTTGATTACTCAGAATTTTGCTCTATATGTTGAATGTGTTAAATATAACTAATTCTCAGTTGCATAATGCATAATACATTTGAGATGTAATAATGTCAAAAGGTCCTTTTCCAATGTGGTATTTTTTATTGTCTTGCAATGATAAGTACCTAGTATAATAGATATGAAACATATTTGTACCCAATGAATAATCTAACAATTTTGCAATCATTTTTAGAGAGTGAGTATTTCTTAATGGATACATTAATTTCCTCCCTACCCTAATCAGCTAACAGTCAAATCTATAAAGCTTTAGGGAAGTGTGTGTGTGTGTGTGTGTGTGTGTGTGTGTGTGTAGAAACCTGTCCTTAATTATGTTTTAATTAGATAATACACATTATTCCACTTTCTTGCAAATTACAACTTTTTATGTTAACCATGGTACTTAATTCATTTTATGTAATATTATTCTCCCTATTTTATTTTCCAAATGAGTGTGTATCCCTGAAATAACAGATCTGTAGGTTTTAAGACATTTTATTTACTGTGCAAATAACCTGGTTTAGTTGAATACTAAAGTATTCAGACTAAATCTGAATTTTCTCAAGGTTAATGCTGCGTGATAGTATGTAGCTCCTTTTTATTATCTGTGATAATGCAAAGAGTGAAGAATCTTTTTAATTAGAACGGATTTTGATAAAACTATTTTATAATAGGTCTTTCTTTTCAGATATTTTAAACTGAGTGCTCTACTACCATGTGCTTGTTTTCCCCAGCCTTGACACTAAATACTTAACAAACGAAGACACTGAATCCCACAGCAATGAGATGGAAGTGAGGCCAGTGTTAATCAAACACATCAAACATGTGTTATAAATATAAAATAAATAAGTGAAGTTCAGTTCTGGTAATGGTGATGTAATACCACTGTTCTCTAGAAACATAATTAGTACAATATAAGAAGATTTTTTTTTTAAAGATTTTATTGATTTATTTGACAGAGAGAGAGGCCCAAGTAGGCAGAGAGGCAGGCAGAGAGAGAGGGGGAAGCAGGTTCCCCGCTGAGCAGAGAGCCCGATGTGGGGCTCAATCCCAGGACCCCGAGACCATGACCTGAGCTGAAGGCAGAGGCTTAATCCACTGAGCCATCCAGGCACCCCTATAAAAAGATTTTTTAGCATGTTACCTAGACTATAGTTGGTCTAATGCTTGTACATAATATCCAAATGAACTAGTTCTGTGTTGAACCACTAGCCTTCCATTCCATTTTTGCTTTGTGGTTTATTTTAGCTTTATATAACTTTATGATTTTACATTAGGATGGAATAGATAGGGTGAACTATTTTATAATGGGGCCTTTATTTATATGTTAGTACTTATAAGATTAAAAATTTTAATCTGTTCTCTTGTCTCAGGAAAAACTTTTAGTGCTAAATCAAACAAAAATAAATCTTATTTGTTAAACATTGTTTTGAATTGGACTCTCTGTTTAATTTTTTTACCTGCTTATAATAATATTAAGAGAAGCTATGGATTTAAAAATTTATTTATTCTGTATTCTTTCCCACTGCTGGGATCTCTTATTAATGCTAACAGTTGTTTTAGGGTTGCATTTCTTGTCATAGTATATAATCATAATATTTAAGATAAGGATAACTAACATTTTCTTTTCTAATATTTATATCACTTTCATTTATTTTTTTTTTAATCTTATTGCATTAGTCGTACTCGCAAAAGCAGTGTTGAAAAACTGGGTGATATTAGGGATCTCTTCCTTGTTTCTCTTTTAATGGAAATGATGTTGGTATTTTACCAGTTTATATTTCCTGTTGTTTTAGGATATTTAGGTATGACTGCTGGAATTATCAAATGCTTTTTTTGAGGGGCCTAGTAACAAAAACAGTATTACTTTTTATCTTTTAATTAAATATATATACATATATTAAAAATATATTTAATTAAATATATATACATATATTCATATATGTGTGTATACATATATACTATATATATATATATATTTTTTTAAGATTTTATTTGAGAGAGAGAGAGAGAGCAAGCATGGGGGGGAGTTGGGGAGGGGCAGGGGGAGAGGGAGAAGTAGACTCCCTGCAAGGAGCCTAATGCAGGTTCTCCATATAGGCTTGATCCCAGGACCCTGAGATCATGACCTGAGCAGAAGGCAGACGCTTAACTGACTGATCACCCAGGTGCCCCTATCTATTTATATTTTTTTGCACTGAACCATTCCCGCATTTCTAGGAATAGATTGTGGTTATTTACTTGATAGTTGTGGTTAATTACTTGATAGTTTCGATTAGTTTATATTTTGTTTACGTGATTTCAGAATCAATACATGTAAGTGAGATTGCCCCATAGTATTCTTTGCCATCTCTATTCAATTTTGATATTAGAATTAGTATAGCTTTGTAAGATGAGTTGAGAAGATTTCTGCCTTCTCTTCTATGCTCTGGAAAAATATGATTAGAAAATTACTATGCTCTTTTTTCTTTGAGAGTTCTAAAATAGGCTTGCAAAATTATCTGGACTTGCTCATATTTTTAGGGTTAGATCTTTGATCATCTCTCTCTTCTGTGGTTATTGACTTGTTTGGTTTTTCTCTCTTTTTGAGTCAATTTTATAATTTATATTTTCATAATATATCATGCATTCTATCTAGATTGCCAGTTTTTTTTTGCAAAAAGTTGCACAAAATATTTTCTTACAATTATTTTAATATCTTGCATGACCATGGACTTATTGCTTCTCTTGTTGCTTTAAGCAAAATATTAAAATCAAACTTTTTTCCTTCCCCTAACATGATTGTTACAAATCCTAGTAATATATTGTTACTTCTTATAGAAAATAAAATTTATGGTTTTGATAGAATTTGAAAGATCCTACAATTCCTACTTTTTCTACTGTCTATCCTTGTTCTATTAATATTTTATTAATAGTGACTGCTTGATGTTTGTTTTGTGTTAGACATGGTAAACAATCTATTTATTTAATTATCAGAGTAGCTCTAGGACTTAGAAGTTAGTGTGTCCATTTTATGGATCAAAAATCTAAGACTGAGAGAGGTTATGTCAGATTCCGAATCTTGTGCTTTTAATCACCACAAGTCTTTCTCACTATTCCCAACTGTGCTGCTTACCTTTGTGTTAAAAATAAGGATATAACTAGGTATCAAGGTCCCAATAAACCTACACCAAGGTTTCAATAGCTTGAAATGAACTCTAAACTGTGAACTTAAAAAATCTTAAAAAATCTTATTATTGTAATGATTTTTTAAAAGACGTGTGTTTTTCAGGTCTTGTCCAACCTTATCTCAGTATTTTGAGACTAGACATAGAGCCTGTTACCTAATATTTAGTCTGTCACAAAAGATGTCACTTTTTTTGGTATAGGAAGAGATCAGTACGTGTTGATGAATAATTCCACTTAATTTTTTTCAAGTTGTAGCAAAATACACATAACAATTTACTGTCTTACCATTTTTAAGTGTACCTCTAAGTAATATTAATTATGTTCACATTATTGTACAACCATTACCACTATCCGTATCCAGACCTTTTTTATCTTACAGATCTGGACCCTGTACCCATTAAACAATAACTCCCCATTCCCCACTCCTCCCCCCAGCTCTGAACGATAGCCATCTTACCGTCTCTATAAATTTGATAGCTCTAGGGATCTCATATTAGTGGATTCATACAGTACTTTGTTCGTTTCTGTGGCTGGCTTATTTCACTTAATTTGATTTCCTCAAGATTCATTCACAACTGTAGCATGTATCAGGACGTCATTCCTTTTCAAGGCTGAGTAGTATTCCATTGTATGTATATTCGACATTCTCTCTATCCATTCATCTATTGAGGGACACTTGGATTACTTATGGCTCTTATGAATAATGCTGCTATGAATATGGTTATATAAATACCTGAGACCACATTTTCAATTCTTTTGGTTATGTACTCAGAAGAAGAATTGCTGGATCACATAATTCTCTTTTTAATTTTTTGAGGCACCAATTCCATTTAATTAACTAAATAGGGTAATAAAACGATGTTCCATTGCCTTAGGTCTCTCTGATTTGCTACATCCCTGAGAGTCAGAGACATCAAGTAAAGGTAATCTTAGGGTGTATATTTGGTATGAGGCTCCAGCTAAAACAAGAGTTGGGGATGGGGAGGGTGCTCAGACCGTGGGATCTAGAGCTCCTGAAGTTCTCCAGCCCAGCCCACCCAGCCTCCCTAGCTCCCATAGTCTACAGGATGCCTATTGATACAGTAGTCTGAGCAGAACTACAGAAAGGCCTCAGTGCAGGTAAAAATGGATATTGATCCCAGGCTTCGTACTGAGTCCATTTTGTTGCTATTTTGAGAGCCCTTAAAGCGTAGTGATTAAGAACGGGGATTCTGGAGTTAGAGCTCCTGGGTTTGCCCTTAGCTCAGCCTTTACTCCATGAGCTTTCTGTGGTGCAATTTTCTTATATGAAAATAGATATTTTAGGGGCGCCTGGGTGGCTCAGTGGGTTAAAGCCTCTGCCTTCGGCTCAGGTCGTGATCCTGGGGTCCTGGGATGGAGTCCCACATTGGGCTCTCTGCTCAGCCGGGAGCTTGCTTCTCACCCCCCCACCCCCACCTGCTTCTCTGCCTTCTTGTTATCTTTGTCTGTCAAATAAATAAATAAAATCTAAAAAGAAAAAAAAATCTTTAAAAAAAGAAAATAGATATTTTAGTAATACCTACCTCATGGGATTATTGGGAGAGTTAAATGAGTTAATACATGTAACTGTTTAGAAAAGCGCCTGACATACAGTTCTCACTAAATGTTAGGCAGTAATAATATTATTCTTAATTAGTGTAAGTCACCATGCAGCTTTCTTTAAAACCTTTGGAAATAAGATGCATAACATGATATTGTTTGAGCTAAATTTTTTGGATTTCATGTGCTTTGAATCAAAAAACTACTGTTACACAGTAACAGATAGGATTTGCTCCCAAGCCAACAGGATTAGATGGTAGCTTGATAAAACATTAACATCTGTAGAGAATCTGTACTAGTCCTGACAGGAGTTGGTTATAACGGTTTCTGTGGTCTCTTACAGTCTCGGCCCCCTTCAACACTGTCTGGGGGTTGGAGTCCTTGGGCAGAGCCCACCGTTTTAGGCACAGTGTCTCTGGTAAGCAGCTGGTAAGCAGTGATGGCACTAAACATTTGATTCAAATAATGAACTCCCCTAATCCACAAAGCAACCTTAAAAAAAAAAAATAACTTGGCTTCTCACGTAGCATCTATACAACGTAGAGGTTGTATAGACAAGACTGTTTGAATTATCTGGTTGCATATCCCGTTGTTAAGTCTCACTGGAAATCAGTACGTTAGCCTTCTGTTTTTACATGTCTGTCTTGGGAGCTTAACTAATCAAGGTCTTCCTGATTCATTACAGATAGATACAGATAGATAGATTCACTCTCTGTACTGACTAAGCAGGTAGCTGAGCCTACAGACTAAGAGCCAAACCTGCAGCATGGTAGATCCACAAAGGTAATGTTCCCCTTTTTCATAAGTTTCTTGGGATATAGCCCCCTTCCTCCTTTAAGTCACCCACCACTAGCTGCGTAATTTATTGGCTTGTGTTTTCTTTATTGGAGTTTCCCTAAGTGTGGGAGCAGTGAAAATTCTTCACTATCAGTAACGCCAGTGTGCTGAAGAGAGGTGGAGCGTTCCCACTTTGACGCTTCCCTAAGTCCCCGGGCCAGCCAGATGTGACCAGGAATCCGTTATGTGGTGATTAAGAAGTGTAACCACTGCACTGTGAACACTTGCTCTGTGGATCTATTCTTCTGATCTAAGCCATCTTAGTATGGGTAGAGCTGAAAGGACATTATGTATGAGCTCGTTGGTATCTCGTTGGTATCTTGTTTTACCGAAGGGGAGAGAGAGGCTACATGCCTAGGGCCCTATATATTTATGCTCTCTTAATAGTCTCTTGAAGGCTTGACTATACTGGCCAGGACTCATGACCTGTCAGTGACATTCTTCCTAGCACCAGATATCTAACTAGTACAAAAATTTAACTGCCAAAAGAGACTTTCCTGTCCTATAGTTCAGGCAACACTTCTCCCTTTGTTATATACTATTGAAATACAAATTCATCTCAGATTTCAGACTATGTTTTTTTTCTTAAATGTTTCTTCTAAAGATTTATTTATTTTTTTAGGGAGAGTGGGAGAGAGTGTGAGTGGGAGGAAGATCAGAGTGGGGAGAGAGAGAGAGAGAGAATCCAAGTAGATGGCCGCCTGGGTGGCTCAGTGGGTTAAGCCGCTGCCTTCGGCTCAGGTCATGATCTCAGGGTCCTGGGATCGAGTCCTGCATCGGGCTCTCTGCTCAGCAGGGAGCCTGCTTCCCTATATTTCTCTCTTTCTGCCTGCCTCTCCATCTACTTGTGATCTCTCTCTGTCAAATAAATAAATAAAATCTTAAAAAAAAAAAAAAAAGAATCCAAGTAGACTCTGTGCTGAGTATGGAGCCCAGCTTGGGGCTCAGTCTTAGAACCCTGAAATCATGGCCTGAGCTGAGATCACAAGTTGGATCTTAGCTGACTGAGCCACCCAGGCTCCCCTTCAGACTTGGTTTTTAACTGAATGCTTGTAGCCCGATTGTTATGTCTTTTGACCACTTTGTAGATAGAGTTCATGGTAACTATTTGAATCTACTTTTTCCCTTTTTTTTGAGAGGCCTGTAAGGTGGGCAGGTCCTTCCCAACTGCTGCAGGACATCACCAGCCAGCCTGGCAAGAGGCTTCAGAGCCAGTTCCCCAAACCTTCAGATTTGCCAATGTTCTTAGCTCAGTTGCCCACCTGGATAGAGATGCTGAATTTGTCACATTGGGTCTTTTTTTTTTTTTTTGACTCTACATCCCAAATTGTAAACAGATGGTTTCATAATCTTATAATAAACTTCAGTACTTTATAAAATAATAATTACTATATACTACAACATAATTATATTCCAATAATTCTATAAAAATTTTCACATTAACAAGAGAATATTCTTTAAAAAAATTTTAATGATGTTTATTTTAATCACAATAGAAATTTCTATTCTAAACATTTTTATTTTCTTTTCCTTCTCCTCCTCCACTTCCTCCTTTGACATGGAGTACTACTATGTGCTTTAAGCTTTTAATTTATTTTTATTATTTTTTAAAGATTTTATTTATTTATTTCACAGAGAGAGAGATCACAAGTAGGTAGAGAGGCAGGCAGAGAGAGGAGGAAGCAGGCTCCCTGCTGAGCAGAGAGCCCGATGCAGGGCTCGATCCCAGAACCCTGAGATCATGACCCAAGCTGAAGGCAGAGGCTTAACCCACTGAGCCACCCAAACACCCCTATTATTATGTTTAAAAATTAAAAACAAAGTTTTCCTTTTTAAAATTTAAATTCAATTAAGTAACATATAATGTATTATTGGCTTCAGGGGTACAGGTCTGTGATTCATCAGTCTTATACAATGTCCAGTTCTCATTATAACATATACCTTCCCCAATGCCCTTCACTCAGTTACCCCATCTGCTTTAAGCTTTTTTTAATGGCAAAAGTATCTTATTAACTTAGCATTACTTTTACATACTTAAGAAAAAATTTGGGGTGCCTGGGTGGCTCTGTTGGTTGAGTGTCTGACTCTTGATTTTAGCTCAGGTCATGATCTCCGGGTGAGGTGGAGCCCACATTGGGTGGGGGGCGGGAGGGCCATGCTCAGTGGGGAGTCTGTTTGAGAGTCTCCCTCCCTCTGCCCCTTCCCACCATGCATGCTCTCTCTCTCTAAAAATAGGCAAATCTTTTTTTTTAAAAAAGAAAAAATTTGGTAGCCAGTTACAAATGGATATACATTTTTCTCGGAATATGTTTTTACATATTTAGAAATATGTAAAAAAAGTGAGGCCGCATTAATGAGTGAATTAAACAGAAAGTGTTTTAATGTACATGCTCAGATGGTTATTCAAGGAGCACTTCCTAGAAGTGTGTTTCGAGCAAGATTTTAAGAGACGGTATAGATATACACTGCTGAAAAGAGAAGAGGTTAGAGAAAAGGGAAGTAAAACAAATTATGCATTGTGGCGCTATATCAGAAAAAGGGGGAATGGGTGCTAACAAAAAAATGATGTCCAGGGGTGCCTGGTGGCTCAGTGGGTTAAGCCTCTGCCTTCGGCTCGGGTCACGATCTTAGGGTCCTGGGATCAAGCCCCGCATTGGAGACTCTGCTCAGCGGGGAGCCTGCTTCCTCCTCTCTCTCTGCCTGCCTCTCTGCTTACTTGTGACCTCTCTCTGTCAAATAAATAAATAAAATCTTAAAAAAGAAATGATGTCCATTGCAGGATGGTTAAGCAAGCTCTTTGTTGGAATGAGTATGGAGTGTTGGAAAGCAGTGATTGGTAACATTATTGAGATGTAGATTCACAACCTTGCAACCTGCATTATGCCTGGATACTTGGCTAGATTCTAAGGGAAAACCATAGAGGGAGAGGGAGGTGCCTGACCAGTAGGAATTTACAATCTTGTGATGAGATTGGGCAGCTGGAAGGTAGAGAGGGAGCCTTCACAGCCCGGAAGAGCAGCTTGGATTTTACATGGTGTGTGATGGAAGGAGCCTTTGCAGGGTCTCATGTATCATCCTGCCTCTGTTGTCTGATCAGGAAGGAGAGATCTGTTCTGGGAAAAATCAACATTGAGCAGGTGACTAGGTTTCAAAAATCAATTTTTGCAGCTATATATGATCAATTAGCAAAAGAGTTGGTTTTTTTTTTTTTTTTACATAAAAAACTATTTTGAATCACTTTAGGAAAAAAATGGACTGCCTAAGGTCTTCTGTTCATGATTAACAATTAATGGAAAATCACTGATTTGCTTTTGCATACAGTACTTAATGTCAGTAACTTCAGGCTGTTTTCCAATTTTACAGTAAATTTTTATACTAAAACCAATTTAGGAAGCTGTTTAGTCCATGGCCTTTTTCGATGGAAAGATGGGTGGGTAGACTAGAATAATGACGTTTTCTTTTCCACACCAAAGTATTAATAAGGTACTAATGATACTGTCGCTTTCAAAATAAAGGAGAGAGGTCAAGTTGCTTATGAAAACATCTTGGATTATGGTAAAAGTTGGGTAGCTTTATAGCAGTTGAGATAGCAAATATTTCAGGTTTTGCTTTTAGTGTATCAGTTCATCTCCCATCTTGGATCAGACCCAAGATTTTTCTTTGCTATTGAATTTGTCCTCTCGTAGTTGTTTGGTCTCATGTTGTAGAAATATAGATTTTATTTTTTCCCTTTCTTCTTCTTTTCATCTGCTTCTTTGGTACTTGCAACCTGCTCCGTGATTTCCACTCTCTCCACTGGCGTTCCCATGGGAGGCCTTCTGGGGTCCTTGGTGTCCAGGAATGACATTTGAGGCATATTTAAGTGCCTCACAATAATCCTGGGTTTGTATGCATTTTGACGCACATGGATTGGTGGTAGGTCTCTGAAAGGCACCAACACAAAAACGACAGGAACTCTGAGGTCTGGGGTCAGATTGGGTTGCGGTTGTCCACGTGTCACTTGAAGATTCTGCCCAGGAAAGACCTTGTTGAAGGGGTAGCTCTCTAAAGCCGCCTGAGCTTTTATGTTCTGATTCTCTTTTGTCTGGGGAAGAACATCAGTGAAATAAGGTTTCACTCCTGTTATCCTGTTGATTTCATATGCGTTGTGCCTATCAGCCAGTGCTCTCCTGGTTAAAATGGGCTGGAAAACAGTGGGTCCTGAGACACCACTCACAAAGCTGTTGAGGAGAGAATGCCAAATTCCACCACTTATTGGGCTCAAGGTGACCTGTGGCCATAAACTGGCCAGGCTCCGGAGAGCTTCCCGATTCCACGCCGAGGCAGGAAATTCGGCCTCAGTATGATAGAGCTGAGAAAAGTAAATGCTGAGAGTAACATCTGGATACATTATTAAGAAATTGTACATTTTGCTGATGCAGCAGTGGTTGGCTTCATTACAAGGAGAGTTGTTGGAATACAGAATGATATGCCTGATAGCATTGTTTTTGTGTCGGGCTGCGTCAAAATAACCATTCATCTCGAATAGCATCGATTCTGGATGGGTATTGTTTTCAGTGCAACTGCTAGCGTGGCCCTTTTGCACCAGGCTTCCAGAAGAAGTTTTTAGCTCATAAAATGTGAGGTGCTTTGTTTGAGGATACACTGGCCCATAAGGGAATCCAAAAATCTGATGAAATTCTGTATAGGGAACTCTTGCTTCTTCTCCTGTCCGAATATGGTAAGGACAGTTCGAACAGTCTAGAGAGAAGCTCAGCCAGTAATAAGGTTTTACTATTGTTCCACGATTTGCTAGGTATTCTTCATATATAGGTTCCATTGCTAGATTTATGGTCTTCTAGCTGCAACCCTAAACAAGGAAAAGAAATTATACGTAAAACCAGTGTAGGAAAAACTAAAGAAAATGCACTGATTTATTGAGCCATACTTTTCTTTAAAGAAGGTAGCACAATAGGTATAGCATCTTTTATTTATTTTTTTAAAGATTTTATTTATTTATTTGACAGAGAACACTCATAGGCAGAGGCAGGCAGAGAGAGAGAGAGGGAGGCAGGCTCCCTGTTGAGCAGGGAACCGGTTGTGGGGCTCGATTCCAGGACCCTGGGATCATGACCTGAGTCGAAAGCAGAGGCTTCAACCCACTGAGCCACCCAGGTGCCCAGTGTCTTTGATTTTAAAAGATAGTTATATATAGGCATAGATGAGGAAGCTCAAGATTCATCTTTGTTCATTGAGATTCTTGGGGTGTGGGGAGGAGATGAAAAAGAAAGGCATAATGCAGCTTTACCTGTTTCACAGATTGTGAGACGACACAGCAAATGGGTTAACAGTGCAAGTTCTGGAAACAGACTGCCTTGTTTCAAATCTGGGCTCTGCCCCTTACCGGCTCAGTGACTTTCTGCAAGTTGTTTAAAGTCTGGGAGTCACAGCTTTATACACAAGAGTCTATAAAGTGAGGATGAGAATTGTACCCACCTCTCAGTAAAAGGTTATCTGGAGGGTTGAATAATAGAATACATATAAAATGCTTTATTATGTGCCTGACTCATGTTAAGGACTCACTAAAGATTAGCTCTTAATAGTGATAGTACAAATCCCGGGATTATCTAAACAATTCTTGTTTTTGAAAGCCTAAACAAGCGGGGGTTTTGCAGTTTTGTTTGTAATGTTCTTCCTTTGTCCCTTTCTTGAATGATATTATCTAATTATTTGCATAGGTTTTGAATGTGCTTGCATTTAAAATCAGCTGTTTCTTCAGATCAGTGGCAGTAAATTGAAGCTAATTATCCTTTTGGGGAAAGGATCATGGTTACTGGTGGAGACTTCTCGTGGGAATGCCATTTGAGTATTCTTTGGGAAGTGAACACTTTGCTATTTGAGGGTTTTATTTCCAGTGGGTGGGTCTTGTTAGAACATTTTGGAAACTTTACCATTCTGGAAAGCACATATGGTTCTTTAGGATATTTCAAGTGAATAGTTTCTGGGATGTTAAACCACAAAAGTTGAGGTCTGTAAGTAATGATTTTTTTCCTTTAAACAAAAATTACTCAGTTACATTGTTCCCACGCAGCAACCTAGGGCATTCTAATATAGTTTCAAGAACATTTTTCAATAACTTTGTATTATTCAAGTATTATGTATTTCTTGTAGGATATTTTTAAAAATGCTAATATATACAGGGAAAAATAAAAACTCATACTGATTTATCTCAGTTTATGTTCCCTAACTGTTAACATGTCTTTTCCCTCCAGTCTTTTTGCTACGTGTTTGTTATTCACAACAGAAATAAAATCATGTTTTATACTTCGCTTCTCACTTAGTATAGGTCATGAGTACTTCCCCATGTTATTAAAAAGTTTTCAAAAAGCAATATTCATGGCTAATTAGTATTTTATTATGCAACAAATATGTAATCAAATATTCTGGTTCTTGCCTCTTTTTATTATTATAAATAACACTTCAATGAGCATTTCTGGAAATAAAGTTGTGTTTTTCTTTTCTTTTAGTATAGATTACTAAAGTTGTATTATTAGCTCAGACTTTGTCAGATTGCTTCTTAGGATGGTGTCCCAATTCTATCTCATCCTCCTTTGCCCATTTGAGGAGTGAGCATCCGTATCCCTTTTTGGCTATAATTTGGACCTTTTCAATTCCTCATGAGGTTGAACACATTTTCACATGCTTATTGGTCTGTAATATTTATCCTTCTGTGAAATATCTCTGATCCGCCCCCCCCCCCGCCAAGCGCTTTGTGGAGGATTTCCTTACTGATTTGCAAGAACTCTCTTTGGTTTGTTTTGTTTTTGTTTTTTAAAGATTTTATTTATTTATTTGACAGACAGAGATCACAAGAAGGCAGAGAGGCAGGCAGAGAGAGAGGGAGAAGAGGGCTCCCTGCTGAGCAGAGAGCCTGATGCAGGGCTCGATCCCAGGACCCTGAGATCATGACCAGAGCTGAAGGCAGAGGCTTTAACCCACTGAGCCACCCAGGCACCCCGCAGGAACTCTTTTTGTATTAAGAATATTAGCTGACATAATTTTTGCAAGTATTTTACCTGGTTTATGGAGCCATTGATTATGCTGATGGCATTTTTAATTATACCAATTTTTACATTTTTCTATGGTCTTATCTTCGCCCTTAAGATTTTTTACTGTTGTATTTGGAAAAGACTTCCCCATCAAAGAGGAGTTAAGTATTCCCCATATTTTTTTTCTAGTATGTATGGTTTTATCTTTTACATTTAACTCTTTGTCCAGGCAACAGCACAGATAAAGCAGAAAATTAAAGAGAGATAAACTGACCATTACAAAACAAAAGAAAATATATTTCTCACTTTCCAAAATCGAATTTGTCATTTTGGGAGTATTTATTACAATTTTCATATGGAAGCACTTGGATCAACTTCTTTCTTCCTCAACCCCAGTCAGCTCCGTCCCTGCTGTATTTGGTACCACTGAAACCTGCAGCGCCCCTTTGCCAACCTGTCCTGGGCAGAAAATGGTTTAGGAGTCTCAGTCCTGCTGTCGAGGGAGTGTGATTTACTCATGCCACGATTTTCCTAATGGCTGATGTCTTTGCAGTAATTCCGGATGCCACAAACCCATCAAATTCCAGGTTTCTCCTAATCTCTGTCCTGTCAATTTAGTCCATAGGGTCAGACATTTACCTCAGTGTCCTCCTCAGTTCTGCACTTTCCTGGCGTGACTGAATTCGTGCCCCGAGGCCTCCCAGCCCTTGCCTATCTTTTCCTCTGGGTCCCGGACTTTCTTTTCTTCCCCTTTTGGCAACGAATGCATGACCTGGAGCCTCACACCATCTTGGGTTGATCCTGGGCACTGTTTTCTCCCTGGATTTCCTCCTCTTTCAGCCTTACCCATCAGACCAGATAGATGTCTCTGAATATCAAAACTTATTGAAACCAAGCCCAGAGTCCCACTTGCTTTTGAATCTGGGGCCTTGGATGTGGTCTGCTGTTGGGTGGCACAGCCTATATCCAAGGGACTACTCAGACTGCAGTTTTAAGTCCCCCATGATTCGACTGGAATGTTCCGGAAACAGTAACATGAGGCCTTTGTCTGCCTGTTTTAGGGTGGATGGGATGGGTGGAGTTAACTACACTTAATCATCCCACACTTACCCTTATGGGAAGCAGAAGTCTTTGTATCTTTCAAAATAAAGGCAGTATGGGAAGTCCCAGCTGTTTTTCTAAGTACTCTTCTCTTTGTACTCCGTCTGCTGTTTTAGCTGGGAAGGATGCATCCTTCCTGTCTTTAAGGAGATCTTAAGGACTGGTGGCCTCCATAGGGCACAGGGGTGGGCGAACTCTGGAGGTTCATTCTTGCTTTTCACTGTCAGTCAGCTGTGGTTCCCCATGGGTGGAGCCTCCACTTTTTCAGAGGGTCTTTCGAAGACTTTTCTTGGATCACCTTCATCTGAGAGGGAAGCAGAAAAGACCTCCGTCAGCTTTGAACTCTTAGAGAATTGGTGATTTGTATCATCAGTTGGCCAATGATCACAGACTCTTTTGTATCATTCACTTCTGCTTATCCGCCCATTCACTCTGCCTCTACCCAGGCAGGGGCATACCCTGTTGAGCCCAGGACCAGATTCAGGGAATCTTAGTTGGTTCATAGGCCAGGTTGGCTGAGACTTGTCTCCCCAGCATCCTCTGTCCCTACTACCTCGTCCTTTCCCCCTCCACCTTTGGCCGTGCTTGGGAAAGGCATGATGCCTTCGGTAGAGCAGGTCTACTAGTAAGAAGCAGAGATCTATAGAACCCAGCGCCTTGCTACTGGTTGTGAGTGGCCCCTGGACTGCAGCCTTGGGACAACAGCCTTCCTTCCTTTAACATAAATGAGGCATACATGAGGACAATCTGCTCTCTCTTCACCCCCAGCTAGGATTAGTGAGTACTGGTAAAGCACAGTTTGCACTGGCGTAGTGGGAGAATGGAGTTTGCCCTTCCCAATCTGTGCACAATCTGTTAGCAGCTAAAAACAAATGCTAGCAGTTATAATTACCATCATTTTGTCTCCAGGCTTGGATAACATTCCAGGTGTTCTAGAAGATGGTCCGCTCCCTTTTTTCCTCCTTTCAGTACCATGCCCTGTTTCGAGGGGCTCCGGAGGCTGGTCGTGCTGGCGAGCTTCACCTCCCCAATCGGTTCGGGACTCTTTTGCAGTTTGTGTCTGTTAGTTCCTTTGAACTTTGCTGTCCCAAGTTAGAAAAACCTTGCTGAGGTGTGGCTGCCTCTAAGAACAGTGTTGAATCGGTGCCATGGTAACGTTTGCAAAGTAGCTACTGCTAGGATACGGCTCTGACACTTATTACTTTATTTGCATTTCAAACCACCTGTTCCGAAGATGAAAATATACATGAATGCATATTCCTGTCTGCATGAAAGCACACTTGCTGACGATTGCAGGGAACATCTTGGGGGTTTTCTCCCTCTGGCTGTAAGAATCAAGCTCTGAGGTCCTGCTCCTCAGCATCTTTGTCCTGATCTAGATCAGGTGCCGGGCCTGGTGGTGTGTGGACACAATTCACTGGTTCCGTTGCATGTAGATACACCAGGGCCCTTTCTTAGGAAGTTTGTGTTTTGGTGAGAGGGAGCAGAGACTCGATCTCCCCAAAGGGAGGCACTTACTACTAATAGGTCCACAGCCTCTGAAGGGAGAGCTCTTCAGTGTGTCCAGATCTGGGCCAGCAGTCTCTCTCTTCTTACAGATTCCCTGGGAGACTCTTGCAGTTGGTATGTATCTGTTTCCCTCCAGTTTAAGGCAAACCCGCCCCCTGGATCGTGGTGGCTCCTTGTTCATAGCCAACGGAAGAGCCACTCGGCCTGCTCTGTTCTGTTCCCTTGCCCCGCCTCCTACGTCTTCTCCTAGGACACTGGACATGTCGATGGTCATGACTCACTGTGCTCACTACCAATTATTCCCTCTTTCCTCTTCCTCAGGCCACTTGAAGGAACAAGTGATGATCACTACTGTGTATTTCCATTAGTTACCACCTCAAAGTTTTTTTAAAAATTATTTTTGTTAACATATAATGTATTATTTGTCCCAGGGGTACAGGTCTGTGGGTCATGAAGCTTACACATTTCACAGCCCTCACCATAGCCCATACCCTCCCCAGTGTCACCCCAAAGTTCTTCAACACATTTCCTGTGCTGAAAATAGCGCAGCAGGGACAATGGAAGCACCTAGAAGGCTTCCTGCAAGCAGCCTTAACCACTCTTAGCTAGTTTCTCAGTCAAACTCCCAGTCTCCCCAACAGCATCTGTCCTTTCTCCTTGAGGCTTGAGGGGACTCCTTCTGGTTTAGATGTTTTATGTTGATCTTTGCCTTTTAAGGGTCTCACCTAACTATTTTTCGGTTACATATTCTTTCATGCTTGCTTCCGGGACAACTCGCTATTGGTCCCTTCGCCGCCGTGGCCACTGAGCATGCCTCCGTTGTGCTCCCTTCCTGCATCCGTCTTCCTGGCATCTCCTAGCTCGATGAACTTGTAAATTTAAGATCAAGATTCCATCTTTATTTAACATTAATAAATGACATCCCATTTAAAAATGTTCCCTGAAGGGGCGCCTGAGTGGCTCAGTTGGTTAAGCATCCGACTCTGGACATATGCTCAGGTCATGAACTCTGGGCTGAGCCCTGTGTCAGGCTCTGTGCTGAGTATGGTGTCTGATCAAGATTCTCTCTCTCAAATAAATAAATAAATCTTAAAAAAAAAAATCCCCTTAAAAATGAGTTTCTATCCACTGACATATTTACCAATTGGATTTTAGGTTAATTTCAGGTTTAGGCAATCCCACATAGCCACCAGTTTTAAAAACAGCTCTATTGAGTTTTAATTGACAAATAAAAATTGTGTATATTTAGGGTGTACAGCTTGATCTTTTGATAAGCTTATACACTGTGAAATGGTTACAGCAATCAAGATAATTAACATATCTATAACCACATAGAGTTATCTTTTTGGGGGGTTTGCATGAGAACATGTAAGATCTGCCCTCTTAGCAAATTTCAAGTAAACAATATTGTATTGTTAACTGTAGTTGCCATGCTGTGCATTAGATCTCCAGAACTTAGTCATCTTACAAAGCTGAAACTTTATACCTATTGACCAACATTACTCCAGTTCTCCCTTGCCCCAAACCCTGACAACATTTTACTCTATGCTTCTACGAGTGTATTTTAGATTCCACCTATAAAAATGGCATTATGCAATATGTGTCTTTCTGTTTCTGGCTTATTTCACATAACATAATATCCTTCAGGTTCATCCATGTTGTGGCAGATGCTAGGATTTCTTTTTATTTTATTTTTTTTAGATTTTATTTATTTATTTGACAGACAGAGATTACAGGTAGGCAGAGAAGCAGTGAGAGAGAGAGGAGGAAGCAGACTATCCACTGAGCCGAGTCTGATGCGGGGCTTGATCCCAGGACCCTGGGATTATGACCTGAGCTGAAGGTGGAGGCTTAATCCACTGAGCCACCCAGGCGCCCCACTAGGATTTCTTTTTAAAGGGTGAATAATATATCATTTTATGGGTGTACCACATCTTCTTTATTCATTCATCTGTCTGTGGACATTTAGGTTGTTTCCGTACCTTGACTATGGTGAGTAATACTGCAGTGAGCATGGGAGTGCAGATATCATATCTTTGAGATACTGATTCCATTTCTTTTGGATAAATACCCAGAAATGGGATTGCCAGATCTCGTGGTAGTTTTATTTTTAATTTCTTGAGTAATTGCCATATTGTTTTCCATCATGGCTCTATCATTTTATATTCCAACTAACAGCTCCCTTTTCTGTGTCATCACCAACCCTTGTTTTCTTTTGTGTTTTTGATAATAGCCATCCAAACAGGTGTGAGGTGGTTTGGGTGTGAGCCACCCAGGCGCCCTCCTTTGGCATTTTTAAAATCAGATTGTTGGGACGCCTGGGTGGCTCAGTTGGTTGAGCAGCTGCCTTCGGCTCAGGTCATGATCCCAGCATCCTGGGATCGAGTCCCACATCGGGCTCCTTGCTCAGCAGGGAGCCTGCTTCTCCCTCTGCCTCTGCCTGCCATTCTGTCTGCCTGTGCTTGCTCTCTCCCCCTCTTTCTCTCTGATAAATAAATAAATAAAAAAAAATTTAAAATCAGATTGTTTGGGGCACCTGGGTGGCTCAGTTTGTTAAGCGACTGCCTTTGGCTCAGGTCATGATCCTGGAGTCCCACATCAGGCTTCCAGCTCCACAGGGAGTCTGCTTCTCCCCCAACCTTCTCCCCCTCTCATTCTCTCTTTCTTTCAAATAAATAAATAAAATCTTTTAAAAAGTCAAATTATTTGGTTTCTTTTTGCTATTACACACATTCCTTATATATTTTGGATATTAGTCCCTCATCGGGGTTAGCAAATATTAGCAAATTTGTTAGCAAGTGTCTCCCACCATCTGTAGGTTGCCTTTATACCTTGTTGATTAAGTTTCTTCAGATGTGCAGAAGCTTTTTAGCATCATGTAGTCCTACTTGTCTATTTTTGATTTTTAAAAAAGATTTTATTTTTTTAAAAAAAGATTTTATTTATTTATCTGGGAGAGAGAAAGAAATGAGCGCAAGTGAGGTGTGGGGAGGGGCAGAGGGAGTGGGAGGAGCAGGTTCCCCAGGGAGCAAGGAGCCTCTGTGGGGCCGGATCCCAGGACCCTGGGATAATGACCTGAGCTGAAGGCAGATGCTTAACCAAGTGAGCCACAAGCACCCCTATTTTTGCTTTTTTATTTTTTTTTATTTTTATTTTTTTTATTATTTTTTTTTAAAATATTTTATTTATTTATTTGACAGAGAGAAATCACAAGCAGGCAGAGAGGCAGGCAGAGAGAGAGGAGGAAGCAGGCTTCCTGCTGAGCAGAGAGCCCGATGCGGGCCTCGATCCCAGGACCCTGAGATCATGACCTGAGCCGAAGGCAGCGGCCTAACCCACTGAGCCACCCAGGCGCCCTATTTTTGCTTTTTTAAAGAAAATTAATTTCTTATTTAGAGGGAGAGAGAACAAGCGAGCAAGAGAGCAGGGAGAAGGGCCAATGGAGAAGGAGAGGCAGAGAATCTTGAGCAGACTGGCGCTGAGACTTGGGGCTCAGTCCCATGACTCTGAGATCAGGACCTGAGCTGAAAGCAAGAGTCAGATGCTTAACCGATTAAGCCACCCAGGCACCCTTATTTTTGCTTTTGATGTCATATTAAAAAATTCATCACCAAGACCAATGTCAAGAACACTTTTCCTATGTTTTCTTTTAGTAGTTTTATAGTTTCACCATTTACATTTGTCTTTAATTTTGTGTTGGTTTTTTTATATGGTGTGGGATAAACATCCAGTTTTATTGTTTCGCATGAGCCACCATTTTTTGCATCTCTTAGGTGTAGGAAAATTCCAAAGGAAGATCAGCTTCACAAAGCTTCATTAAGGTTGCACAAATGATTTTTTAAAATTTTATTTATTTTGTTTGTATGTGGGGGTAGTGAACCCATGAGCAGGGGGAGGGGCAGAGGGAGACAGAGCAGACTCCCCAAATGAGCAGAGCAGGGCTCGTCCCAGGACCCTTAGATCATGACCTGAGAGCCAAGGCAGATACTCAACTGGTTGAGTCACCCAGGTGCCCACACAAAAATGATTTTTAAAATTGAGTTTAGGGGTGCCTGGGTGGGTCATTGGGTTAAGCCGCTGCCTTGGGCTCAGGTCATGATCTCAGGGTCATGGTATCAAGTCCCGCATCAGGCTCTCTGCTCAGCAGGGAGCCTGCTTCCCTCCCTCTCTCTCTCTCTCTGCCTGCCTCTCCGTTTACTTGTGATCTCTGTCTGTCGAATAAATAAATAAAATCTTAAAAAAAAAAAAGACTTTATTAAAAAATAAATAAATAAAATAAAATTGAGTCTAGCCACAAGGAAACGAAGGACTTTGATCATGGGGTTTCTGCTCACAATTCTTACTGCTAAATTGATATGTACAGGAAGGGAGAACTTTGAAGAAACATCTATTTCCCCAAACAGACTCCTTTCCTCTGTCTTCCTTTGTTACCTTGCCATCCTTCATCTTCAGTCAGATGAGTTACAGTGAATATTATCTGTAGCAAAGTAATAGGAGATTATAATGAAAAAGCTTTGCAAAGGCCAAACTCTCTCATACTGATATATATATATTTAAAAGACCTTTATTCAGGTTAACACTCTAAAAATTGTTTCTAATCTGTGTTCTGGCTTCCCAATGTGAGGTGTATCTAAGGAGGCTTGTGTGTTGCTAGTTGCTACCTCTAAGGTGACTTGGATAACTTATATTTTATTGCCTCTTTTTTTTTTTTTTTTACTTTTATATGAAGGCATATAGCCAGTTGTTATATAAGTCACTGCTTTCATAGTGGTTTGGTAGACACTGAATAATAATGCCCACTTTTATGTAGCAGTAAGATGCTACCTACACTGAAGAAAAGAAGGAGAGGAGAGAATTCAGTAGATTTCATGGGGCTCACTGAGAGTTAGGTAGGACAAATGGGACAAGATAAGTGTTAGGGTTAGAGAGGAAAAGAAGACAAAAAAAAAAAAAAAAAAAAAAAGCAAAGGATGGATGTCCTTGCTTGGGATTATAAATGGAAAGGCCACAGGGTGGCAGCACAGTCTTACCAGCAGGAAACTTTCTGTTGGACCACAGTTCATTTGCTAAATTCACAGATTTGCAGAATTCCTCCATGTCGGTTTCCTCCGATGTCCCAGGTAAATACCAGCAAATGCTTAGAATGAGAGGTAACTCCTAAAATTTAGGAAACTTTAGGTAACTCCTAAAACTGGAGCAAAGTGCGGGGTGAAGCCACCATCTTTACTCCCAGAATCTGTACAGATGCTCTAAAAAAGGTTTCAGACTGTCTGTGGGGAAGGACCAGTTTCAGTTTACCAACCATCGTACACTGATCATTTTGTAAAATTCAATGAAGTGATTTTATAGAAAAATGAACAAAAAAGACATAGACATCATAAGCTCATTTTACAAATAATTAAAAGACATAAACAGATCAAAAGTTATGAAAGTTTTAAATCACATTTCAATAAATGCAAATGGAACACCCGTCTATTTTTGCTTTTGTTGCTCATGCTTTTGATGTCATATTCAAGAAATCATTGATCAAACCAGTGTTACAAAGATTTCCCCATGTGTTTTCTTCTAGGAGTTTTATGGTTCCAGGTCTTATGTTTAACTCTTTAATCCATTTTGGGGTTTTTCTGGTGTATGTGCATGGTGTAGGGTAAGGGTCCAATTTCATTTTTTTTAAAAAGATTTTATTTGTTTATTTGACAGAGAAATCACAAGTAGGCAGAGAGCAGCAGAGAGAGAGGGAGAAGCAGGCTTCCCGCTGAGCAGAGAGCCTGCTGTGGGGCTCGATCCCAGGACCCTGAGATCATGACCTGAGCCGAAGGCAGAGGCTTAACCCACTGAGCCACCCACGTGCCCCCCAATTTCATTCTTTTGCATATGGATATCCAGTTTTCCTAACACCATTTGTTGAAGAGCTGTCCTTTCCCCATTGCATATTCTTGACACCTTGGCACTACCAAAGATCATTTGACCGTATGTGTGTGGGTTTGTGTTATTTTTGTCCCATTTGTCTATATGTCTGTCTTTATGTAAATATAAACAGAACAAACATAACACAGAAAAAAAGAAAAAAAGAATTACCAAAACCATATGTGTTGTTTATTTAAAGTGTTATGTATAGATGACTAGAGTAGAGAATCACTGTTATTATTATTATATTCAACAATTATATTAAACAAAAAGCTTTTGAAGGATATAGCAATGTTCAGTGTCCTAAATATGCCGTTTGTGAACATCAGTATATTGACTTATAAAATTTTTATTGTGACCAATCAACTTGCTTCTTGCTTGTTACTCCATCTAATCTAGGTCCAACTGATGGACAACACTATTTGCAGGATATAATCATATCTAGACTGATTCTGTGTTTATTTTGGTAGCATTAGAATAGGGAAAGCCAGTTGTAAGAGGTATGCTAATTGGAATAGAAGAAGAGGCTTTAAAGCAATTTCACAAGCTCAAGGTATTCATTTTTAACAATTTTAAAAAATAAAGCAAGTGATACTATATTTTCAAAATTCATCAGTAGCCACTTCCAATATTTTATCCTGTAGTTGTATTAAATTTAAGTTATCTTTTGATGAAAGGACTAGTTTATGGTTCCACGAATTCCCTATACATAGATTGTCTATCAAAATTATTATCTATAGCATTGATAATAGTTGTTAAAATTATGAAACATGACATAACCATCTCTGGAAACTCTGTTTTTCCACACTTCTCATCTTTATTTTGACTTTTCAGTCATCTGCTATTGAAAAACATGTTGAATTTTTTCCATGTTTGGAAATACTAAGGTTATTAACATAACAAAGATTACAGACAAATAGGCAAATCTGAATGTCTAATATACTTTTTCTTTAAAAACTTGGGCCCAAACTGGTTTCTTACCCAGCAGTAATTCTGAGCATTTATTCAGCAGTTCCAACATTCTCTACAGAACTTTTCCCCTAGGTGACCATCATAAGCCAGTATGTAAAGCTGTTGTTTGTGATCAACTTCCATATTATCACATAAGCAGAATAATTTCAAATGTAATGCATTAGCATTTATGTAATTTGTAGTGTTTTTTAAATGATTCATTTCATCTTTTTTTTTTTTTTAAGATTTATAAAAAATTTATTTGTCAGAGAGATAGGGAGCACAAGTAGGGGAGAAGCAGGCAGAGGGGTGGGAGAAGCAGGCTCTCCACTGAGCAGGGATCCTGATGCAGGGCTCGATCCCAGGACCCTGGGATCATGACCCGAGCTGAAGGCAGCCGCTTAACTGACTAAGCCACCCAGGCGCCCCTGTGTAATTCATAGTTTTTAATGTGTCACTAAGCACAGTGATTAGCTTGGCTGACTTTTTTCCCTAGTAAGGTTTTCTCAATGAAGGAAATAGTGTGTGGTTTTGCATTCCGGCTCGAGTTCCTTAATCTGAGCAATTATCCTAGAACTTTCTCCCATGCAAGATTTAAACTCTAAATCACTTTTCCTGATGTAAATCATACAGGGTCATATCAAATTTCTATAAAAGTTTCTAAGTACTTTCGATTTCTGTACTTACCTTGTCGACATTGTGACAGTCTATGGGTGGGCCCTGGTTCATAGGCAGCTTTGAGTGACATTGTTTTTGTGTACTTATTCCATTTCACTTAAGTCACTATTAGGTAGTGATTCTGCTTAACTAAGTGCACTAAATTTTATTTAATTCCTCTGGCTATCTTATAATATAAATGCTAAAGAATTTGAATGAAAATACCATTCGTTGAACACAGAGGAACACTTACTGAATGCCTCCTTTGTGCCAAAAAGTTTACATGCCTGACATCCCTAAGAGGTGCGTATTATTACAATTTCCGTTTTACAAATAATAAAACCAAGGTTCAAAGTGGCTAATGCTAAGATAAGATAGCTAGTAACTGGTAGAGCTGGGATTTGAACCCAGAGCCCTCTGACACTCTTCTTTTTTTTTTTTCTTTTTAAAGATTTTTATTTGTTTATTTGACAGACAAAGATCACAAGTAGGTAGAGAGGCAGGCAGAGAGAGAGAGGAGGAAGCAGGCTCCCCCCTGAGCAGAGAGCCCAATGTGGGGCTCGATCCCAGGACCCTGAGATCATGACCTGAGCTGAAGGCAGAGGCTTTAACCCACTGAGCCACCCAGGTGCCCCTGAAACTCTTTTCTTGATACCATTATCGCTCCATCACATCCTACATTTTGAGCAAAAAGAAAATAATTTCAAATTTATGGCCTAGTCTTAAGATAAATGGAAAAAATTAAATTTCAGAAGTGAGGAACTGAAGTTAAGAAAGTCAAGCAGGCTAGGAAAAGTGTCATGGTGAGAAGGTAAGTGTGGGGAAACAGCTGAAAATGTGAAAATGTTTCTGTCAGAGGAAAGAAAGTTAAAAAAAATTTTTTTTTTTTAATATTTTTAGATCTTTATTTGCGAGAGAGAGAGAGCACCAGCAGGGGGAGCAGCAGGCAGCCGGAGAGGGTGAAGCAGGCCCACACCGAGCAGAGAGCCCGACGTGGGGATCGATCCCAGGACCCCAGGACCACAACCCGAGCTGAACCAACTTCACTGAGGTAAAATTTATATAATAAAATGTACCCATTGTGTGTTCAGTTATATGAGTTTTGACATATGGATATACTCATGTTACCACCATCGCAATAAAAATATAAAACATTCCCATCAACCCCAAATTTTCCCTGGGTCCCTTCCTTCCCCATCAGTCACCTTCCTTCATGGCTCTAGGGTAGTATTATCTTTTTGCTGTTACTATAGATTAGATATTATTTTTCCCCAAGTTTCACATACATGGAATCATAAAGGATGAATTTTGGCGTCTTTCACGTGTTGCTCAATGTTCATCCATGTGATTGTGTATATCAGTAGCTTGTTACTTTTTTAATACTGAGTAATATTCCATTGTATATATGGAATATATACGCTATAATTTATCTATTCATCTGTTGATGGACATTTGTGTTGTTTCTAGTTCGGCGCTCTTATGAAAAAGGTACTCTGAACATGCTTGTCCAAGTCTTTGTGTGGATGTAGGTTTCTATTCCTCTTGGACAAATGCTTAAGAGTGAAATTGCTGGGTTGTATGGTACATGTGTCTCAACTTTCTAAAAACTGTCAAACTTTTTTATCAAAGTAGTTATTATTTTATATACCCACGGGCAACATATGAACATTTCAGTTACTCTGCATTCTTGCCAACGCTTGGCTATTGTCAACATAAACAAGTATTTGACATAGCAATTCAGAAAGACTAGTTTCTCTTACGCTTGTCATTTGACGGGATGGGAGTAAACAGTGGGTGGGATTCTGTAGTTCTTCTGTTTCTTCCTTTGCATAACCAACCCCCAATAAATCTCCAAAGAGCACCATGCTTATCAAGAAATTTGATAATTAGCTTCTTAATTGCTTCCAACTCCTCTTATGGAAGAGACTTCTTCCAAACGAAATCACTGATAGGGCTGAGCTGAGCTCAGTCCAGTCTCATCCTTCAGTTAGGACAAGAGTATGTGGAAGCTCAGAGAAAATATTATGGCCATGGACTCAGTATGGGGAGGATATAGTGAGCTCTGACAATCCTCTAAGTGCTTGCTATCAAGAAGGCTGTTGTCAGTCTCATCGTTTCACTGTAAGTGTTGCCTTTTCTTTTATTCTTGCCTTTCATGTTTTATAGTTTTAACATGATGTGTTTAGGTGTGGATTCAGTTTTCTTTCTCCTGCCGGAAATCCAAATTTGGTGATTCTTATTTTTCATTAACTCTGGAAAATACTCAGAAGTATTTGAACACTTAAAATATTAGAAATATTTGTCTCCTCTGTTTTTTCATTTCTCTTCTTCTAGAATATCGATTAGGTATATTTTGAACCTTCTTACATGACTCTAAGTTTTCAGCTGTCATTCCTACTGCTCATCTGTCACTGCTGCATTCCAGACACCTCTTCCAAATCAGTCCTCTGGCTCTCCATTTTTCTCTACACGTCTGACAATTTGCTGTTTAATCCACTTACTGAGTTGTTTTTTTAAGTCACTGAATATATATATTTAGTGTCTGTATTTTTCTCCATTTTCATATTTTTGATCTTTTTAATCTTTAATTATTTTAAATGTTATTGCTATGTAGTCTGTAACAAGTAATTCTATTACCTAGTGTTCTTGGGAATTTAACTGTGCTTTTTGTTATTTCTGCCTACCCTTGCTTATGGTGAACTGTACCTTTGGGTGTTGTAAACTTTGTTTTTTAAGTCACGCTTGGTGGGAATCCTGTGTGGTCTGTGCTAAAGATACGTGCCACAGCAGTGGTTCTCAATCTTTGCTGCATGCCTCTTAGAATCACCTGGTGAGCCTTTAAAAGTTAGAATGACAGCTGGAACCCCAGACCAGGTAACTCAGATACTGTGAGTATGAGACTTACACATTAGTGTTTTTCAAGCTCCATGGTCATTAAAGGAGAAACGAAAGAAAGAGAGAAAACAAAAAATACCCTCTCCCCAGTTATGGTTGAGAACCAGTGCTCCAGAAGAATTTGCTTTTAATTTTTATACATATTAGAAGTTGTGTTTCCAGCATATTTCTAATATCAATTAGAATTTAATATCAATTTCTTATCTCTGGGCTTTAATATCAATTTTAGTATCAGTATCAATTTCTCATCTCTGGGCTCCTGAACTATATAGGTAGTATAAAAATTTTCTAACAGTAGAAAAACATTTTAAATACAGAGTGTCAACAAAGCCAATTTGATTATTTGTATTATTTGCTTAAAGACTGTCCCTCCAATTTTTTTTTTTTTTAAAGATTTTTTATTTATTTGACAGAGAGAAATCACAAGTAGATGGAGAGGCAGGCAGAGAGAGAGAGGGAAGCAGGCTCCCCGCCGAGCAGAGAGCCTGATGCGGGACTCGATCCCAGGACCCCAAGACCATGACCCGAGCCGAAGGCAGTGGCTTAACCCACTGAGCCACCCAGGCGCCCCTGTCCCTCCAATTTTTTAATTGACATATATGATTGTATGTATTTAAAGCATAAAATGTGATGATTTTATACATATATGCATTGTGAAATGATTAGCAAGGCATTCATCAACTAACAGTTAATTCTGGGATTTTGTTTATTTGGATTTATGGTGAGAATGCTTATGGCCTACCTTCAGCAGCTTTCAAGAATATAAGTATCCAAATTAACTATAGTAACCATGCCGTGCCCTACATTAGATCCTCAGAACTTACTCATCTTATAAGTCAAAGTTTGTGTCCTTTGACCTGCATCTTCCCGTTTACCCCTCGCCCAATCCTTGGTAACCACCATTTCATTCTGTTTCTGTGAAACCAAGTTTTTCTTTATTTTCTTTTCTATTCTTTTTAAAAAGAATAGAAAAGCATAATGCCATCAGGGTTCATCCATATTGTTGCAGATGGCAGGATTTCCTTTTTTAAATGGCTGAATAATATACCATTAAATATACTCCATCTTTTTAAAAAGATTTTATTTATTTATTTTCACGGACAGAGATCACAGGTAGGCAGAGAGGCAGGCAGAGAGAGAGAGAGAGGAAGGGAAGCAGGTTCCCTGCTGAGCAGAGAGCCTGATGTGGGGCTTGATCCCAGGACCCTGAGATCATGACCTGAGCTGAAGGCAGAGGCTTTAACCCATTGAGCCACCCAGGCGCCCCTATACTCTATATTTTATTAAATCTGTTTATCTCTTGATGGACATTAAGTAGTTTCCGTTATCTTGGCTGTTGTAAATAATGCTGCAGTGAAGCTGGGAGTGCAGATACCTCTTCAAGATACTGAATTCCGGATTTGTTTGTTTTGATAGATGCCCAGGAATGGGATCGCTGGATCATGTGGTGGTTCTGTTTTTAATTTCTTGAGGAACTACTATTCTGTTTTCCATAAAGACTGCACCAATTTGCATTCCTACCAATACATTCCCATCATACACACCAATTAACATTTCCACCAACAGTGCTTAAGGATTCCTTTTTCTCCACATCTTTATCAACATTTTTTGTCTTTTGTCTTTTTGATAATGGCTATCTTGACAGGTATGAGATCATATCTTATTGTGGTTTTGATTTGCATTTCCCTTATGATTAGTGGTGTTGAACACCTTTTCATGTACTTATTAGTCATTTGTTTTTGGAAAAAATGTCTCTTCAGATTTTTTGTTCATTTTTAAAAGTCAGATTATATGCTTCTGTGCTCTAGAATGCTATGTGTTCTTATATATTTTGGATATTAACTCTTTGTCAAGTATATGGTTTGTGAATACTATCTCCCATTCTGTAGGTAGCTTTTTAATTTATTGATTGTTGCTTTTGCTGTACAAAAGCTTTTTAGTTTGATGTAGTCCCACTTACTTATTTTAGCTTTTTTTTTGCCTGTGCTTTTGGTGTCTTATCCAAAAAAATCATTGTTAAGGCCAATGTCAAGGAGTTTTTCCCTATTTTTTTTAGGGGTTTAATGGTTTCAGGCTTACATTTAAGTCTTGAATCCATCTCAAGTTAACTTTTATGAGTAGAGTAAGACAGGGGTCCTGTTTCATGTCTGTCTAGTTTTCCCAACACCCTTTGTTGAAGAGACTGTTGTTCCCGTTGTGTGTTTTGGTGCCCTTGGCAAAGATTACCTGACTGTATATGCATAGGCCAACTTTCAGGCTTTTTATTCTGTTCCATTGGTCTCTGTGCCAGTACCATACTCTTCTGATTACTATAGCTTTGTAATTTAGGTCAAAATCAAGAAGCGTGATGCTTCCAGCTTTAGTCTTCTTTCACAAGATTGCTTTGGTTATTCAGAGTCTTTGTGATTCTATGAATTTTAGAAATATTTTTTTTCTCTTTCTGTGAAAAATGCCATTGGAATTTTGATAGGGATTGCATTGAATTTATAGATCACTTTGGGTAGTTTGGACACTTTAACAATAGTAATTTTTCCAATGCAAGAATGTGGAGGATCACTTTTTTGGTTAAATTTACTCCTAAGTAGGACCACTTAGGTACCTTAGTTGGTTAAGCATCTGCATACTGATTTCAGCTCAGGTCTTGATCTTAGAGTTGTGAGTACAAGCCCCACATTGGGTTCCATGCTGGGTTTGGAGTCTACTTAAAAATAAATTAATAGGGGTGCCTGGGTGGCTCAGTGGGTTAAAGCCTCTACTTTTGGCTACTGTCATGATCCTTGGGTCCTGGGATTGAGCCCCGCATCAGGCTCTCTGCTCGGCGGGGAGCCTGCTTCCCCCTTTCTCTCTGCCTGCCTCTCTGCCTACTTGTGATCTCTCTCTGTCAAATAAATAAATAAAATCTTAAAAAAATAAATTAATAAATTTATTTTTAAGTATTTTATTTTTTTGATGCTATTGTAAATGGGGTTGCATTCCTAATTTTATTCAGGTAGCTTATAGTTATAGTTCTAACAGTTTTTTTTCTTTCTTTCTTTCTTTTTTTTTTTTTTTTGGTGGAATCTTTAGGGTTTTTTGCATATAACATTATGTCATCTGCAAAGAGATAATTTTACCTCTTTGTTTCTTTGTTTTAAAAGATTTTATTTGTTTATTTAACAGAGAGATACACAGCGAGAGAAGGAATACAGCTGGGGGAGTGGGAGAGGGAGAAGCAAGCTTCCTGCTGAGCAGGGAGCCCAACTTGGGGCTCCACCCAAGGACCCTGGGATCAAAGGCAGATGCTCAACAACTGAGCCATCCAGGCACCCTTCACCTCTCCATTCTAATCTAGATGCATTTTGTTTCTCTTTCTTGCTCAATTGTTGCGGCTAGGATTTGCAGCGCTCTGGTGGATAGAAGTGGTAAGAGTGGACAAGCTTGTCTTCTTTCTGATCTTAGAGGAAAGGCTTTTCCTTCACCACAGAGTATGATGTTAGCTATGGATTTGTCACATGTGGACTTTATTTTGTTGAGGTGTATTCCTTCTTTACTAACCCTGAATCATGAAAGGATGTTGAATTTTGTCATAGGCCTTTCTGCATCTGTTGAAATGATCATGTAATTTTTATTCTTTTTTAAAAAAAGATACTATTTATTTACTTGTCCGAGAGAGAAAGAGAGTGTGTGTGTACAAGAGTGGGAGTGGCAGGCCGAGGGAGAAACAGACTCCCCGCTGAGCAAGGAGCCAGAGGAGGGACTCGATCCTAGAACGCTGGGATCATGACCTGAGGGGAAGGCAGACGCTCAACCAACTAAGCCACCCAGACATCCCAATTTTTATTCTTTTTTAAAAAAGATTTTGTTTATTTATTTATTTATTTGATAGAGAGAGAAAGAGCACAAATAGGCAGAGTGGCAGGCTGAGGGAGAGGGGAAGCAGGTTCCGACTGGGCAGAGAGTCTGATGTGGGGCTCAATCAATCCCAGGACCTTGGGATCATGACCTGTGCTGAAGCAGACACTTAACCAATTGAGCCACCCAGGTGCCCCTAATTTTTATTCTTTATTCTGTTAATGTGGTGTACCACACTGATCTATGTATGCTGAAGTATTTACGTTCCAGGGATATATTCCACTTGATCATGGTGTATGACCCTTTTAATGTGCTCTTGAATTCAATTTGCTAGTCTTTTGTTATGAATATTCAGATCTGTTCATCAGGAATATTGGCCTGTAATTTTTTCGTAGTTTGCTTGTTTGGCTTTGGTATCAGGTAGTGCTGGCCTCATAACATGAGTTTGAAAGTGTTTCTTCCTTGGATGCCTGGGTGGCTCCTTCTGTTAAGTGTCTGCCTTTGACTCAGGTCATGATCCCAAGGTCCTGGGATTAAGCCCTGTTTTGGGCTCCCTGCTCCATGGGGAGCCTGCCTCAGTTAGGTAAATAAATTTGAACTTTGTGTTTGGGGATGCTGGGGAGTCTATGCTGAGATAGACTCCTTGTCGTCTCAATAATTTTATTAAGAAAGTAGCCCTTTGAGGACTTATGGGGGGTAGGGAGGGACTCCATCCCACTGCTCCACATTAAGCAAACCCAAGGCTTTATCATCTATTTCTGTATAGCTATAAAGCCCCAAACTTCTTGCTTATCAGTATCAACAAATAGTCTCAGGACAATCCATGTAATATATCTGTATTGATGTACTTCTCTTGTTCAGTGCTATAATTTCCCTTACGTTAGACTTCCTTGTGCATTTAAAATCTTTGTTTTATTTTATCCAACAATTCCAGATTTTTCTGTGTACTTAGGCCACAATATTGCTAGAAACAGAAGTTTTGCTATGACTGTGAGTCTATACCTTCATGGCCATGCCCTGTCCTTAAGTTCATTCTCCCGTTCATAGTGTCTGCCTGAATCAAGAGGGCATTTGCTGTGTCTTTGGACATGATATATTGCACATGCAGTGTCCTCCTGGAGACAAACCTCTGGAGCTTGTATGTGTTTCCCTAGACTGTGCCTGGCCTGGTTTGGGCTTTGTCTTGCTCCAGCTGGCCTGTGTTGCCAGGGTCCCAGCATGATTTGAATTCCAGCCTACCTGAATTATGTCCACCACTGTTCTTTTTCTTCTGTTTCCAAGTCCCTGTCTTCACTGACTTGCCAATCTAAAATCTGGCTTCAGTTTATTTCCTGGACTTGTCTTTCTACAAAGGACTCTATTCCTGATCTGAGAGTTTGTAGCATAGTTTATAGCAATGTGGGAATGGGTCCAATTTAGGATTCAGATTTCTAAGATGTCCAGATGGTCTTAACAAAAACTAACTTTCCACTTCATTTTTAAAAGAGAGTCCCAAAGACTTTCTCTTACATGTTGATAATATACGTACCCATAGTATTAATTGAAGATAAATACTGAATTACTCATTCTGTCAGAAGGAGGAGTTTACAATTGAGGTTACCCTTTGATTTAATTTTATTTGTTTAATTCACGAGGAGCCATCTCCGTGTATACTAAACACACCCACTGCGGTTGGATTGTGGCTGTTCTAGACCATGTACTCTTTTGCTTTGAAACCTTGTAAGGAAATTGAGTCTGGCAGAAAGCATCCAGAGAACTCCTGGCAGTATTGGATGGATTGCTTACCCCAGTTTGGGCTTTCTTATTTCTTTTAGGGAGCCCTGGCAAGTTCACTACCAAGACATCCGTCTTACTCTGAGAACAACCCTAGCTCTGTGCCAGTGGTGTTAGCATTTGATTATGGAAAATGGCTTTGAAGATGAAACAAGGGATCTGGTGGCAAGAGTGCTCATAACAAGTCCACGGAAATTATGAGTTGAATGGTTGGTCAGTAGTCTAGTAGAATTTTTAATCTTTATTAGTCGTATCCATTGGGCTTCATGTTGGTGTCCTTTCCATCATTTCATCCTTATTTAGATTTCTCTTCATACTTTCTCTCTTGCTTTTCTTGGCAGCATCTTCAAAAGGAGTTTGGAGGCTCTTCCAGAAGTTGCCTTTGAAGATTGTTGCAATGTGTATACTTGTCAAAAAGGATTGACCAAACCTCGTGGAAAGCTATTTCACATGTTAGGTCCTGAGCCAGTCTCACTCTTCTGTCCTGATCTGATCATCCAGAATGATCCAAAAGAAAACCATCAGAGCTAATTATAGAGCCTAGAGTGATTTTCAGATGCCTTTTTATTCCTTTTTCTGATGCAGGGTACTCAGGAATCTTGTACTCTGGGTGAACCCAATTTACATTCTTGTTGGAATTGGGAAAGAAGGGGTTTAGAATTCATTTTGAAGGCAAACTTGAAATTTATGTAGTAACACTTAAATTCTATATGGTTTTCTTTGTTTCCTTTTTTCTTTTTTCTCGATCCTCCTTCCCTGTCTCCTCCCCGCCCCACCCCCGGCTCTGCTTCTTTCTTTTTCTTCCCTCCCATCTTCCTTCTTTCCTTATGTCTTGGTAGCTTGGATTTTGTTGAAGGGAAAATATTATTTTTATTACAAAAATGTGAATTAGAATAATGAGATCTTGGGTTTGGAAAAAAAACTTCATGTTCTTCTATTTCAGCCATTTAACTAATATTTGAATCCTTTCTATTCTACCCACAGTCTATGATGGGATAGATACTTTCATTACCTACAGTGAGATACAACGCCCTCTGTTCCAAAGTAGCCCATTGCAGTTCTGAACAATGCCGACGGTTACTTAGCTGTTGTTTTGTTGACTTGAAATGTACTTTTCTGTACCATCTTCCTACCGCTTTTTAGTTTCTCTTCTTGGAAGCTTGTAAAGCAGCATTTTTCAAATTTTAGGCTAAAATCCAGGGGTTGTGGAATAATTTTCGTTGGATATGACCAGCATTAAAAGAAAATAAGAAAAAGAAGACAAAGAAATAGGTAGAATAGAAGTAGCATAGAATAGAAAAGAAAATATCAGAGTGTATTATAAGTAGTAGGGTGTCCATGAAACCTTTGTCTTGATCTCTTAGTTAAGTTATTTAATCATATAATTAACTATGTAGGTAAACTGAATCTCAGTGATGAAAAAAAAGTTTGAAAGCTGCTGAATAGAGTCTGACTTTTCCTCCCCATGGCCATCCTGTATTTGAGCTGTTCTCATGCCACACCAAGTCTCTTCTCCTCTAAGTTGAACAGTTCTTTTTGCTCATCCGTATACTGGTATTACGGTCTCATATCTCTCCTTGCCTTTTTAAATACACCCTAGCTTACCTAGTTGGTATGAACAATGTGGACCTCGAATCAAAACCATGTTTCTGGCTGTACTCTGATTGAAACAGAGGAAATGCAGACTATTCTTTCTTGGCCTGGTTAGCAGAATGCAATTCAATGCATTTCATTGCTGCCCGAGGCTGTATGTTATGATGGTTAAATGCACAGACTCAGGCGACTGGTTTTGGAGTCTGTCCGTTCAGTTAGCGTTAGCCTTGGAGTAGGCTGACTAGTAACTTGGGGCAAGTTACTTAAACTCTCCGTGCCTCCCGTTTTTTTCACAGTAGGTAGGATAACAATACTTCAGAATACTTTTGTGATTATCAAATGAGCTAATACATGAAAAGGATTTCAAATAGTGCCAGGCATATGGTAAACAATTAATGAATATATTTCTAATCCAGGTACAGCAAATTGTTGATCCACTTAATTTTTCATCAACTCAGATGTCTAGAGCTTTTGGTGTGTCCTATAAGTAGTGTGATCATGTGTCTCCGTTTGCTGAGGGGAACCCCACTTTGCACCCGTTTTCCTTGAGTAATTTACAGTGTCTCCTTTTACTCTCAAACGTGGCCCAGATAGAAACTCATGTTTGATTATTCTGAACTATATTTTTGTAGTAGGAATTTCTCCAGTTAAATGCCCCCCTCCCCCCTAGGTAAAAACTGTATCTTCTCTAAGTATTTGATCAATTTTGGATTTACATGGAGGATCTTACTTTTTTCCCCCCTCTGGAAACTTCACCTCAATTCTCTGCCTACAAACTCTTGACAAGTGGCAGAATCAAGACTGAAAACGGAGTCTAGCTGACTCTCAAGGCTAGGGTTTCCTCACTCTGGGAAATTACCTGTGTTTCATTTGACCCATTATTCTGTTCTGTGAGGAACTTCTGGATTTTGATTAAATTATTCAGAGTAATTATTCATCCTCTCAACCTTATATTATTTACACATTTTTAGTTCATTCAACAAGTATTTTATGAACTTTCATGGGATGCCGGGTCCTGTTCTAGGAGACAGGATGGAGCAGAGGCCAGCCAAGTTCCTTCTGCTGGGAACTGATGTTCTTTGAAGGTTGCTCTGGGTCTTAATCCAAGTAAATTGGGGTTGCCCAAAGAGGATTTATATAAAGCCCAGGGACTGGTAACTAGATACTTCCTTCTGGATTAAAAATATGTATCCCTTAAAAGTAGCATTTGGCAATCATTTAATATAATGAATCTGTTTATATTATCACTCAACCTGTATTTTTTCTTCTTGTGCAAAGGATAGTATAAACCTATTGCCAAAGGCCTTTTTCTTGCTACAGAATACCTCTGATATTTTCTAGATTTATTAGTCTGCTGTGAGAGCAAGGAAATGGTTTAGACTAACTAATTCCTAGTGGAAGCCCCATAGTATTCTTTATTACTATTTTTTAAATAATTGAACTTTATTTTATTTAAAAAAATTTAAATTAACATACAATGTATTATTAGCCCCAGGGGTACAGGTCTGTGAATCGCCAGGTTTACACTTCACAGCACTCACCAGAGCACATACCTTCTGCCATAGCGTTCTTTAAATGACCATATATTTTAATGGTCTATTCTAGAGTGCTGTTGTGGCCAGCAGTTCTGTAGTTTGCAGAACTTGCATTCTGTTATTTTGGAGGTTGAGACTTTCCTTCATTTGACCAGCTTCCTCTCAACTGCTTAGATTCCTTAAAGATGCCCTCTGTTGGCCCAGTCATCTCATTTGCTTAATTCTTTCCATATCCTACAATGTAGTTTGGTCAAGCTAGGAAATTAAAGCTTCTTTAGAGAAGCTAGATGCTTTCTTATAGTCTGAGTCATCTTTGGTTTCGGATCCTTCTAATGAATATATTAATGAAATTCTTCACTGAAATTTGGATGTTGTAACAGTGACTATATATCAAGTACTTAACTAGGCACAAAGCATAGTAAGCATTTTACAGGTATATCTCCCTTAGTCATGTAGTACCACCACCTCATAACTATCATCTCCATTTGAGAGATGAGGAAAGCAAAGTACACAGGTAATGAGGTATAGAGCAGGGACTAGAACCTGGTCTGCAGTGTCAGGATAACTGGAGACTGGGGTACCTTCATGACTAAATTTGGACAGAGGTTCTTGATCAAATAGCCTTCTACAATGGAAGACTTTCTCCTCCCCCACCCCCGCTCCTCCTCCTCCTCCTCTTCCTTCTTCTTCTTCCTTCTAAGAGGGAAGAGAGAGGGGAAAGGGGCAGAAGGAGAGGGAGAGAGAGTCTTTAAGCAGATTCCTTGCTGAGTGTGGAGCCTAAGAGGGGGCTTGGTTTGAGAGAATCTCAGGCAGGCTCCATGCCCAGCACAAAGCCCAAGGCAGGTCTTGATCTGACCCTGAAATCATGGTCTGACTGAGCCACCCAGGAGCCCCTGGAAGATTTTCTTCTAATGTGATAAAATTAAGTTTGCATTTGTAAATTATAACTTTGTTGATGATTCATAGTTCTTGGCTAAGATATTTTACTTCCACAAAGATGAAGCTATTAAAGCAGATGCAGATGAGGTGGAAATTTGCAGGGTGGGGGGAGAGGAGAAATAATCTAAGGAAAACTGTCCAAGCATCCACAATGTCTATTCATTTGCTTTTCTTCATAAAAATGAATAAAAATGAATATGCAGCTATGAGTGACCTCCCAGGCAGTGAAACACAGTTTGCTTTCTGTGAAATAGACCAGGATGCCAAAGACCAAAATAAGTTCTTTTGAATTATTTTCTCACTCTCCATTGATTCAGTCTTCCCTGCCGTGATACCATGACCAGTGAGTTTAATTTTCATTAGCTCATATCAGGCTTATTTTCTAGAAGACTTTGGGGTGATTGGCGTATTAGTGATATTAAAATAATTATTTCTATATTACTGACATCATCTCTGTTACTACTGAACAGGAGGCTCTTAAAGACAGGAATCCAACTCTTTTCTGTTCACTGCCACATTATTTGCTCTGAGTACCATTCATGGCACATTGCCACATTAATTGAGTAAATGAATGAATTGGTGAGGGGCAGTCTCCATGTTAGCTCTAAGAAATTTTCTCTATCACTTGTATTTATTTGGTTAGTGGTAGGTTGAGAAGCTCCTTTGTATCTCTTCTTAAAAGAGCAACATTCTTTTTAAAAAATGTCATGTTTGAAAGAACAAGATTACTTTTTAAGACTTTCCATTTTGGAGAACTTTTGTTAGCTTGGTGAATTTCAGTGGCGCTGGCTGTTTGTGTGACCCACAGGAGGAACAGAGCAGAACATTTGCAAGGGTGAGGCAAGGGACCTTTCAGTGTTGCTGTCAGCCCTCCTTTATAAGCCCAAATAGTCACAGAACCTGCTGGGGGTGGGGCACTTGCCATATTGACACATATGGTTTTTAGGTGGAAAGACTGGGAGACTTCAGTCTCAAAGTGGACAGAAGAGCCTTTATTAGTGAGTACTAAGCACACCATAGAGGTGAAGTCCCAGACCCATAATTTGTTTGCTTCTTGCCCGTCCTGCCCTTAGGATGTTAGTGGCAAGTTGCTTGAGCAGAGCCGAAGACAGTTTTTCCTTTGGAGACCCTTACTTCTTTTCACTTAAATTATAATTATCATCTGAAAGTACACCAATGTTTGACTTCAGTATTTTTGTATTTATAGGTAGTTATATATTTAAAAACCTCATGTAGAGAACTCAATTTAGAGTAACAGGCAATTAAGGAAAGGTATAATAGCATCAAGAAGAGAATACCCTAAATTGGCTTAGAGGTCTCTTTTTTCATTTGAAATGTTTAAAATTTCTTCAGTTACTCAAGAAGTTTAACTTTGTTAACAACAAAGATTTTCAAGTTCAGCCTAAAACCTGGAAAAGCAATCAGTTGCCTGGTTATGAATCAACAGTGTCATCTGGTGCTTGCTACCTTGAATTACAACTGGAAGCACCAGCAGGGGACATGAGAGACTAACTTCTACTGTATGTTGAATGACTTACAGAGAGTTGTAAAACCTATTTCTCCCCAGGTTGAGATTTTAGCTTTACATAATCAGAAGGGGTTTTCCATTTAGTTCAAACAAGGCAATGACCACGGTTTCTTCCAAGGTCTCCTTAGTGTTAAAATTTTTTAAACATGTAGTAACATTAAAAACAGTAGTTATAATTTCATAAAGACTATATGAAATCTTTTCTGCAGCAACTCTGTAGGTATTCTAATAAAGCCTTGGATAATAGGTTAAGTTGGCTAAATCGATAAGGTACAAGGGTAATTAGATAAAATAAGCAAAAATGTGGCAAGAGAATGATCAGATAATAATCTTGCTTCCTCTCTTCTTACTGTATGGCACTATAGTAGTTTTGTGATCCTTAATTTGTCTGCTGCTTTTTAAAATCCTTTCCAAAAGTTCACACATGTTGATGCTTTCAATCCGAAGAAAAGGTCTACCTTTTAAGTTTATAATAGGCTAGGCAAATGTATGGGATCTTTGAAATTTCTAGAATAATTACACTTTAAAACCTCAACAACTTTGTAACCTCACCAACGCTCATTACAGTTTAGCAAGAACATTATCCAGATCAGTCTATCAGTCATTTGGTGATTCCAAGTGCCACATTGGAGCTTCTAGAAAATAGTCCACGAGTTGCTTTTTTTTTCCCCTCTTGGTTATATATGTCATGACAAATCAGCATGATTTTCAGAAATCATAATTCTTTATTATATCACCCTTTCATGTGACTTTCTTTTTCTAATTATGAGAGTAATGATAAAATTCTAAGAATTAATCAGCCCCTGGAAGTAGTCACTATTAAATATTTACTATAAAAATATTCACAGCATACTATTTTCAGTTGCTACATTTGTTAATGAAAATCTTTTCTCTGCCCAGTGGGCCAGAGGTAGGAATACCCCATATTTATTTTCCTCAGTGGCATTTTCCCTATCAGGAGATTTGTTGGCAATTGGTTTTGCTCCTCTGCTAAGGTAACTGGTCACTTATTACCATGGTCAGGAAATTTACATTTTCAATTTCTGGTTTTGCTGTTTCTGTCTTTCTATGGTGTTAATTTCTTGGGAGCTTGACGACAACATGTATTTGTGTACTGATATGCAGATTTCCTAGCATGTTCAGATACATATTTATCCTGCATAGAAAGGCTGTAGAAAGGTTAAAGACTTTGCCCAAGTTAGGTAACAATTTGAACCCCTTCTGATTACACATGTCCTGAGATGAACTCATCTGGTCCCATGACTTTAAATACTATCTGAATTCTGTTGAATCTCAAATTTGTATTTCTTTCTTTCTTTCTTTTCTTTTCTTTCTTTTTTTTAAAGATTTCTTGTTTATTTATTTGACAGAGATCACAAGTAGGCAGAGAGGCAAGGGGTTGGGGAGGGGGAAGCAGGTTCCCTGCTGAGCAGAGAGCCCAGTGCGGGGGCTCGATCCCAGGACCCTGGGATCATGACCTGAGCCGAAGGCAGAGGCTTAACCCACTGAGCCACCCAGGCGCCCTCAAATTTGTATTTCTAACCCTAAGTTCTCCCCTGAGCTTTAGACTTGTATACTCAACTTTTTTTTTTAAAAAGACTTTATTTATTTATTTACTTACTTGGGAGAGAGAGAGAGAGAAGAGCAGAGGGAGAAGGGAGAGAGACAAGCAGACTCCGTACTAAGCACAGAGCCTGTTGCAAGGCTCTGTCTCACGTCACCAAGATCATGACCTGAACTGAAATAAACAGACAGACAGACATTTAACCCACTGAGCCACCCAGGCGCCCCTCAACTGTCTTTTTATTTTTTTAATAAGATCTTCACTTTGACGGCACCTCCAACTTGACTTAGCAATATAGAGGATCCTTGATGTTCCTACCCCTGTCCTGTTTCTCTCAAGGTCTTTTCCGTCTTAGCCAAGGTACCCCTGGTGAGCTACACGCTTACTCAGGCAGAAATCTTAGAATAATCCTCGATTTCTCTCTTCCTCAAGCTTGACATCAAATCTATTGGCAAGTGTTAAACTGAACTATTTTTCATCAGCCTACTTTCATCTGTTTCCTGGGCTTCCGTCATCACTTCTCAGCTGCTTTCCCTGCTTCTGCTCTGTTCCCCATGATCTTGTTTTATTTTTTCATTATACTTAACAATATATAATATTATTTGTTTATGGGTTTGTTGTCTTTCCTACTACCTCTAGAATGTAAGCTCTACAAGGGAGAAAGTTGGCTGCTTCCTACTAAAACCCTGGGGCCTAGAGCACCCTGGCAATACAGAACTCCATGTTGAATTAATGCATGAGTGACCCAACCAGTGAATGAATGAATGAAATGAAGAATCTGCTCTTCTTTTCAGTAGTTGTGGATTCAGAAAAAAATTACTCCTTGACTGATTTTCTTAGGGCTCTTTTGTAAAGTGCTGAAAGAACTGAAAGACTTTTGCTTCATAATGTGTTTCTGAAGTTGATATCAGAGTCTTATACTCTTTTTTTTTTTTTTTTAAGATTTTATTCATTCATTGGACAGAGAGAGAGATCACAAGTAGGCAGAGAGGCAGGCAGAGAGAGAGGAGGAAGCAGGCTCCCCGCTGAGCAAAGAACCCGATGCAGGGCTCGATCCCAGGACCCTGAGATCATGACCTGAGCAGAAGGCAGAGGCTTAACCCACTGAGCCACCCAGGCGCCCCTAGAGTCTTATACTCTTAAATATATGGTATCATTTGGCCTTGTTGCTTGCATCCTGTGGTCCCTGCAATCTTTCTGAGAGGTCTTCTGTGGAAACGAATTAATGGTGTTTTCTGGGAGAGAGGCCTGGCCCAATAAATAAATGGGAAGAAATTTTACTGGTTGAGGGAAGCATTCAGTATGCCCTCCAGCAGTGATATAAAAGAGGGAAAAGGAAGTGAATGCAGAACATCGTTATTTGCTTTGGACTGCCCATCGTCCAGTAAGGCTAACTGTGAATAAAGAGGAATTGGATATTGGGCTGATTAATACATTTTTAAAACTGGAAACTCAAGATGAAGGTCTCAGGATCCTGAAATACTATATTTAAAACCAACCAATGAGTCTATTACGAAATGCAAAACAAAATGAGCGAAAGATGGAGAAAATGTTTGGTTGGTTGTTCTGTATCTGGTGTGATGGAAAAGATTATTTTGTACCAGCAAGATGTGGGCTTTGATTCCACTTTTGCATTATGTCCTTGAGCATGACACTTCTGGAACCTAGGTTTATCATCTCTGTTGGAGGTTTAGGATGATCACATGAGGTGAATCTAGGGCAAGAATGCTAATAAGTATAAAGTATGAGACAAATATAATGTGTCATCCCGATCGTCATGATGGAGGTAATCAGCCTTCTTGTATGAGATTCCGGGTCTTCATTCTCTTATGGTTTTCAACTTTGGGGTCCTAGAGCTTTAATGGCAGTGGAGAGCCAATGAAGATCTGAACTCAGTTTTGTAAAACAATGCAAAATAACTTTAAGAGACTTTCTAGGAAATTTCTGCTTGCTTAGTTAGTTGATTGTTTATTGTGTATCTGAGATTAGTAACAGGGATAAAGGCACCTTGAGTGTAACACCATCAGTGAGGCTTTGTGTCTTTATTATAAATTTGTGTGCATTCTTTAGGATCTCAGATATGAAGCCTGCTTTGGATATTTTGGGGGAGAGAGAATGAAGGCTCTCGTGTCTTTAAAAACATTTATAGGCTCAGGTCTCTGAAAAAGTAGTATGTGCCAGGAATGGCACCGCTGCAACCATTTCTTCTTGACTTTATTCTTTCCAGCTTTTTTTTTTTAAAGCCAGACTATTGATGCATTTTAATATCATTAGTATTTTTTAAATAAAATTAGTTTAGCAGTGTTAATAATCTTTCTTTTTAGAGTACAAGGCAGGAAAGTGAGCCCAAAGCAGTTTATTGCCTGTGTTATTAAGTGAGTCCTATTTCCAGATATTGGAAGGCATGTTTTTAAGTGTTCTGGAGAAAAGTAATTTTTTTTTTTAAAGTTCAAGCAGATTGTTTTGTTTTAGAAATACTGAAGATGCAATATGTGAATCATATTTGGATTTTTAAAGCAGGATATTAAACTTCACAGTAAAAGTGATTCCATGGTTGTTAATGCCCAAAGAGAGGTTTATAAAGCCAGCAGACAGAGAAGCTGAAACGTACTTGGAGAAGTAAATGATACAGGAATGGAAAAGTTGAATAGATACTTTAAAACCATTTCTTTCTTGATGTTATTTTATCCCTTGAAGGCAGACAGAGCTTTACAATTAAAATTGTATTAAAAATCCTCTCTGTATAAAAATATGTAACCTCATAAAATGAATGTTGAGTCAGTCACATGTGTGTCATTCCAAATCCATAATTTGGACTTAGACTGGATTTCCAAATCCAAAATACTAAATTTACTTAGCATTGTGAAATTCGTATTTGCTAGGCAGTGCACCTTAGTCCATTAAAAAAAAAAATAAATCCCTGTTCAGGCAAAGAATCCAGAAGGCGAGATGAGTCGGCCTTCGTGAAATGTGGACGCATTCTGAAAGGGAGGACAAGATTAAAGAGACAAATTATTTCCATACTTTGGGCCTTTGCATTTGTTGTTACGTCTGGTATGTCTTTCCCATCGTAGTTCATCAGGCAAATTCCTGCTGATTCTTCCAACATCCATTTCAAGCATTCTGTTCTCAATGAGAGCTTTACTAACCTCTCTGCACAGATGCTCGCCTACTCCTCCTTCACTGGTGCCTTCTGCTCCCGTTCCTGCATGTAGGACACCATAGTTCATCTGCTTGCATTCTGTCACTTCTGTATGTCCAGGACCTCGCTTCGTGACTGACCCATAGTGGGAACTTCATAAATGATTGCTAAGTGATGAGCAAAATAGTGTAGTGTGATAGCCTCTGAGCTCTGCATAACCTAGATTTTGCTCAAAAAGATGTGGGTCTTGCGCATCTGGGTGACTGAGTCAGTTAAGTGTCCAACTCTTGATTTCAGCTCTGGTCGTGATCTTGGCATCATGAGATCAAACCCCACAGCAGGCTCCGCTCAGCAGGGAGTCTCACTGAGCTCTCTCTCCTTCTCCCTCTCCCCGGGCCCCTCCCAACAATCTCTCTCTCTCTCTCTCTCTCGCTCACTAAAATAAGTAAAATGAATCTTGAAAAAAAAAAGTGGGTCTTGGCCTCATCCTTCTCCTTGGGCAAAGTAGCGGTGATGAGACAGAACTACCTAGGGGGTAGGTTAGATGAATGCATTGATCATTCAGTAAATATTCACTGGCACCATGCCAAGGGCTGTAGGTAGAGTTGCAGAGATGTAAGGTGTATCTGTTTTCAGGGATTTGCCAATTAGATTTTGATGTATAGCTTACCTGTAGGAATTATTTAGAGGGAAAGTGAATGCTAAGTTTTAAGACTTGACTCTGTGGGTGACAGGAAGCCTAGAAAGACAGAAAGTGGGGTTGGACGGAAGGAATCGGGGAAGGCTTTGTAGGAGACACACAGGTTAATTTGGACTCAGCAGTACTGAGCCAAAGGAAAGGACTGAGGAGGTAGCAAGCCTTGAGCCAGGGCAGAGTTGAATGGATGACTTGTGAGCGTCAACTTGGAGCAGGGTTTACTCTGACGATGGCAGATTCTCTGTGCACCCAAGGATAGGCTTCAGAGTAACTTTGAAACCCGGGATTATTTGCAAACTGGTTTTATATGTATATGGACAGTTTTCTATGGATGGGGCTTGGCTTTTAAAGGGGTAGATGTAGAATTTTAAAAGAATTCTGAATTTTATCATTTTAATAAAAAATAGGTCGCACTTTAACCATTTGTCTTTTCAGGAGGCCTTAAAGAGAGAGCAAAAGGAAGAATTCAAGGACTGGGAAGGGAAAGGAAAGAGAGGAAGGAGATTCAGGCTAATCCTTGAAAAGTCAAAATAATGGTATAGGTATCAATATTAATGATCTTCCCCTGAAAGTGTATCAGTAATCATGATGCATCCTTAATTTATTGCCAAAAGAGATCATCTAAGCAATGAAGGCCAAAATTCTGGAGCCAATACCCCTGATTTCAGAGAAAGAAAACGCAGTTGACCCTTGAACAACATGGGTTTGAGTTGCATAGGTCCATTTATATTGGGAATTTTTATAGTACAGTGCTGGAAATGTATTTTCTCTCCCTCGTGATTTTCCTTTTTCTATGATTTTTAAAATTTTGTTATGGTAGTCACCATACAGTACATCAGATCAGGAACATGACAAGGATGCCCACTGTCACCACTATTGTTCAACATAGTGCTGGAAGTCCTAGCCACAGCGATCAGACAACAGAAAGAAATAAAAGGTATTCAGATTGGCAAAGAAGAAGTCAATCTCTCTTCACAGATGACATGATACTTTATGTGGAAACCCCAAAAGACTCCATCCCCAAATTACTAGAACTCATACAGCAATTCAGTAATGTGGCAGGATACAAAATCAATACACAGATCAGTTGCTTTTCTATCCACTAACAATGTATCTGAAGAAAGAAATTAGGGAATTGATCCCATTTACAATAGCACCAAAAACCTTAAGATACCTTGGAATAAACCTAAACAAAAAGGTAAGGGATCTATACTCTAGAAACTATAGAACACTTATGAAGGAAATTGAAGACACAAAAAGTTGGAAAAACATCCCATGCTCATGGATCGGAAGAATAGACATTGTTAAAATGTCTCCCTTATGATTTTCTTAACAACGTATACTTTTCTCTAGCTTACTTTCTTGTAGGAATACAGTATATAATACATATAACCTCCAAGACATGTGTGAACTGACTATGTTATTGGTAAGGCTTCTGGTCAACAGTCGGCTAAGAGTGCTTAAGTCTGGGCAGAATCGGAAGTTATGTACAGATTTTTGGCTGAGCAGGGGTCCACATCCCAATCGCCACATTGTCCAAGCTTCAGCTGCACTTACCTAGACGTGAGTGAAAATTTGGGGGCACCTGGGTAGCTCAGTCGGTTAAGCATCTGCCTTCAGCTCAGGTCATGATCCTGAAGTCCTGGGATTGAGCCTTGCCTCAGGCTTCCTGCTAAGCAGAGAATCTGCTTCTCCCTCTTACCCTTCTCCCTCTTGTGCTCTCCCCCTCTCATTCTCAAATAGATAAAATCTTTAAAAAAGAAAAGAAAAGAAAAGAAAATTTATCCCATTGGTATCCAAATGAAAAAATACTACATTGCAAGGCAGACAGTTCTATAGGACTTGGGATTTATTTTCTTTTATTCGTTAGTATCTTTAATCAAATAAACTTGTTTGTTTTTAAGGATTATCCTATTTAACCTTTTGAATTTAAGGAGTTATATCTAAAGATCAGTAATTTGTTCTAAAAATTGAACATAATGAACTTGACTTGGTTATTTGCCACAGATGCTGTTTCTTTTAATATTAGATGCTCAATGTAAATAGAAAATTTTCATATTGAAATTCTTTATCGGCCCATTGCCAACTGGAGGTTAACATACTAACACTTCACCAACAGGAGTGATGTACTTCCATTCTGGTTTAGTGAGCATTTCATTGTTAGGAACATGCTTTGAACTCTATATGCTGTTTAAGTGTGAGTTGATGGGGAAGGGAAGAGACAGATGAGAAAAATAAGTCTGTTCATTTGTTTTTTGGCTTGTTCCAAAACGATTGCAATGAAGAAATATTTCATATCATTGGTTTATGGGATTGATAAGAGCTTAGTAAATGAGGAGCAAAGAAGCTGTAATGCCACAGGGGATGTTTACACAATTCTTTTTTTTAAGGAATTAATTTAATAATTCTTAAAGAAGATAGTAATGTTGAGAGAGGGTATGGACATATAAACCTCAGTTATACCAACATCAGTAAGCCATATTTAAAAAAAATATATATATATATATTTTTTTTTTAATTTTTTTTCAGCATAACAGAATTCATTGTTTTTGCACCACACCCAGTGCTCCATGTAATACGTGCCGTCCTCAATACTCACCACCTGGCTCCCCCAACCACCCATTCCCCCACCCCTTCAAAACCCTCAGATTGTTTTTCAGAGTCCACAGTCTCTCATGGTTCACCTCCCCCTCCAATTTCCCTCAACTCCCTTCTCCTCTCCATCTCCCCTTGTCCTCCATGTTATTTGTTATGCTCCACAAATAAGTGAAACCGTATGATAATTGACTCTCTCTGCTTGACTTATTTCACTCAGCATAATCTCTTCCAGTCCTGTCCATGTTGCTACAAAAGTTGGTTATTCATCCTTTCTGATGGAGGCATAATACTCCATAGTGTATATGGACCACATCTTCCTTATCCATTTGTCTGTTGAAGGGCATCTTGGTTCTTTCCACAGTTTGGCGATCGTGGACATTGCTGCTATAAACATTGGGGTACAGATGGCCCTTCTTTTCACGACATCTGTATCTTTGGGGTAAATACCCAGTAGTGCAATTGCGGGGTCATAGGGAAGCTCTATTTTTAATTTCTTGAGGAATCTCCACACTGTTCTCCTAAGTAGTAAGCCATATTTTTATATAGAATTCAGTTTAATTGGAAGAGCTGAGCAATTTGATGATGCTGGAAACTTGTTGGTTTAGGTGTATAAACCTAAAAAATGTATAACCAATGTTAACTTAATAATGTTATATTTTAATAGCTTTAAAGTCAAGTATTAAGAAAGATATTATGTAAATTCTCAGGTCATACAATTTTATAAGAGATAGAGTGTTCAACCCATTAAGATTCAACATTAAATGCCACTTTAGCAGATGTTCAAAATGTATTGTCATTCCTATATGGTCTAATCTCATTTTTTTGAATTTGATAATTATATGTATATATAAGCATATATATATATATATACACACCCACATATGTATATACACACATATATACAATGTTACAGAATCATAATATATATTTAATATGGTATTCTATGTTACAGTATATATAATATTACAACATATATTAAAAATATATTGTATTATTGTATATATTGTAATTATATATAGTATATATTGTATATATTATAATACTATATATACAATATTATGTAATATATGTATTATATATTGTAATATATAATATACTTTAGTTCTTAATATCTCATACTTAAAAAAAAAGTCATATACATGGCACATTTGTATATGCAACATTTCAGATGACTGTACTACAAGCTGGAGACTGTAGTGTCTTCAGAACGTGCCCCTTGCTCATTGACGAGGTTGGACCAAGAGAGTGTGTTGGCCTCGTGAGCCATTTGTGGGACTCGCGCTGGAAGGTGGGAGGTCGGCCCAGGTAACGTAATTAGAGAATCCAGAAGTGCACACTGTGTGTGAGTCCAAGGGGGAGCAATGGGTCAGAACTAGATCAACCAGACACACTGTCAGTTCTGAGTCGAGGCTGAGTAAAGGGCAGTTGAGAGCAGTTGTGAAGGAAGGTTCCCCCGGGAGCGAGAGAAGCTCCAGGCCTCTGTGAACTCTGAACGGGGTAGGTTTTCTGTACTGTCTGTTCCCAGGTTGATGTTGACTAGAATTAAAGGTGCAGTTTCAGATGGTTCACCTTTTTAAGTTTCATGCTTATTAACATAAATTTATATTTTATCTTGAATAAATTTTGATATGAGTTAAAATAACTGCCATATCAAGATGCTTAACTTTCAAGCTTTAAACAATGGCATTTCTAGTTTGGGAATGTGGAACAAAGAAATCTATTTATTTATTTATTTATTTTTGAGAGAGAGAGAGAGAGAGAGAGAGATGGAGAGCATGTGTGCAAGTGGTTGGGGAGTGGGGGCAGAGGGGGAGAGAGAATCTTAAGCAGGCTCTAGGTGCAGTGGCGATCCCCACAGAGCCCAACGTGGGGCTCAATTTCACAATTCTGAGATCAAGACCTGAGCTGAAATCAAGAGTCAGACTCCTAACTGAGCCACCCAGGAACCGTGGAACAAAGTAACTATTAACGATCTATTTGTGAAGAACAGATCAGTGGTTGCTGAGGTTAGGAGTGGGGAGATAGTCTTACTCCAAAGGGATAGGCCCAGGAAGTCTTCTGGGGTCATCTTTCTGTTCCATATCCTGATGGTGGTGGTGTTTACACAAATCTGTATTTGTGTAAATTCATAGAACTGTATACCACAAAAAGTCCATTTTACTGCATGATAATTTGAAAAATACAAAAGAGAGCACAAAATGCCTACAAGGACATACAAAACTCTTTTCTTAAGTAAGAGCCAAATGATGGAGAAATGTACACTGAAATAGTCCCAGAAGGCCACGGGCAAGCAGGGGTCCTAAATGTGTAGGATTTGCATGTTTCTTAACTCTTTAGGTTGGAGAAGTGCACCCTTCAGATTGTTCTATGGAAGTTGAAAATTACTTGATTTCCCAAGCTTTCTTCTCTCTCTCTCTCTCTCTTTTTAAATAGATCGTTCCTGCTCCCTTCTTCCCTCCCTCCCTCCCTTCTCTCTGGAGTGAAATTCTGACTTGGTGAAGTGGCGTCCTAAATTACATGGAAGGAGCGTGAAATGAGGGAGGATGAGAAGCTGGTCTGTCCAGTTCTGCTCCAATCCTGAGCTGAGCCAAAATACAACCAAAACGAGAACCGTGCTGCTGTTCAGAACACACTTGTGGTATCTGACCTAACCTGTGGGCCTCCCTCGTTCAGACAACATTAAATGTTGTTCTGGAGCTGAGTCAGGCTCCAGAATCTGGGCACAAGCCAGAAGTGACCAGAGGGCCTTTGGAGTAGCCGTCAGGTGATCTTGACCTTTTAGTGTTCTTTGGGCTGGACATCCCAGGGTGATTCGTGTCCGAAGTTAGCTCTCTGTCCCTTTGAAAGAATAACTTTGTGTCTCGGGCCTGGACCAACTTTGAAGCAGTCTTCTACGGATTCTGGAGGGCTGTGAAGGCAAGACTTAGACCACGTGGCCTCTTCCTTCAGTTCTGTCTCTTTAGCATCTCAATTCCTTGGCAACCCGATTTCTGGTTTTCTGAATGGGTGTTCCTCTGGCCATTTGCCCAGGAAACAGCCCTGGACAAGGGACCAAAGGAGAAAGTTTTTTATCCCTTGGGAAGGGGAAGGTTAACGTTTCTTTCCAAGAGCACAGGCTGCATGAATTCTTGGATACAGGAGTTCCCAGGAGAGTGTGGTGTGCATATCGCTCCACACAGGCAGGAGGGGACTGGGCGGTGCTGTGTAGGACAGCCTCCTGAGTCCGCTAAGTACAGACTGAGTCAATAAAAGATTAGTTTGAAGTTCTCAATTCATATTCTTTACATGAACCTTTGGTGATCTCTTTTCCTTTCCATCTTTCCCTAAGTCGTTCTGGATTTTAAAATGCTAGCTGTGAGATAACGGCCAGTGCGATTCTTGACTTTTGCCAACCCTAGCCATACGCCTTGCTTAAGATCATTTCAAAATAAAGCATTTGTCTTTTAGCTAGTCTGAAAATATATTGTTTGTGTTGCTGGTAATAGATTTCTTGGAGTTGAATCTCTGGGTATAAGGTTTGTGGTTTGCACTCACCATCTGATTTATACATCCCTGTTCCAGTAGTAACTCAGATTTGCAAATTGGGGTATCGCTAGGACTGTGGGGCTATTGTACCTGACTTAACTGCATATTTAAATGTAAGCCTAGAGCTAAAGTTAAAAAAGCAGATGGGTTTAGAAGAGGAGCTTGTCCTGTTTTGAGGTCATGTGGAAAGCCAAGAAATTGCTGGAGTAGTTTTGACAAGGATTTCAGGAAAATAGGCTGGTAATATATTTCCACTTCTCTCAGCTTGCAGTCTGGCTGGAAATGCAGTAAGATCAGCCTCTTTCCCAAAGGTCTGGGTATTTCTGCAGCTGTTTTCAGAAAGCCTGTAAAACAAAAAGCAAAGTAATCCACAGAATCTCAAGTCTCCATGCCACCATCACCAAAGTTTTCAGATGATCTAAGTGGGAGACAGTTGAAGCCATATTAAGGTAGGTGTGCGTGACATGGTGTATGGGTAGAGGCTGCCCTTTCAGATATGACGTCATGCCAACGGCACCCCTACATCCCCACCACAGGGAGCACCGGCTCAACAGCAAGCTCGCCAGAGAGGCCTTTTTCAGGAGCTCTGTGGGTTCTAGTTCTACTTTCTATTATTTTAGGTCCTTTTTGTTCCATTCACTTGAGTCAGCTGAGGCATCTGTCTAGGTGAGGAAATGTCCCAAGCTTCTCAGTTGGTCGAGTTAGCTCAGTCTTAATGTGTCATGTGCTCTCACTACTGAGAAACTGTGTTAAAGCCTTTTGAATGAGTGCTTCCAGAATTATCATTCTGGGCCTCCAGGAAAAGAAATGAGGGTTCAGAGGATTTATGTGACTTGTGCAAATCATAGAAACAGACCACTGGATTGTAAGAACTATAAGGTAGTAAATTTTATACTGTTAGCTGCCAGCTTTCAGGTGGTTGAAGCTCTCCATGTATGTAATATGTTTTTAAGGAAGTTTAAAACAATAAGAATGTTTGAATTGCACTGGATTCTTAAATATTTTTGGCAAATGGAATTTATGTGAAAGCCCATTATGTTAAGCCATAGCTCCTATTTTTAGCATGAATTTACAAGTGCAGTTTTCTAATTATTATCCATTTTCTAGTTAACCAGTAACACACCAACAGACTAGTTATGATGAACACAAACCTTTATGTAGTCAGTTGGAGCCTCACTACCTGGATATATTTTTAAGTTTTGTTGATTGCCCAACATTGAAAAAAATTCCAAGAGATAAATTCTTGCCATTGGGTATAATTTTCTTAACAGAAGGTGACTCAGAATAATCTCTAATCCGATTGAGCCAGAAGTTTGAAAGATCACTGATAGGAAGTTTCTGGTCCAGTTTTAGTCACCATATAACTCTGACAAAGAAGGCTCACTCTTTCTTTCTCTCTTAAACCCAGTACGATGCATTCTATTGAAATGGCACTTGTCCAGGTTCCTAGACCTCCATGTCTGTCCGAAAGTTCTCAGAGCCCCCCTCAGGGGACCCATCAGCTGCATCCTCTCCCCGCTCCTTCACTTAGCTCCCAGGTCTCCTCTCTCTCCTGGCTTTCTTCCAATTCACCGGCCACTTGTTTAGTTTTCTTTCTGCTCCCTCCTCATTGCCCTGACTAGTTTGGAGTCCCCAGTCAGCCTTTCCCAACCATGGTTTCTCATCTGAACCACACAACACACCTAACAGTTTGAAAGACTATTTTCTCAATTTTCCCAAGATAAATAATGAGTGCCCTTCTAGAAGCATAGGAAGGATGTTTATTTGTTATGTACAATGGGTGTCTTAAGGAGTGGCCTTAAGTTTCTCACAGACTCTCCGTTGAGAACGGTCGCCAGGCTCAGTCCACAGATTTTAGGGATCAGATCCACTTTCATGGCTTTAAATTCTCTCTGTATGTGGACAACTCCCTGATACCTCCAGTCCAGAGCTCTACTGGATAGAACACAAGGTAGACTTTTCTATCCAACATCTATTCAGTGCCTGTCTTAAATTTCTAACTGACATCCAGACTGAGCATGTTTAAATACAAAAGTTGATCCTTCTCCCCAGAGCTGGTCCATCTGCCAGCCTCTGCATTTGAGAGTCATCGCTGACCTTCTCTCTTTCTGTGACACCTTCCATCCAGTCTTCTGCAAATTTCATTGTATCTCCCTTCCCCACTCTGCTCTGCGTTGCTGGTGGGGGCCTCCTCCTTGGGCATCCTTCTGTCTGGGTTGGGCCAAGAGGAGCCACTAGTGGATGATGGAGGGAAGCAGGTGGGAGAAGCCAGCATCTTTCCTTCTCCCTCTCTGCTTCTAGGAACTCCGGGGGCAGTGGTAGCTGAGTCCACTGCCCTGGGGGCAGCTCCCAGCCTGTGAGTCCTGCATGGTGCTTTGCAGGAGCCAGTGCATACCAGCTCATGAGGGACAATGCTGTTCCTTTTTTCCCTACTTCCTGTTTACTGATACCACGTTGATGACTTAAGATAAGCCCCATAGGGGCTAATGGGCTTTCTCGCATTAGCCATTGTTAAACATTTCCCAGGGCACTCTGTTAGCCCAGCTGCTGGGTTCTAGTAAGCTCTATCTTCGCCTTTTCTCTTTCTAGTCTGGGAGTCATAGAGGCTTCCAGCTCTTGCTTCTGGCTGGATTCTACTCCCGTGTCAGGGACTGTGGAGGACTCAGTTCCTTGATCAAGTGTGTGAGGAATTCCCTGGGCTAAATTGTTTCCTTTGCAGAAGGAAGAAATTATTTCTGCTTTCCTGGAAAGTGACTGATCCAGTCCACGTGCTAGGGCAGCAGTGCTATATTTGAATGAACTCAGACAATCTTTAGTAGCAACACACACACAAATTGGTCTTACCTGAAATACCTGTACTGTTGCCTTGCTTGAGAATGTGAAGAAATACAGCATCGATTCCTTATTTGGTTGAATTGTACAGATTTTAGCCTTTTCATTATGTACGTTGTGTGCCCATTTTTGGATACTGTGAGCTATGGTATCTGGCCAGTGGTACCAATATTTCTGAGGTAAAGTGGCCGGGACATCTAATACACTCACTGCAAGGTAGCCCAGAATTTAATAGGTTCACTCAGTGTGTTTCCCTCACATGTGTTGGTATGATTTGCCCTGAATGATAGTTTAAAATTCATTTTCACTATTGGAGTGCCATGGCTCCAGACTGGTTAAGATCCTTGAAACTATATTGTACCCTCACCTAGGTACTGCGTCTCAGGTCTGTTTCAAAATGGCTCCAGGCCATGGACTTGAACTACAATTCCATGTTTTATCTCAATGCCCACCTTACAGAGTCCCTAAGGAGTATTCTGGAGAGCCCATCTTTCTCTGTTGATCGAAATATTTTGTTCTGAGGGGAGCAAGGAGGGGACATAACAAGAAAAGTTCACTGATCTTAACACTGTTCCGTCCTCTCGATATTCTCCTCAAGTCTGACGGAAGTCGTGTCAGGCCCAACCCGGTTTTTCCTGTGCAGGGCTCCTCCTCTCCCCAGACGGAGCCGCTGGACTCCATGTGCAGACCTCACCTGGCTTCATGTCCCTCCCTGCGGATGGCCTGCCTCCGCCCTTTAGCTCTTGTCTGAATGTCTGAATGTTTGCTTCGTTCTCACATGGAATCCCTGTACTTTATTTGTTATAACCGGCCTTCTTAGTTCCTCCATCTTGGTTCCAGTTTACCTGCTTATTCATCTGTTCCCTCCTTGTTCTTAATGACCCATTTCTCAGGGCCTAAAGATCTGTCCCAAATTCCCAGCTGAAGCCTGGGCTCTACCGTCTGTTGAGAGACTGATGCGAAGCCTATGGTCCGTATCCTGCACTTTCTCTGGAATGTCTGCCTCCGTCCCTCTGACGTTGTGTTGTGCCTGCCTGTTGAGGCAATGCCACCTTGTTGTGTTTGCCTTTGTCCCTGGCCATTTGGACCAGTGTAGATTGACTGTGGTGCTTTGCCTGCCAGACTGAACCTGTTTATTCTCAGGATGATACCAATTCTCTTCGTGGCTGTGGCCAGGTTAATTCTGTGTTCTACTCCCTCTCCTCACTCCCACCCCCAACCCGCTCAGACCTGGACAAAGAATACGATATTACCCACCCAGTTAATAATTCCCATAATAAACAGACTCCAGGACTTACCACTGGCCTTTTCAATCACGAAGAACAGCCATATGGGAAGAAGGTCATTGCAAACCTATGGTGGTGGCTTTGTCAAGTTAGTAACACTGGTCTGGTCCTCAAGGGGTGGATTCTGTCCAGATTTCAGCTTTGTAGTACTAAATTGGGGACATCTGTATAATACTATTAACATAGGTCTCATAGGAAGTCTTTCCACGTCCCAGGAAAATGGACAGAAAGCAGGTTTCAAGGATCTTGGGTCACAGATGGGGAAATGGAGATTTGGATGAATCCTGTGTTGCCCCTGACTCACACAGGGATTTGTTGGACAGATTCCAAGCTTTAGTTTTGGGGACTGCCAATCCACTAATAAAATCAGAGGTTTCCAACCTTTTGATGAAGAAAGGATGATTTTCAGTTTTCTGAGGCCTTGAAGTAATTTAATATAAGAGCTGGCCCAGAACTGAACTTGGAGGTCACCTGGTTATTCGTGTAAACCCTCTATTTTGAGGGGCTGCTGAAGTTCACGAAAGAAAGGAGGGTGAGCTCCATATCCCTGCATTGCTTGCTCACCCAGTGCCATATGACTGGGAGAGATGGATGGGGCGTGGTCTGTCAGGAGAGGCCTCAGGGCCTACCTTAACCTACTGTGCAACCATGTTTATTAAACGGACACGATTCAATGGGAATTGAGGCAGGGCCAGTTTCCTATCCCTCCCGACGCCCGCTGCATTCAATAACGTGCTCTTCCACTTCATTTTTCCACTTCCTCTTTTTCTGGGTCTTTTCTAGGATCAGTGGTGGAGGTGGACAATTAGAAGGAAAGGGACAAAATTATTATTGTGTATCTGGATGCCGCTTATCCATCTCTCTCTTGGTCCTTGCTGTTCTCTCTGTGTGGCGCGCTTACGTGCATCATCTCTCTGTGGGCCACTCTCCTGGGTTCCTTGGAGGACTTTCATTGGGGACGACTCTGCTTCATTCTTCTTTGACTCCCTCCTGTGCTCCTGCTCCTGGAGGTTTACCCCATACAATCTATTACTAGGTCAGCCCTTTTAGAAGGAGGTCTGTTCCATATGTCTCAAGCCTGGGCACACTTTGCAATGTGCACTTGGATCCTAGGAAACTCCACCGTCTTCATGGTGAGAGCGTAGCCTGCCGCCCTCTCTCTGCACTCTTCTTTGGTAGTTTGGCTCCAGTCGACCTCTTCAGTGGGAAGCAGGCCCAGGCTCTGTGTCCACAGACACCCATATTCCAGGAAATAGCCATCAGTTTCTCCCTGGAACCATCCTTGGATGGAGTTCAGTGAACATTGTCCTCTGGGTAGGCGGTCACTCCCAGCCTCAATGAGCAGTTTCTGGGAGCCCTCCAGCTGCCCTCATCCCCCGCTGCACTTAATGGGCATGTAGGGGGTGTGTGTAGGAATGACAGAGCAAAACCACAGAGAGGAGTGAAATGTTACAGACCCTTCTTGCTGGGTCTCTCCAGCCCCCTCATAAGGTTACTAAGGCCTAATGGTGGAAGTCTAGGGGCTCCTTAGACTTCCCCTTGGCAAGCCTTGGAAGGGAATCCATTGCACGTTCTTTTACAATGATCTGGGGAATCCTGCTCTACATTCTGTTGAGCCTGTGATGCTCAGTGGATTCAACAACCATCTTGAGCTTTGCCCTGGGGGGCTCTCCAGGTCATTCATTAGGTATCGCTCCAGTATCCACGGTGTTCCAGAACTCTGAGATTGAGTGGAGGAGGGAGATGGGAGCAGAGGAGAAGCAGAAGACTTTCATAATTGACATCTCTGATAGCAAATAGCTACTGTTACAGGCCACTTTATCCACGAGCTAAATGGTTAGTCAGAGATGTTAAATGCTGCGTGGTCTTGTGTCTTTCGGTTTTCCCATCTCTAAAGGCAAGAGTATCAGTTCAGATTTACTTGGCAGGGCTTTTCTGAGCATTAAAGTCTCCTAAGTCATGTAATTAAAATGATCATCAAGTGTTTTTCCAAATATGAAGAGCTGTGGAAATGAGAAAAAGTACTTCCCAAGAGACTGAGTGCAGAGCTATGCCTGGGCTGTCGGCCTCTCCTTGGGCAGCAGTCATTTCCTGACAGGAACCGGCCCAGGAGGGGCTTTGCACAGAGCTAGTTTACGAAGGCCTGATTGACACATACTTATTATTTTATCTTTGTAAAGCTGCAGTGTGAGGCCTGAGACAGCGGGAGGAGGCCATGAGGTAGTCACTTGACAGCCTGCCATTGTCGACTCTTACGGGTGGGAGATGTCAGTGCCTGGAAGGACCGCCTTGGGTTGAAAGTGGTTCTTTTTTTTTTTTGTTTTTAGTTTAGCTGCAGCAACTCCTGCTGGTGATCTGATACCGTGATTTTGGAACTCCCCACGTGTGCTTGAGTGGGTGGGTGTGTGCGTGCACGCGCATGCCTTCTTGTGAATGATGCCTACTTACTCACTCTGTGATTGCCAGTGGGCCACCGTCTTCACTGGTTTCTGAGGCTTGGTATAAAACACATTTTATGAGGATGACCTGGTATTTTGGACAAGGAGGCCAACACAAGAAGTCTTGTCCTTGTTTAGTTTATGTCTTACTGTTGGGGGTGTTGGCTGGTGCAAGGCCAATGTGGTCTGATGTTATCTGAATCCTAGTTCCTAAGGCAGAATAACATGTGGAGATCAAGTTTTCTCGTGCTATCACAAAGAAATGTTTTGCAGAATTCTTACAAAAGGAACAGTTTGGGAAATCCCTGTTGAACCTTGATTTTGTGACTGCAAATTATGATAGATCCCGGGTTCCAGGCATTAGAGAGAGTTGTCCCTGCCAAGCAGACCAGCGAGGAGAAGGTCATTTTTATCAGTTGACATGAACAGTCGGCCCCACAGTGGTGACCTGCATGGCCTTCCTTTACCTTTGATGATTGGATGCCAGTGGGATGCTAGAGGTTTTTAAAAGACACCTTACTGCTTTTTTTTTTTTTTTTTTTTTTTTTAAATCTAGAAGCATAGTGTTCCATTTTTAAATGACCCTTTTGACTGAAGCATTATCTTACACATTCCAGGACCAGAGGTAAATTAGTCACTAGAATGTGATTTAAATGAATGCAGAGATTTTGTACATTTTATTCACCAGTGGATCCTCAGGTCCTGGCCCTGAGCCTGGTGCTCAATAAATGTTTGTTTAATGAATGAATCAATCAGAAAAGGAGTATGGCCCACCACTGGGGGTGACTTCTGGGTTGTGGTTAGTTCTTGCCCTTGGGGGTTCCCTGCGTGGGTGTCATAAGTGCAAACATCTTAGGCCACAAGAAATAGGGCGTTTGTTTCCACTGCAGTGATTTTCTATGAAAACGCTACCCAAAGTTCCTCTCTCCCTTTCTGTAAATATTTCTTTAATGAATGCATATCAGGGGTGAGGGATTTTTCCTCTTTTGGGGCACACATTCATTTCTATCCTTGCTTCATTTATTATTTCATACAGATGTCTGTGTGATGTTTAACTTAACCTAGCTACCAGGTTTTTCTCTTCTTTTCTTTCTTTCTTTTTCTTTTTTTCTTTTCTTTCTTCTTTTTTTTGGTATCTGAGTCACATTCAATCCCGTGCCAGAGAATAATACAGTTCAGCTCTCTGATGGCCATGTACCATGTCTGAAAGGTGGTTTACCTTACTCTTTTTCAAGTTGAGGACCACCTTAGTGTAAAAGATCAGATAAACAACCCATTCTCTATCTCCTTCTGCTTTGCTGGCCTGCACGGAAACAGTGGTGCCAAATCACAGGGCCAAGAACTACACTCAGAGTTAAGGCAAGATGAAGCATTTGATTAGACATCAATGAACAAACAAAATTTTAGAATCAGTAATAATGTTAGCCTATTATGTAATTTATCACCCCCCCCACCCCGGGTTTCCACCTGAGGAAGCCAAAGCACAGAGCAGGGACCTATAGGAACCAGGGTTGAGATGGAAGCCCTAAAGGGCACAACGTTTATTCTGCGACACTGCTGCAGTAAGCCGCAGGGAACCAATGTCTCTTATAGTTTTTAAATAATATATTATATCAAATGATTGATTAAAGCCAGAAACAAGACTACAGATGCTAACAGTTTTTATCTTTGTGCTACCCAGCCCCCTGGCCACCTGGAAGAGCCTCACGGGCCTCAGTGAGTCTGGGAAAGCACTAGAAGAACCTCTGCTGAAAGGCTGGGGATTGGAAGTTGGAGGCAGTCTGGTGGGGTGTGGTAGGGACCGAATTGGGGCGGTGTGAAGAAGGTTGGGTTAGGACTCTGGTTTTGTTGCAGGGAAGAAACCAACATTTATGGGGCCACTGCTATGCTAGACACTTTTTATCTCATTTAATCCTAATTACCGCCTTTGTTAGGGGGACATGGTTATTCTTAAGAAGGAGGAAACTGAGGCTTAGGAAGGTTAGGAAGCCCACCTAAATTGAAGTCATATAGCCAAGGATCGGCCGAGATTCATTTGAACCCTGGTCTGCAGAGTACTACCTGAAAGTGACGGCTCACTTTCTCCTCCCGGATCTCACTGGGAAGAGGAAATATTTGGGCAACCTCTGAGAGTCCTCCTGGGTCCCCAGTTCTGGAGATTGATACCTGCTTCCCATCCCCTCTTGCCCCTGTCCCCCCTCGACTGTGAACTGATACAGAGATTTTTGCAAATGGGGCTCTCAGGAGATGGTAGTGGGGGTCGGGAGGGATCCACTGAAGACTGCAAAACTCGCCTTCCTTGAGCGGTAAGCCTTGTTTCTCAGGCTGCTCTGATATCACTAGCATCTTAGGTGATTAGGGGCTGAGTGCAATTAACACTTTATTTGTATATTTCACCACCATAAAGCTAAGAATTGCCACTATTTTACCAGTTCATGCAACTTTTAGCCCATGGACCAAGCTGTTACCTCCATATACTAGAACTTTTACATTCTTACATTCTAAGACAGGTTGAAATTACTCATCAGACCAAAGGAAAGGAAGGGTGGAATGCTATATAAAACCTTGTGTAGGCTGCTATAACAAATGGATTCCAAAATGTATAATGGCACAAGCATAACAGAAGTTTATTTCTTGTTCCTAAGGAAGTACTGGGGAAATTAACAAGTCAGCAGGGACCCCAGTTCAAAGAGGCTCTTTCATCTGCAATATTCAGCTCCTGAGGTCAACCTACGGGTTGCTTCCACTGTAGCCAATTGGAAGAGAAAAGAGCTTGGGAAAGTGCCACATGGGGGGATTTTATGAGAGCTGGACTAGGAAGGCACACAGTGTTTTCTTCAAATTCCTTTGCCAGGGTCTCAGTCACGTGGCGGCCCCTAACCGCTAGGGGTCTGGGAAATGTAGTCTCTGGCGAGAGACCCCACATAATAGACAGAGGGACATACAATTCTAGAAGACAGCTAGCCTTCTGTCACACCCTGTACCAAAATCAGAAGATCTGTATTCTAGTACTGGCATTCCTGGTAACTGACTGGTAATTTTTTCTTATCCATAATGAGGGAGTTAAACAGTTGACATCCAAGGTATCTTTTTTTTTATTCTTTTTTTTTTTTTTGGTTAAAAAAAGCAGTCTTCTTCCATGGGAAGTCAGCTAGTTCTTTGGCTGGATGCAGTGAAGTCCTGGGCTGATGCAACAGAACTTCTCTCACGTTGAACTTCCATCCTGACCAAGCTGGCAGCCAAGTGGAGGGGCTCATTTGATCCTGTGCTGGGATACGCTTCAGGTCTTCATGGAGCAGAGTTAGCACTGATCTGTGGGAGGCAGTCCACTGTAGCACAGGGGTCTTCTTCTTCTTCTTCTTCTTCTTTTTTTTTTTAAAGATTCTATTTACTTATTTGACAGACAGAGATCACAAGTAGGCAGAGAAGCAGGCAGAGAGAGAGGAGGAATCAGGCTCCCCAATGAGCAGAGAGCCCGATGTGGGGGTCGATCTCAGGCCCTGAGACCATGACCTGAGCTGAAGACAGAGGTTTTAACCCACTGAGCCACCCAGGTGCCCCCCACAGGGATCTTCTAAGTGGGCTGTGTGCGCCCCCACCATGCATGAAGATTTCCCAAGGGGTGAGGTCCTACAGAGTTTTAAGGGAACCAGTTATCTATAGCTTTTAATGTTCATATGTTTCTTAAAACTGATCAAAGAATATCCATGGTTAAGGCATCTTATCAGTCCTCCCTCTTTCCCCACTGCTTACCCGTGCTGACTCTTGCGTAACTCACTGTTTCAAGTGGAAAAACCTTGAGGGCACCAAAGTGGTTTTTTGAAATAATTGGCCTTACTTATATTCAAGATATTAAACATGCTTCCTCCATCTATCTCATTAAGAGATACATCTCTAGTAAAAATTTTACTTTATATGTTTATTAAAAATGTGCATGAATTTATGTTGTTTTGATCAATAATGTACTATTAGTCATCATAAATACAACTAAGAACATATTATTTAACTTACAACCTTATAGTCACAGAAATAAAATTTATATATATATATTTTAAAATATTTTATTTATTTGATAGAAAGAGATCACAAGTAGGCAGAGAGACAGGCAGAGAGAGAGGGAAGAAGCAGGCTCCCTGCTGAGCAGAGAGCCCGATGTGGGGCTCGATCCCAGGACCCCGAGATCACGACCTGAGCCGAAGGCAGAAGCTTGAACCCACTGAGCCACCCAGGCGCCCCTAAAATTTATATTTTATTTATATATAAAATAATTTGGAATTTAAAACTATTTTACATGAAGATAAAACTCTATAGCAAAGGTGAAACAAATACAATTTCAAGGAGATAAAGGAACAATTATCTGCTTGGGGTGTAGTTATAATTGAGACAAACTCTGCTTTCATGGATGAATCCACCCGGGGGGGCGACAGAATGTAAATGAATACCTTCGCAGATGGGCAAAATAATTTTAGGTCATGGTAGGTACTATGAAGAAATAAACAGGGTGGGCCACCCAGGAAAGAGGGCCACCCTTCTCAGAGGAGGTGACATTTGGTACATGTGCAGAAGATGTGGTCTCTGTGTTTGAACAGGTGTATCTTCCAGTTGCAGGGAAGGAGCCGGTGAGAAGGAGAGCATGGCTCCTTTCCATTAAAGAAGAGCTTGTGCGCATGTATTTTAAATGCCTGCTGCAAAGGATCCCATTACTGCGGTATTTACATTCCACTGGATCATTTGAAAGAGTGATCTCAGTTTTATTTTAAAATACTTCAAATATTTCTAAGCTTACCACGTACCAGATATTTCATCATTTGAAACTATTTAAACTTATAATGAAATACTTTTATATCCACTTAAAACGTGTAAGTGGTAGGGTGCTTGGGCCGTTCACTTAAAGCCTCTGCCTTTGGCTCAGGTCATGATCCCAGGGTCCTGGGATCAAGCCCTTTGTCCTGGTCTCTGCTCAGTGGGGTCTGCTTCTCCCTCTGCTCCTGCTTGTGTGCTCTCTCTTTCTCTTGCTCACTCTTTCTCAAATAAATAAACAAGTAAAATCTTTAAAAACGTAAAATGTATAAGTGACAAAATAGTTGGTCAAGATTTTTTGAGGGATACCTGAGCAAAGAATTTGAAGACCTTTGAGTCGTGGCTTAGAATATGGGCTTTGAGGTTAGGCCACTGGGGTTGGAATTGTGGATCCACTGTTTCGGTTATATAAACAAAGTCAGTTCCGTGAGCCATAGTGTCTGCATCTATAAAACAATACCTTCCTGGGTGGGTCATTCGGTTGAGTGTTCAACTCTTTGGTTTTGGCTCTGGTCATGATCTCAGGGTTGGGGGATCGAGCCGCACTTCAGACTCTGTGCTCAGCGTTGGAATCAGCTTGTCCCTCTCCCTCTGCTCTTCCTCCACATGCTCTCTCTCTCAAATAAATAAAATCATTAAAACCAAAACCCAAAAACAAAACAGTACCTTTCTTGCATAGAGGAAAACTTAAAAGTTTAAGTAAATCATGCATGTAAAATGCTTAGCTCAGAGCAAGAACTCAATATATATTATCTACATGACCAATATTGTAGCTTTACTATCAGCCAAGTAGTGCCAGTCCAGCTCTGTTGTCTCCTATGGTTGCAGAGTGAGCTGAAAGGCACATCGTCACATCTAGTTCTTGGCTGAACCGGGGTAGCAGCTCCTGGAGGCAAACCCTACCATTCATGTAGTTCTTTCCTAATTGCTTCATGCATCACAATCCAGTGCAAATTCCTGTTTTTCCTGTTTTACTGATAGTGGAGGCTGATGCTCAAAGGGTTGAATAACGTATCAAAATTGGCTCAGCTGGAGAAGGTTGGGCTTGTAGGAGCTGCGATTATAACCAAGTCTTGATCCTTCTAAAATACATTCTTTTATGGCATACTATACCGCCTCTGTGATGCGTTGTTCTCTGCTTTCCCCCGAGTTTTGAGCTCAAGGACCATGTTTGGTCCTATTCTAAACGCTGGTGCTCCTGGCCCAGCAGTCAGTATTTGTTGCCGAATGGTCCCAGCAGAACATACGTTGAGACACTTACTGAGAAGCCCGCACGTCTGCTGATTTTGATCCGACTACCTGTGGTCTCTGCTCCTCGTCAATGAGGAGAGAAGTCCAAGGAAATCAGATTTCTCCTTCTCTCTTCTTCAGTGTCCATGTATCCCTCTCTAGGGCAAAGTGAGATACAATCACTGGGAGAGTAGCCTCTCCCTGAGGAGAAGCTGATGGCTTTATCTCCTGCTTCCCTGGGTTGGCTTTATCTTTTGTTCTGTTTGTCTCTCTCTTTCTTTTTTAAGATTTTATTTATTTATTTGACAGAGAGAGACAGGACAAGCAGCGGGAGTGACAGTCAGAGGGAGAGGGAGAAGTAGGCTCCTCGCTGAGCAGGGAGCCCGATTTGGGGCTGGATCCCAGGACCCTGGGATCATGACCTGAGCTGAAGGTAGATACTTAACTGACTGTGCTACCCAAGTGAACCTGTTTTTCTCTTTTAAGGCCGGTGGGGCAGCGGGCTTAGGGGTAGCCTTATGCGACACACCCGAGGTTATTAGGGAAGAAGTAAATGTTTGCAAAGGGAAGCAAGCTCACAGGGTCTGGCAGGGTGGAGAGAAGAGAAACTGAATGAAGATGGTGTTAGAAGAGAGGATTTAGAATGGCCTCGGGGAAGGGGTAAGAAAAGAAACTGGAGGATGACTATAAAGTATGGTAGAAAAATTCACCTTGAAAAAATAGAGTCTACCAAAAGCAAAAGGAAAGAGTCAATGAGATATATAAAGCAGGAGGAAAAATCTGAAATGAAGGGAAAAATAAATCTGATAAATCAACAGGGAAATATAGCAAGGCCCTTAAAAATCATTAATGGAAAATTTAATACCAAAATATTAGAGTAAAAAAAAAAAATACTTGCAAGTACAGAGCTTGCCTGTGTGTGTGGCTCATTAAAAAAATGCCCTAGAAAAACCAACTCCTTTACCTCTGACAGCCGCACAAACACGTGTGCCCTGAAATGAAACCTTTCATGCCACCCTAGTACCTCCCACTTCAAACACAAACTTTGTTGCTATTCTTCTATTTCATTCCCACTGGCCCCAGATCATACATGCGCCATGAGAACTGACCCAAAGGTACTGCCAACATGCCTGGATTGCATCCTGGGGTTGCGTCCTTCTGGCAGAGGATCAGTTTGCTACAGCTGTCCATTTCCCCCGTCATACTGCTGACTTGTCCGTATTACAGGTGTTTAATTGGCGATCTCCCTTCAGTCATTTGAAGGCCCTTCGAGTCAGGGACTGTGGCTGTTTTGCTTATGTAATATTCCCAGGACCTAGTGTGTGGAGAATGGATTGGATAGGGAGAAAGCAGGAGTTTACGTTGCGATACTAAGGAAGAAACAGTGTTGGTAAGAGTGAAAGGTGGCTTGCTTTGGGAGGAGGAAGCGCCAGCATAGGAGATTGTTGGAGACTTTCAAGAGATAGGTTGCAATCAATCAGTGATTGATTGGATGCGGGTCCTCAGCAAGGCGGAAGTGTCAAAGATGATCTGGACAGAGCTCTGGATGGGTGGTGGTGTAATTGTCTGTAAGAGAGGGCACAAGAGGAGGAGGAAGCTTAGGAAGGAAATTAAAAAAGCTGAGATGGTTAAGTACAGAGACTGAGTTGGCTGTCGAGTTGGACATCAGATTGGTGTCCCCTTACCCCAGTTCTCTAGACCTGACTTCTTTCCTGATTCCGCATCGCTATTCGCAGCTGCTCACTGAACATTTCCACCTGGAAGAGATAAGGCTGCTCACACTCAGCATGTCCAAATTCAGTTTATCATCTTCCTCTAAAGTCTGGTTCTTTTTCGTATAATCCCAGTCATTCAGCAGGAATTACCTTTTCCTGCTTCCTCTGTCTATTTCTGACCGGCAAATCCAAAACACCCATGCTGTGTCAATCTCTTTGATTTGTGTAGTTCTTGGTTTTCTTCTCTCATTTCCATTTCCACTGCGGTAGAAATGCTCATTTACGCCTGCCCATTTTAATAGCTTCAGGTATGGCTCCCTGACACTAAATAAGCAAACATTTCAGACTCCATCGTATGTCAGCCAGTGTCCTTTCCCTTCCAGCCTCTGCATTATCTGCATACACCAATCTCATCTTCTCCCCTCTACCACTCAGCAGCCCAGCCTTGGAGCAGTATACTGTTATCCAAATGTGTGATCCTCTCTAATTTGTGCTCAATTTTCCCAGCTTTCTCAGCTTGTCCCTCCCAGCCCACTTTTTGGTCAGTTTAATGTTACCTTTTCAAAGAAACCTCCATTGCGCCTGTTGTTTAGTTTAGCTCCTCTGTGGTTACTCTCAAAGAGCTGTTTTCTTTTTCTTCAAGGCACTTTTCACTGTGGTGATGGTATTGCTTATGTGATCATTAATTTAGTGACTGTCTCTCTTACTAGATCACAAGCCCCATAGAGGTAGGTCTGTGAACATCTTGTTTACCACTGTGTTCCAGCATCCATGGTAGCTGCTGAAAGAATGGCTTTAGATGGAATCTTTCAGAGAGAGAATTTAGAGTGAGAAAAGACAGCCAAGGCATGAACACTGGGGAACACTAGTATTTAAGGGGCCAGACATGCAAGCAGATCCCATGAAGAAGTCTGAGAAAAAGCACCATAGAAAGTAAGAAAACAGGGCAGAACGGTGTGATGATGAAAATTTCATGGAGGCAGTAATATAGGATAGGACAAAATGCTGCAGAAATCCACACATGTAATACTCAAGGGTATCCATTAGATTTGTCATCTTTGTCATTGGAGATCAAAAATGGAAGTAATTTTCTTGGAGTGTTGGGCCGGAAGTCAGATTTCTGGGAATTGAGTTCATGAGAGGTCCTAAGTAGAGAAATGAACACATGTTGTTGTTTATAAACACTTATTTCTGAATTGAAGGAGAAAGATTCACAGAGGTGAGCATAAAAGAAAAATACGTTTGTAAACTGTAGGAAGGACTCTGTGAAGAAGTTTGTGTTTAATATATAAGCAAGAGATAGGCTAATCATCGGAAAGGGTCCCAAACATTATGGAGGACTTAGAGCAACATGTACAGAAATAAACTTTGATTAAGAGGAGAAACATCTTTGCTTATGAGGGTCGGATATGCCATAAATAAATTAAAAAATTCAAACATAAGAATAGTGTGCATGTAGATGTATTTGTAGGTTAGGAAGCAGATCTGATTCAAGGGAATTTTTTTAAATTTATTTTTTATTTATTTTCAGCATAACAGTATTCATTGTTTTTGTACCACACCCAGTGCTTCATGCAATCCGTGCCCTCTCTAATACCCACCAACTGGTTCCCCCAACCCCCACCCCCCACTTAAAACCCCTCCGATTGTTTCTTTCTTTCTTTTTTTTTTTTTAAAGATTTTGTTTATTTATTTGACAGACAGAGATCACAGGTAGGCAGAGAGGCAGGCAGAGAGAGAGGAAGGGAAGCAGGCTCCCTGCTGAGCAGAGATCCCAATTCGAGGCTTGATCCCAGGACCCTGGGATCATGACCTGAGCCGAAGGCAGAGGCTTTAACCCACTGAGCCACCCAGGGGCCCCTGATCCAAGGGCATTTCTGCATTGTGATTCTTATAACTTCACGAAGGAAGGAATGCTCAACCATTCTTTGTATAGAAAGATGATGGTATTGTGATCAAGTGAGACTATTCCAAGGAAGCAAGATGCTTCAACACCTACACACCAATCAAGATGATACATGACATTAAGGAAATTAGGGCTTAAAATCATACAATCATCTCAATAGATGCAGAAAAAGTGTTTGACAAAATTCAACATCCATTTATGATGAAAACTGCCAACAAAGTGAGTATAGAGAGAACATACCTTGACATAATAAAGGCAATATATGACAAGCCCACAGCTAATATCATGCTCAATTATGAAAAGCTGAAAGCATTTCTTCTAAAATCAGGAACAAGATAAAAATACCCAATCTTATCACTTCTTCCTAACATAGTATAGGAAGTCCTAGTCAGAACAATTAGGCATAAGGAAATAAAAGACATCCAAATCATAAAGGAAGAAAATAAAATTATCATTATTTGCAGATGACCTAATATTATACATAAAAATCCTAAAGACTTTACCAAAAAGATTGTGAGAGCTAATAAACAAATTCAGTAAGGTCACAGAATCCAAAGTCAACATACAAAAATCTGTTATGTTTTTATACACTAATAATAAACTATTAGAGAAATTAAGAGAACAAGTCCATATACAGTTGTATCAACAAGAATAAAATAGGAGATGAAAGACCTTTATGGCATCTATAAGATGTTATAGGTATCCATAAGATATTAATGAAAGGACTCAAAGAAGATACAAATAAATAGAAAGGTATTCTGCTCATGGATTGGAAGAACTAATATCCTTAAAATGTTCACACTATCTACCCAAAGCAATCTACAGATTCCCTGTAATCCCTATCAAAATTCTAGTGGCTATTTTCATAGAAATAGAATAAACAATCCTAAATTTTATATGGAAATACAAAAGACCTCAAATAGGTAAAATGATCTTGGGAAAGAACAAAGTTGGAGGACTCACACTCCCTGATTTCAAACTGTATTATCTATACTAATCCAAACAGTATCTTAATGGTATTAAAACAGACCCAGATCAATGAAATAGAATAGAGAGCCCAGAAATAAACACACACACACACACACACACACACACACACATATGGTCAGTTAATTTATGATAAAGGAAGGAAAGGATGGTCTCTTCAATAAATGGTGTTGGGAAAACTGGACAAGCACATGCACAAGAGTGAAATGGGATCACTATCGTTCCCATACACAAAAGTGAGCTCAAATTAATTAAAGACTTGAATGTAAGACCTGAAGCTGTGAAACTCCTAGAAGAAAACATAGGTGGTGAACTCCTTAACACTGGTCCTGGTGGTGATTTTTTGGATCTGAAACCAAAAGGGAGGCAAGAAAAGCAAAAATAAGGAAATGGGATTACATAAAACTAAAAAACTTCTGCACAGCAAAGGAAACCATCAATGAAATGAAAAGATAACATACTGAATGGGAGACAGTATTTTCAAATCATATATCTGGTAAAAGATTAATATAAAATTCATAAAGAACTCATACAACTCAATAGCAAAAAAAAAAAATCTGATTTAAAAATGGGCATAGAATCTAAATAGACATTTTCCCAAAGAAGACATACAGCACATGAAAAGATACTCAGCATCACTAATCACGAGGGAAATGCAGATCAAAACTACAATGAGATAACACTTCATACCTGTTAGAATAGCTATTATCAAAAGGACAAGAAATAACAAGTGCTGGTGAGGATGTGGAGAAAGGGGAACCCTCTTATACTGTCGGTGGGAACGTAAATTGGTGCAGCCACTGTGGAAAACCATGTGGAGGTTCCCTAAACAATTAAAAATAGAACCTCTAGGCATTTATCTGAAGAAAATGAAAACACTAACTTAAAAAAAATATATGCACCCCATGTCCTTTGTAGCATTATTTACAGTAGTCAGCATATGGAAACAACATAAGTGTCCATCATTGCTGGGTGAATAAATAGTGTTTATATGTGTGTGTGTGTGTGTGTGTGTGTGAGAGAGAGAGAGAATGGAATATTATTTCATCATAAAAAGAAGGAAATCTTGCCATTTGTAACAATAGACCTTGAGGACATTATACTTATAAGTGAAATAAGTCAAACAGAGAAAAACAAATACCATATGATTCCACTTATATGTGGGATCTAAATACATTGATACAGAATCGTGGTTGTGAGAAGCATGGACCTGGGGTGGATGAAATGGGTGAAGGAAGGCAAAAATTACAAAGGTCCAGTTATAAAATAAATAAGTCATGGGGTTGTAGTGCACAGCATGATGACTGTAGTTAATAATACTGTATTTTATATTTGAAAGTTGCTAAGAGAGTTGATCTTAAAAATCCACAGCACAAGGAAAACTGTGCATGGTGACGGATGTTAATTAGTCTTCTTTTGAAGATCATTTTGAAATAGATACAAATATTGTACACCTGAAAATAGTATAATGTTATATGTCAATTATATCTCAAATAAATAAAAGAAGAAAGACGATGATATTATGAAACCAGAATGAACTGCAAGTGGCAGGATTAGTTTTATGCCTGGTTTACCCAGTCTTTCACCCATTCTTTTTTGAGAGTTTAAATTTAACTTGAAAGGATCGTGGATGTTGGAGAGTTCTGTGAAAAGCCCAATTTGGACTTAGCGAACTAACCCTGTGATTAAGAACACATGTCTGGCTGTCATATGAACCGGGGCTTGAATTTTGGCTCTGTCACTACAACCTGTTATGTGGCCTTGGGTACTATAGTTAGTCTTTCTAAAGTTTACTTTCCGTAATGAAAAGAGGGAGTACAAATACCCACTTTGCAGATTTGTGAAGATTATATGAGGCAACACATGTTCAATACTCAATAATGAGATTTTTGAATTAGAAACATGACAAGGATTTCTTCCCCCTTATGATACCCGATTATTCTGGCAGGGGATTTCTTTTAGTTTCTGAGACAACAGTAATAAAAAAGCTCTGCATCCTCAGGGCAATCAGATGCTCGGCACCAGTGAGCCTGTAACACTGCATGAAGTTTGTTGAGTATGGCAGGGGTATTGAGTAGAATCAGTGGAAAATTTGGCTTGTGCTTTTGCCCTTCACCCAACTATGGAACAGTTGCCTAGCAATGTGCTGAGATGCCACTTTTAATCCAATCTTTAGTACCAAATGCAGGTCTACAATGGTCTTTATGCTCATGATGCAGCACCTCAATATTTGTGGCAAACAGAGGACAGGTGGTATGGAATCCACAGTCATTAAGTTGTGCTAAGAACATTCTTAGCTATTTTCTCTTTGAAAAAGATTTCTCCCTGAGTTGGTGTGGATCCTGCACAGAATTTCTAACACATAATAAAGCACCTCAGAAAGTCTCTAACACATTGGAAAAATGCATTTCAAGTTCTAATCAACCAGTGTTATAAAAAAGTTTTATATTAACCTCTGTGCAGGCTGGGATTAGTTGTATAGTAGAGAGAGTGATGGTCTTGTTGAAAGAGTGTAGGGCATCACGGATTAGAAGAATCTCCATCTCCAATAAAAATAAAGACAATATAGAATATTTTTTTCTTGATTATTATGAGCCTTAAAGGAAGAGTCTGTTTTCTAGAAAGACATCTAGTGTTATAAGAGATCTTCTATTTAGTACCCTTGTATGAAAACCATCTCTACATTTCAGAAAAGTGGAAACAGCCAAAAAGAGAAAAGACATGGTACAAGGAGAAAAGACCAGCATTGATGATGAAATATTAGGGAAATTGGGGCTGATGGTCAGAAATATTTCCCAAGAGTGAAAAAACACTAGGTAGTTGAATATTATTGGATGAAATGTTGACAAAAACTACCAAACAGAACTCTGCATTTTGCAGGATTGAGAAGACAGAGATTAGATTTTACGTGGATTGAGACAGGCAGAATTTATGAGAGAATACTGGAGGAGGGGGGAGCTATGCTAGGAAAGAGCACCAGAAATCTGCATATGGCTCCCCTTGAGTCTTTGACTAAATAGAAATCTGTACGAGAGGAGAGTGAACCTTCTGGCAAAGAAAAAAATTTAGGTATATGTAAGGTGAACAATTCTAAAGGCCAAACAGGACCAAGAATAATTTGAATTTTTACCAACAGGAGAGAGAGAGGGAGAGGGAGAGGGAGAGGGAGAGATCTCATTCCACATGTAGAACATTTAATAGAGATCTTGTAAGACTTGAATGTTAGTTGGGGGGCTAAAATAACCCTAGAGTAAAGAGTAACCTAGACCCACACCTAAAATCGTAAAAATAAGCATGAGGATAATCAAAATAATCCAAAAGAGATTTAATTTCCTGTCAGAGCAGTGTCCCAACATTTTTTAAAGGGATTGAACAAAACCTAGCACTTAACGATACAAGATTTACAATGTTTAGCATCTAAGAAAAAATTATAAGACATGCAAAAAAGCAGGAAGATGTGACTCAAAGCCAGGAGAAAAAAATCAGTCGATATAAAAAAGCTGAAAGATGACAGAGGTAATAAACCTAGCAAGTAAAAACATGAAAACAGGTATTATAAATACACTCCATAGGACCAATTATTAAACTGAAAATATGGGTAGGATGAGGTGAGTAAAGGAAAACATTCAAAGAAACTAAAGGGGAGTTTTTATCTAAAATGAAAATTTTACTTGATAAAGAGATTAATAGTAGAACAGACATGATATTTTAAAAAAAGATAATGAAAGTTGAAGATAAAGTGATAGAACCTTTTGACAACATAGCAATAGAACCTATCCAAAATGAAGCTTACACAAAGAGACAAAAGAATTAAGAAAAATAGACCTTTGGGGAAATATCAAATTGAGTAATATGTAAACTGGAATCTTTAGAAGTAGGAGAGGGAGAAAAAGAGAACAAAAATGATGTCTAAAGAAATAATGAACAAAGATTTTCCAAATTTTGTGAAAAATATAAACTCACAGATTGAGGGAACTCAGCAGACATACATAAGCAAAATACATTCTACAAAAACCACACACCAAGAGCCTCATAATCAAGCCACAACAAGCTACTGTTTCTGAGAAAAATCTTAAAGGTAGATAGAGGGAAAAAAGGGTGGACATTATGTGCAGAAGAACAAAAGATAAGAATTACATAGACTTTTCTTCAGAAACCATGCAAGTCAGAAGATAGTAGTGTATTCGTAAAGTACTGGACAAAAGTTTGTCAATCTCGAATTCTATACCCAGTGAAAATACCTTTATAACATGAAGATAAAATAAAAGCTTTTTTCAGACAAAAAAAGCTATAGGGGTTTGTGACCAGCAGACCTGCACTACAAGATCTATAGTTCTTCAGGTAGAAAGAAAATGACACCTGCAGAAAATGTGCATCTACATAAAGGAATAAGGAGCTTTGAAAATACAGAGGTAAATATTAAGAAGTTTTCTCATTATTTTAAAATTCCTTAAAAGATAATTGACTGCTTAAAGAATAGTAATAATATATTGAGGGATTTATAACACATGAAAAAGCAAAATGTATGACAACAATATCATAAAGGACAAGATAGGAAATTGAAGGTATATTATTCCAGTATTCTTATATTATATGTGAGGCAGTATATAAAATAAAAATGCAAGGTGTTGTAAATCCTAGGTAAATCCTTAGAAAATAAAGAGATATAGTTAAGCAAACCAATGATGGTGATAAAATGGAATTTTAAAATACACATTTAATCAAAAAGAAAACAGGAAAATGGGGAAAAAAACAAAGAATAGATGAGTTAAATAGTTAAACAATAGCAAGATGGTAAGTTTAAACACAACCCTGTCAGTAATTTCATCAAATGTAAATGGTCTAAACTCTGCACCAAAAATCCAGAGATTGTTAGATTAGATTGTAAAAACCCCAATTTTATGTGATCTGTAAAAATTTCTATCTATATATAAAGACACCAATTAAAAGGGAAAGCTTGGGAAAAGATAAAGGTGTTTTAACTAAAATAACAGAAAAAATAGACTTCAGAATAGGAATATTGCCAAGAATAAACATGGATATATCACAATGATAAACGGGTCAAAAAATCAAGAAAGCACAACAGTTCTAAATATGTATGCACCTATTAACTGACTTCAAAATGCTTGAAGCACTGACAGATCTGAAAAGAGAAAGAGAAATCTACAATTATAGTCGCAGTTTTCAACACTCTTTTCAGTAATTGATAGAACAAGCAGACAGAAAATAAACAGGGATATGGAAGATTTAAGTGACATTTCAACAGCATGGACTAGTTGACATTTATAAATGGAATATTCCCCACAACAAATGCAAAGTACAGATGCTTTTCTAATACCTATAGGACATCTACCAACATAGACCACGTGCTCAGACATTAAAAAGCCTCCAGGAATTTTAAATGTTTGAAATCATATGTAGTATGTTCTCTGATCACAACAAATTAAATTAGAAATAAATAATAGAAAGACATCCAAATATCCCAAAACATTTGGAAATAACGCAGCATAGTTCTAAATAATGCATAGTTCAAAGCAGAAATTACACAAAAATTGGAAATGTTTTGTTCTGAATGCAAAGAAAATTTGCATTATCAAAATTTGTGAAGTGCAACTTAAAGAGAAATGTGTAGGTTTAAAGCTTATATTACAAAAGGATAAATCTCTACATGTATCAGTCTAAGCTTCAACCTTAAGCTAGAAATATAGGAGAAAACTAAACCTCAAATCAGTAAGAAACAAATAATAAATCAATGAAATAGAAACAGAAAAATAATAAAGAACATCAATGAAATTGAAGGCTGATTCTTTGAAAAGATCAGAGTAGTAAATAAACTTCTAATTGATTTGATCAAGAAACAAAAAGGATACATATATTACTAATATCAGTAATGAAAAGGGGCTATCCCTAAGATTCTTCACACTTTGAAAGGTGAAGAATAAACAACTTGGTGCCAGTGAACTCCACAACCTGTACAAAATGATTAAATTCTTTGAAAGAATTTCTATTCTATTCTATTTCAGAAATCAATAGGAAATCTAAATATCAACTAAAAATATTAATTCACAATTAGAAACCTTCCCTCAAAGAAATTTGTGGGCCCAGATGCCTTAACTGGTGAATTACATCAAATACTCAAGGAAGATAGGAGCCTGAGTGGTACATACAGTCAGTTAAGCATCTGACTCTTGGTTGCTCTCTCTCTCTCAAACAAATAAATCTTTTATTTTTTTAATTTATTTTCAGAAAAACAGTATTCATTATTTTTTCACCACACCCAGTGCTCCATGCAATCCATGCCCTCTATAATACCCACCACCTGGTACCCCAACCTCCCACCCCCCACCACTTCAAACCCCTCAGATTGTTTTTCAGAGTCCATAGTCTCTCATGATTCACCTTTCCTTCCAATTTACCCCAACTCCCTTCTCCTCTCTAACAAATAAATCTTTTAAAAGAACCACTCAAGGTAGAAAAACTACCAAGCTTACATAAACTTGTTTTGAGAATATAGCAGGAGAAACACTTCTCATCTCATTTTATGAGGGCTACACTATCCTGATATCAATGCGAGACAAAAAAAAATTACAAGAAAACCACAGACCAACATCCTCATGAGAATGAATCACAAGGGGCACCTGGGTGGCTCAGTCAGCTGAGTGTCTGCGCTGGCTCAGGTCATGACCCCAGGATCGAGACCCACATCAGGCTCCCTGCTCAGTGGAGAGTCTGTTTCTCTCTCTCCCTCTGCCACTTTCTCTCTCAAATAAATAAATAAAATCTTTTTTTTTTAAAAAGGAAAATGAATAAATGAATCATAAATCTTTAGCAAAATATTAGCAAACCAAAAATGAAATATATAAAAAGCATAATACATCATGATTAAATAATGCTTGTCCCAAGAATACAAGGTTGATTAACAAAAAAAATTAATGTAGTTCATCTTATTACTACAATAGACGAGAAAAACTATATGGCCATTTTGATTGATGCAGGAAAAGCATTAAAAAAAATCAACATCCATTAACAATAATAATCTCCCATTAAACCAGAAATAGAAGGGAACCTCCACAATCCAATAAAAGGCTGATGATTGCACACCTCTATGAATATACTAAAGCCACTGGATTGTGTACTTTCAGTGGTTGAATTTTTTGACATGTGAGTTATATCTCAATAAAGCTGTTTTTAAAAAAAAAGTACAAGTTATTACTAATGTATCACTGGTGGACCTGAATGATTTTGCCCTAAGCTCAAGAAGAAGACAAGGATGTTCATTCACTATCTTCACTTCTAGTCAGCATTCTACTGGACATTTTTACCAGTGCAGTAAGACAAGGAAAAGAAATAAAGGGTATACAAATTAGAAAGCTACAAATAAAACCATCTCTATTTGCAGATGACACAATCAAACATGCTGCAAATAATCAACAAAAAAACCTGCTAGAACTAATAATATTTTTAGCAAGATCTCAGGATACAAAATCAATTTGCAAAAATCAGTTGTATATCTGTATACTAGTGATAAACAAATAGAAATCTGAATAAAAAACAAGACAATATCATTTGCAGTAGCATCCCAAAACATGAAATATATGAAATCTCTACCCTGAGTGCTAGAGATATTTCCACGAGAATTGAGAAAACCTAAGTGAATTGATTTATTGTGTTTATAGCTGGCAAGACTTAGTGTTGTTAGAATTTCAATTCTCTCCAAATTGATTTCTAGATTCAATGAAATCCCAATAAAGTCAGTATTATTAAAATGTCACTTCTCTCTGAGTTGAGTTATAGATTCAATGAAATCTCAATAAGAATTCTAGCAAGCTTTCTTGTAGAAATTTCCAGGCTGGTTCTAAAACTTATATGAAAATTTAAATGCCTAGAATAACCAAACAGTTTTGCAAAAGAATAGAGTTAGAGGATTTACACTTACTGATTTTGACTACACTTTGTAGTTACTACAAAGCTATAGTTAATCAAGATAGTGTGTTATTGGTGTAAGTTCAGGCATATAGATCAGTGAAACACAATAGAGAGCTTAAAAATAGACCCATGTGTGTATGGTCAACTGATTCTCAACAAAGATGCCAAGGTAATTCAATACAGAGAGGATTACTTTTTCAACAAATGGTCTGGAACCAACTTATTATCTACATTAAAAAAAAAAAGAACCTCAACTCTTACTTTATCACACACAAAGATTAACTTGAACTGGATCATAATCCTAAGTGTAAATGCTAAAACTATAAGACTTCCAGAAGAAACTTTGTAACCTTCATGTAGGCAAAGAGTTCTTAGGACCCAAAAAACTTAAACATAAAATGTTTGAATTGGGTGACATGAAAATGGAAAACTTTTGCTGCTCATAAGACAGGGTAAGAAAATGCAAAGGAAACCTCAGACTGGGAGGAAATATTATCAGTACATATATCTGACAAAAGACTGCTTTCCAGGATATATAAAGAACTCTTATAATTTGCTAATAGAATCAATAAAAAGTCTCTAAAAATGGACAAATTTGAACAAACTCTTTACCAAAGAAGATATACAGACAGCCAGTATGTGCATGAAAAGATGCTCAATATCACTTATCATTAGGGAAAGAAAATCGAAATCACCAATGTGGTATTACTATACATCCACTAGAACATTAGAGTGGGATCACCTGGGTGGTATAATTGGTTGAGTGTGTTGACTCTTGGTTTTGGCTTGGTTGTGATCTCAGGGTTGTGGGATTGTGCCCCTTGTTAGGTTCTACACTCAATGTGGAGTCTGCTTAAGACTCTCTCTCTCTCTCTCTCAAAAAAAAAAAAGAAGAAAAAAGAAAGAAAGAATATTAGAGTGAATAAAATTAAAATGACAATACCAATTGTTGGTGAGATTATGAGGTAACTGGAACTCTCATACACTGCTGATGGGAATATAAAATTTTATAACCTTTTTGGAAACTTGTTTTGACAATTTCTCATAAAGTTAAACACATGCTTACCCCATGATCAAGCAATCCCACATTTAGGTATTTAAGAGACATGTAGGCATATGACCACATAATGATTATACACAAATGTTCCTCGACTTTTATCTAAAGTAACCCAAACTGGAAACAACACAAATGTCCACCAACAAGTAAATGTATAAATAAAATATTGAACAATGGGATACTATTCAGCAGTATAAGTGAAGGAACTACTTAGACTGCAACAACGTGGTTCAATCTCAGAATAGGTATGGTAAGGGACAGAAGTCAGATAAAAAGGTGTAGATATTATATGATATTCAGTGACATGAAACTCCAAAGGAAAAATGTACCATGTATTTATATAAAGCAGATTTGCGATTGCCTGGGTACAGTGATGGGGTGAGATCAACTTGGAAGAGACCTAAAGGAATGACCTTTCGTGGTGAGGGGAATGTTCTATATTTTGATTTTAGTGTTGTTAACATGGGCATAAACATTTGTCAGAAGTCAGAGGGTACATCTTTAACATGAGACATGTAAACTATACCTTATTAAAACTGTCCTTGTGTATAGTGGTCGCTCTGTTGTATTTTTTTTAATTTTTTACTTTTTTTTATAAACATAATAATGTATGATTAGCCCCAGGGGTACAAGTCTGTGAATTGCCAGGTTTACACACTTCACAGCACTCACCATATCACATACCCTCCCCAATGCCCATAACCCCACCACCCTCTCCCTACCCTCCCCCTCCCCATCACCCTCAGTTTGTTTTGTGACAGTGAGAGTCTCTTACGGTTTTGTCTCCCTCCCAATCCCATCTTGTTTCATTTATTCTTTTCCTACCCCCCCCTCATCCCCCACACTGCATCCCTACTTCCTCATATCAGGGAGATCATATGATAATTGTCTTTCTCCGATTGACTTACTTTGCTCAGCATAACACCCTTTAGTTCCATCCACATCATTGCAAATAGCAAGATTTCATTTCTTTTGATGGCTGCATAGTATTCCATTGTGTGTGTGTGTGCGTGTGTGTGTACATATACATAGTATTCCATTGTGTATATATATATGCATATATATACATATTTGTGTGTGTGTGTGTATATATATATACATATACATCTTCTTTATTTGTGTGTGTGTATATATATATATATATATATGTATATACATACATATATATATATACAACATCTTCTTTATCCATTCATCTGTTGATGGATATCTAGGTTCTTTCCATAGTTTGGCTATTGTGGACATTGCTGCTATAAACATTCGGGTGCACATGCCCCTTCGGATCACTACGTTTGTATCTTTAGGGTAAATACCCAGGGTAAATACCCAGTAGTGCAATTGCTGGGTCGTAAGGTAGCTGTATTTTCAACTTTTTGAGGAACCTCCATGCTGTTTCCAGAGTGTCTGCACCAGCTTGCATTCCCACCAGCGGTGTAGGAGGGTTCCCCTTTCTCCTCATCCTCTCCAACATCTGATGTTTCCTGACTTGTTAATTTCAGCCATTCTAACTGGTGTGAGGTGGTATCTCATTGTGGTTTTGATTTGTATTTGCCTGATGCCGAGTGATGTGGAGCACTTTTTCATGTGTCTGTTGGCCATCTAGGTATCTTTTTGGCAGAAATGTCTGTTCATGTCCTCTGCCCATTTCTTGATTGGATTATTTGTTCTTTGGGTGTTGAGTTTGATAAGCTCTTTATAGATTTTGGATACTAGCCCTTTATCTCATATGTCATTTGCAAATATTTTCTCCCATTCTGTCAGTTGTCTTTTGGTTTTGTTAACTGTTTCCTTTGCTGTGCAAAAGCTTTTGATCTTGATGAAGTCCCAATAGTTCATTTTTGCCCTTGCTTCCCTTGCCTTTGGCAATGTTTCTAGAAAGAAGTTGCTGCGGCTGAGGTCAAAGAGGTTGCTGCCTGTGTTATCCTCAAGCATTTTGATGGATTCCTTTCTCACATTGAGGTCCTTCATCCATTTTGAGTCTATTTTCATGTGTGGTGTCATTTTTCTGCATGTGGCTGTCCAATTTTCCCAACACCATTTGTTTAAGAGGCTGTCTTTTTTCCATTGAACAGTCTTTCCTGCTTTGTCCAAGAGTTGAGGGTCTATTTCTGAGCTCTCTATTCTGTTCCATTGATCTATGTGTCTGTTTTTGTGCCAGTACCATACTGCCTTGATGATGACAGCTTTGTAACAGAGCTTGAAGTCTGGAATTGTGATGCCACCAACTTTGGCTTTCTTTTTTAATATTCCTTTGGCTATTTGAGGTCTTTTCTGGTTCCATATAAATTTTAGGATTATTTGTTCCATTTCTTTGAAAAAAAAATGGATGGGATTTTGATAGGGATTGCATTAAATGTGTAGATTGTTTTGGATAGCATAGACATTTTCACAATATTTGTTCTTCCAATCCATGAGCATGGAACATTTTTCCATTTCTTTGTGTCTTTCTCAATTTCTTTCATGAGTACTTTATAGTTTTCTGAGTATAGATTCTTTGCCTCTTTGGTTAGGTTTATTCCTAGGTATCTTATGACTTTGGATGCAATGGTCTCTCTGTTTTTGAGGGCAAGTTCTTGTAGGGAAACTTTGTCATGGTGTTGACAGTTTCATTATTGTATAAAGCCTTTTTCTGTATTGAGTACTGTGTCAGACATTCCTGTGACTTTTGTGCTTATATTTAAGCTGTGATGGGGCATAGTGAATTGAGGGGGAAAGGTAAGGATTGAGGAGGGACCAAAGATGTGTAAGTTGATTTATTCAACAAATATTTATTGAGCACCTTATATGTGCCAGCATGCACTAGATACCCAACATATGCAGGGGAGTACAAATAGTCCTTGACCTCTAAGAACTTGGTCTCCGAGGGTGCAAATTAAAGTACAGTGCTGTGATAAAACTGTGAACAACTTACACAGGGGGAGTCATTAACTCTTCCCAGTGGGTTTGGGACTGAGGGGGTGATATTTATATTTGCTTTAAATTTAATGCCCAATGGTTAAAATCATATACCTTAGAACAAGAGAGATAGAGATTGGAATTATGCCTCTGCTACCTACTCTCTGTATCAAATGAGAAGCAAAACAGGGTGCCATGAATAATGTATCACAGTATCAGGCATGTGTATGCCAAAGAAGTAAAAGTATTGTATTAGGAGGATATAGACTCAGCTACTGTTACAGAGACAAAGAGGAGATGGGGTAGGGGGGTGAAATATTCCGAGTTGAAGTAACAACATAACAAAGGTATCAAAGAGCCCTATTTGGAGAACAGTGAGTTCAGTGATGCGAGAGAGTAGGGAACTGGCTCAGGCCAAGGTGAATATATGACTTGAAGGTCAGGATCATGACAAACTGGAATAGGAGCCTTGAACTCTTTCCTATGGGTGCATTCCTACTGCAAGTTCCTAAGCAAGGCAATTTCCTAAAAAAAGATTTTTAGGAAAACTACTCTGGTGACAGTATGGAGAATGACCAGGAAGAGTCAAGTGCAGAGAGTCTAGTAACTTGGCTCTTGCACTGGTTCAACCCAGATATGGGTTGAATTCTGGTTCAACCCAGAGATAATGGAAGTATATGTCAAGGGCGGTTGCTAGCATACAGAGGAGGCTCTAGCCTGAGATGCCTCAAAGAAGTTGTCAGTAGAGGACCCCTTGGATATAGAGCATTTGAAGATGACTCTGGGATAGCTAGTTTGGGTTTTTGGGTGGATGGTACTGCCATAGGTAGAAACAGGAGCTTCATGAGGAAGAGAAAGTTTCTGTAGGGAGTTAAGAGGCATGAACGTGGGGGTCGCCTGGGTGGCTCAGTGGGTTAAAGCCTCTGCCTTCGGCTCAGGTCATGATCCCTGGGTCCTGGGATCGAGCCCCTCATTGGGCTCTCTGCTCAGCAGGGAGCCTGCTTCCCCCTCTCTCTCTGCCTGCCTCTCTGCCTGCTTGTCATCTCTGTCTGTCAAATAAATAAATAAAATCTTTAAAAAAAAAAGAGGCATGAACGTGGATGCTTTATTTGTGGAAGGCAGTGATTTTGAAAACGTTTTGGTAGAGTACTCTACTCATTACAATATTTTTGAGTATCCTTCGTTAGATACACAATTACTTGTAAATTGCATACATGCACTGTTACTCCAACATTTATATATGTTATAAGACATATACAAAATGGGGAAAAAGATGAGATGAGATAAACATATAAATCAAAGTTGTCATTTTTTTCCTGCATACCAGTCCATTGTCTTGGGTAACAAGTGGGGTGTGTTCATTCTGCTTCGGACTCACTGGAGTATGACACCAATTGTTGGACCTGCCTGTAGCATTGTGGAGTAGAGAAATGGTGTCTCTTTCTCCCCTTGGGGGACTCTCACTGACCCATCTTTTCTTCTTTCTTTCTGGATTTTTTTTTTTTTTGGAACAGGTATACAAGTTATTACCCTCTAGGAGCGACATGTGTGAAATTTTCTTAACACCTCTGGTGCATAGCCTGAGAAGGTCATTATAATTCAAGCGAAGCAAGATTTTAACTGTTTGACCTGTGATACAAAGTAACTTCCCCCTTACAAACTGGCTAAGACCAAGTGACAGGGGCTCTGCACCAGAAGTCCCAAGCTGGACCCAGAGGAAAGTGTGCGCGGTCAGGCCCAGCAGAGAGGATTGTGAGGAAGTTTATTTACTTCATTACCCCTCCTCCCTAAGATCAAGGTGGAGAAAAGGAGGGTGTGTTAGATTGGCTCATTGGCTCAGACCAGAGCATCCGGGACTCTTATATTTAAAATTGATGTCCCTGCGAATGTGCTGCTTGAGTGTATGCAAAGTCCTGCCTTTCTATTTCAATTTCCTTTTTGGTTACGTGAGACCAGCTATGACAGCCCACTGTACATGGAAGGTTAGCGTTGCCAGCTTTTAATTTGGAGAATACACCACTTATTCTTGATGAATTGGTCCACTAGGACTTGGAGTAGAATCTAAAACAACTCTGGAGGTCTGTGGCAAGGAGACAGAAGGAGAGAGAGAGAGTTAATCAACCTTCACCCAGGCAGCCTGTTGACATATTTCTAGGCAGACTTAATCAATGCACTTAGTTCTTAAGGAAGACCTGAAAATTATCTGGACTGGTTTCACCATATTTCATCCTTCTCGTGATGTTATAGCTATAAAGTAACTAGCTCGGGATTCCTTTTTAGGGCACACAGAAGAAGAGAAGAAAACCCCGTATTTTCTTGTGGTCCAGATTGAAGTGAAAAAAAAGGAATGAGTGTATATAAGTTGAGATTCTGAGCCAGCTTAAGCTTCACTAGCATGTAAATCATTTTTCAGTCTACGATAAAGTTAACAATTAAAATCTCTCTGGTATCCAGAATCAACGTTAACCACAATAGAATTGGGGCAGTGAACCAAGAACTGCATTCACTTGAGCTGTAAATCATAAACCCATCACCCTCCAGAGCAGAAGCAAAAGTGAAGAAGTCAGTGAGTACTGTAATAGGTTCCATATGTTGTTTTAAAGAGCCTTTGAGAAAAAAAAAAAAAACAAAACAAAGAAGAAAAGAAAAGAAAACCCATAGACTACAGATCAGCATACTTTTGAGCAGAGATTTACATATGTGAATGAGAAGTGAAAGAACTAACAATGTCAATTTTTTGCTTCTGTTTTCTGCCACTTTTTAAAAATAAGGAAATAATTGTTTAAGTCTGGAAGGGTAGGGCTGGGGAAGCATGATTGGAACCCCAGCAAGTAGAAGAAGCGCAGAGGGGACTTGAAAGGAGGGAGGAAGAAGCTGACTGTCAGCTTTGGTAGATAAGGAAGCATAGATTAGGAAACACAAATTCTAATAACCCTCTTGGCTTTTCCCCTGTGACATGAGTGCAAGGAACTGGTGTTTCTCTTTAAGCATTAAAGTTACAAAGCCAAAAATTAACATGGCCACATTTCTGTGAAATTTTGGAAACGCCACGACAAGAATGGAAAGGGCAGCCGTGTTCAGAGTCAGACAGATCTGTTTTCAAATTTGCATTCTGCTGTGTGATCCTGGGCAATTCACTTACCTGCACTGGTCTTCGGTGTCATCTAATGGGGAATTAATACCTCACTCTCAGAGCTCTCACTGTAATGCTCTTGCTCGTATCTAACATTCACCGATCATTTTGAAACGTATCTGTGAAGTGTATCCTATCCTTTTGAAATCTTTCCTTTTCTCTTCCTGTGATTAAGGACTTCGCAGTGATTTGGATTCAGAAACCCTAGCATGTAAGCCAGTGAAAGGAGTACCTGTGTTTATTGATCTTTTGTGCCCCTGCCTCATACACACCTGGCACAATGACTAGGCTGTAGCCAAATAAAATGTTAGGGACTTCCCTTCCCTCAGTGCTGAGCAGGGCTGAAGCAGCCTGCCCATCCTGTTCCCTGGAAGTCGCCGCTTGCTGTGCTAAGTCACGTCTGCCCATCGACCCCTCAGCGAGGAAGTCAGGGATGTGGAGTAGTATATTTGCACAGTTGCTATCATGCTAAGAGGTCTGAGTCCAAGATACCATGTCATTCACTTTCTACTTTGGTTTGTTGGAAATAGCAAGGTCAAACTGTGGTCATTGCAAACACCAGAGGAAGTGGAAAGTCCTTTGAAAGTTTAAGAAGGGAAAAATCAAGGAAAGAGAAAAGAACCTACAGCCCAGTTGAAACGGAATGGTGACACAGAAGGAAATGACCCTATTTTTCCCCAGACAGATGCCTTGGTGGATTTCACAGTGGCTCTGAGACTAAAACCACACTGAACGGGGGTCTTGAGCCCCACATTCCATCCACCCCTCATTGGTTGCAATCAGAATGAAGCCATTTCACAAATGTGGCTCTCAAATACTGTTTGTGTCCGTAAAATGGAAGATAAAATTGGCCAATCAGACCACAACCACATCTGTCAAAGCTCTAACCCTTGGCCTTCGTGAAAACGTAACCTAGGACCAAACACAGAAACCCAGCAGAGGTACGCAAGGCATTTCATGCAGCCTTTGAAAAGTCGGTGACGGATGGCTGGTGCTGTTCTGAAGGCCTGATGAGAAATCCAGGCTTGGCTGTGCTCGGAATGGTTGCAATTTTAAAGAAAAAGTAGGTTCAAAGTCAGTACCTATTTAATCTGTCCTGGCAAGGCCTTCCCACCAGAGTGGGGAAAACACTCCTGATTCTCGCTATGCAAAGCCGTTTTCAAATATGTTTTGGAAACTTCTTTAGGATTTGGGAGTAGAATTTGGTTTTTAGTTGTCTCATTTAGGCTTCATATCCTTTGGTTCACTCCAAAGTAAAGTGAGGATTCTATCCTTAGTGACCATGGAGGGTAAGTTCAATAGCAGCTTCTCAGCCAATACACATACCCACGAATGTGGGACCACTCGTCTATGGCACACGCGTGCAGAGCTTGACATGAGACAAAACAAATACAGAAGGAACAGGAAGTTGAGCATCCTCACCGAGTTTGCTAAGACTGTTTGAAAACAGCTGAACATATTGAAGAAAAATATTTGAAAATAATGATTGCATCTTTTCCAATGTACGTGAAACATGACCAACATCACTGCCTTTCCTGATAGAAATGTCACGATGCTGCAGCAGCCTCAAGCCGATGGGAAGGTTTCTTAGAATTCCAGAGGATATGGCTTTGACTTTCGGTTGTGTTCGCTCAGGACACACAGATCACCAGGAGACAAGCTCGCTAGATCTATGCAAGAGTCAAGAGTCAAGAAGCAGCATCTCTAGTGATTTCTCCTCCATTTGATTGTCTCTTTAATGTATCTGTGTCCATCTGGGTCATCTTGAGTTTTTGATCCCACATGGGTTGTTTACCATGTTACATCATGAGTGCAGACCAAAAAGCTGAGAAGAAAGTAGAAAATGTGACCCAGTGGGAGAACTCTCCCTAACACAAGGCACAGAGATCCCTCCCTCTCCCATGCTCGATGAATATTGGATCCGTTCTTTTGGCCTTGGCCTCTCTTACAGGCTTTTATGCCTATTTTAAAGGTCAAGATCAGGGAAGGCACAACATAGTTAGGTAAAAATGAAGATGCTGCCCTGATTATAAAGCTTCCTGTACTTAGTTAGCCCAGCAAATTGGTGTCTGGTATTTAGCACTACCAAGGAGATTTAATCATTACTATGTGAAACTCATCAGAGTTGTCCAAGTGGGACAAGATGTTATCTGATATAATGAAAAAAGAGTTTAATTAAGAATATATGGTGAAAAAATGAATATATGGTATATGGAAAAACCATGGTGTCCTTGCTGCTTGGAGATTGAGAAAGAATAAGGAGTGGCCTAGTGCCAGGTCACTGTCCATGCTTCTTCCGGAAGTGTTTTCTTTCCTTTTCTTTTTTTTAAAAAAATATTTATTTATTTATTTGACAGACAGAAATCACAAGGAGGCAGAGAGGCAGGCAGAGAGAGAGGAGGAAGCAGGCTCCCCGCTGAGCAGAGAGCCCAAAGCGGGGCTCGATCCCAGGACCCTGGGATCATGACCTGAGCCGAAGGCAGAGGCCTTAACCCACTGAGCCACCCAGGCGCCCCTGGAAGTGTTTTCTTAAAAGAGATCTTCCCCCATAGGGACCTGTTGTTATCCTAGCCTAGTAAAATGACTATAATTAAGTAGATTAGACTTCTGTTTTTAGTCAAGTAAAAGATTGAGAACAGACTGCCCTTTAACCCAAGATGTGGAAAGGCCAGTCTACTTGGAAGTTAAAATGATGTTGTGTGTTAACTGATAACCTCGACAGACTTTATTCCCTGAATATAATATTTTCAGCTTTTTGCATTGCTCTTATGAGAAGCCCACCTCCAGATCTTTTCAAGGGCTTAGATTCCTGCAAATTCAGATTTTCCACCATTGACACGATGCTATTTTATAAGTGGAACACAGGTGATTACAGTGTGGCAGCATGTTTCCCAGGAAGGTCGCAGTTCTGGGGTCTGGAGGGCTCAACAGAACCCCCAGGCTTGTTCCCTCATCTGTCTTGATCTGAGCTTTTCCCAGGCTGCTGTGGGTGCACTGAGGCTCATGATGGGCAAGTCTAGCGCCTGGCACGGTGAACGGTGAACGCTACCTCACCACTGAATTCCTACAGCCATTGTTGCTACCAAAAGAATGACTCCGACCTGAGTCAGCTTGACTTCCTTCAACTCGAAGATAAAGATTAGCCTGTGACCATTGAACTGTGTGATGCTCCCCTGATGGTTTTTGCATTTTGCCCTCATTCAGCAAGTTAAAGCTGGAATCCACAGAATTGTGAAACATTTGAGCCTGGGATGGTCATGTGATTTACAGTTTCATCTCATTCTTTTCAAGCAACAGAATCGCTGAGCCTTTTATTGTAATAAAAATGCAGGCCATAAAAAATTCAGTCCCTTTGAATTCTTTCTTTCTTACAACGCCGAGGGATTTTTCCTGATCTCGGGCTCTGTTCTGTTTAGGTATCCTCCCTCTCCCTCCCCCACGTCTGCTTTTGCAGATCTGTTTCCAGACTGCCCGCACTGAACGGGGGACCAGGAAGGGAGCCCAGCTGTTTTCCTTGTGTTGGCTTTCTTAGCTGAGCAGGAATTGCTGAGCAAAGAGCAACATTTTCTCCAGGGAGGTTCACAAGGGTAGTACAAACCCAGTCTGGGTTTTTCTTTTTTGGAGTTATTATTAAAAACTGCCAAGTACTATCAGTGGGAGGGGGAGGGGCTGGTAGCACATAAAGTCTGAAGTGCACATGGACCAGCCTTAAAAATCTATCAACTTGTTGGGACGCCTGGGTGGCTCAGTGGGTTAAGCCTCTGCCTTCGGCTCAGGTCATGGGATCGAGCCCTGCGTCACACTCTGCTCGGCAGGGAGCCTGCTTCCTCCTCCCTCTCTGCCTGCCTCTCTGCCTACTTGTGATCTCTCTGTCTGTCAAATAAATAAATAAAATCTTAAAAAAAAAATCTATCAACTCGAGTGAAGCAGGAATGTCTTGCACTTCTTCAATGTTCCTGTTTAACAGGAGACAGTTGCTGTCAGAGAAAGTCCCTTATGGTTCTGTAGACTCTATTGTGCAACCTTGCTCTGTGCTCAGTAAGACAGGACATAATTAAAATTCCTTTGAAAATGGTTTCCCAATGATTGACATTTGTTCCAAAATACATCATGATAGTAAATGTTTAAACTGTTATTCCAGTGAAGTTTTTTTTTTCTTTTAGTGGAAGGAAAATAAAATGATTTTTTATAAAAGGGTGATTAAGCTTTTTAAAAAAAAAAAAATCAAGGAATAGGATACATTTAGTTTCAGTCTCTCAAAGAGCTGCCAATCCAGCAGGGGAGTCTGGAGTAAATCGAGAAGAGCAAAAGAAACCAATATGCAGAATATAAGTGTGTTGCCTTATAGAGACTAGAATGCTGTTGGGTTTCCAAGGAGGAGGAGATAATGATGATCTCTTTTGCTCCTAACACGTTGACATCAACTGTCACTTCAAACACACCCAACTTTTCAGTATTGCTCTGAAGCAGTCTGACCCCTGCTTTCCCAGGAAGAAAGCTGCTCAGTGCTAGAAATCTATGCCATGACTCCCTGTAGTTCTTCCTGTCTGGTGTCTGTCCGCACTCCAGTCTCCGTTTCCACGCAGAGATTCTAGATTCCAGACAGCTGCTTCTGTCTCTATTTTCAGAAGGAAGAGACCACTAGGATGCACCCCAGTCCCGGGAAGGCTGTATCTTAAGACGTCCTTGGTTGCCCAGTTGATGAATACTGCAGTAGCAATTATGTTTAGAGATGTCTACCTGAACCAGGATTTGGACTCTAAGGATCCTTGAGCTCACCCAAACACCAGGCTTACAAAGCCTGGGTAAATTTACAGTTGACCACGCATTAGAGAATTTTGAGTTGCTCCTGAAATCACAACTCAGGTGTTCAATCTGTGAATGCCACGGCGCTGTGATAATATCCTACTGTTAGATTTTTGAGTCGTGAATGCGTGCATCCTGTGGGAATAAGTACAATTTGTGAGGGACCTATAAAAATTACAGCATTTCACCGTTGTGTTTGGTAGTATAAATCCCTCCATTCTACTGGGAAAATACTTTAGTGCACAGTAGTTTTGCTTTCTACATTTAGGGGGATGAGGGGAGTACTTTATTTTATATCTGTAGGGGGCCTCAGTGGGGTTATGGTCTCTTTATTCACATTAAAGATGAGGAGCCGGGGGCTGAGAATAGTGAAATGGTTTGCCCAAGCGTTACACAGAGAACTTACTGCAATCTTAGGGTTTTAGCCCAGGTCTTTTCCAGCGCTCTCCGTGCTGTGCCTTTCTGAACCCTGTAAATAGATGCAAAGACCGTTCTTGGCACATAGACACTCAGATGAAAGACTTGACAGTAATCAGAGGTAAGGCCTTAAGTCTGTCTCATCTGCACAGAACCTGAGCTCATTAGGAGGCAGAATGAGGATGAGAGAGGGTAGGAGGAAATAAATGGCAGAAACACTAGTAATCGTGGGAACAGACTGAAACAGGGCAAATACCAGCATTTTCAAGATGAGAAGAAATCTGAGTTGAGGTAAAAAAAATATCAAGAGATGTTTTGGTTTTTGTTTTTTAGGCAGAAGCAAGAGAGCATGTGTGTAAGGGAATCAAGTGGAAATGCCGTATAATCAACGCATAGGACAGAATCTGCAGGGGCAGGAGAGAAACATGGTTCTACTGGACAAAGACTAGAAACACCAAACCAATCCAGTAAGGTTCTGAATATTAAGTAGGTTCTGAATATTCCCTTCCAAAAAAAATGGTAGGGGAACAGGAAGGGAAAAAAAAAGATAATGATTTAGAAGAATGTCTCATATGTTATTTACTAAGATAGAAGGGAAAGTCAAATTCAAAAAAGTCAGGACTGATTTATCAAACCAAGTCCAACATAGGGATTAATAAAATAAATGCAGATTTCAATGAAATTGTTCCCTAGCACTGACTTTTAAAGCCATGCTTCAAAAAGGTTGTATCCGTGAGAATTATAGATATTTTTTTTACCAGATCACAAGAATTGTTACTAGTAATGGCAAATGTTTATGTTCTTAGATCATCACTTGATATTTAACTTTTTAAAAAAGATTTTATTTATTTATTTGACAGACAGAGATCACAAGTAGGCAAAGAGGCAGGTAGAGAGAGGGGGAAGCAGGCTCCCCGCTGAGCAGAGAGCCCAATGTGGGGCTCGATCCCAGGACCCTGAGATCATGACCTGAGCCGAAGGCAGAGGCTTTAAGCCACTGAGCCACCCAGGTGCCCCAATACTTAACATTTTTAAGATTAGCCCCTAGGTTGCCTGAGAGGCTGAGTCAGTTAAGCCTCTGACTCTTGATTTCGGCTCATGCCGCATCAGGCTGCATGCTGGGCGTGGAGCCTGCTTATGATTCTCTCCCTCCCTCTGCCCCTCTCCCACCATCCCACTCACGCACATGCTCTCTCTCTCCCTCTTAAAAAAATATATATATATATGATCTTTGGATTTAACCAAATTGAAGAAAAACAAAACACAACTTTAAAATTTGGTGGGAATGTTAGGGCTCTAGGATTTGAAGCAAACTCATCTTCAGAACCCTTACTTGGCTTTTATCATCTGCAGGTTGTTCTCAGGGTCAAGCGGGGTAGAGAAAAGAAGCTGTTTGTATAGAAAAGCAAATACCTGATCACAGATACCTGATACCTGATCACAGAGAACACAAAAGCAAAATTAAGTGCAAAGTTGTAAACAAAATTGCTGGAGAAATGCCTTTTCTAACTGTAAAAGGGCTATGACTGTACACTGTCTCTACTTCATGAAATGGAAAAGAAAAGTAAGAACAGGGGAGATAAGTTTGGTGGAATGAAAGCATCTGAATTCCCTGGTCAGAAGCCGAGATGGGCTGGGGCACCTGGCTGGCTCCGTCGGTGGAGCATGGACTTTTGAGGGTTGTGAATTCAAGCTCCACATTGAGTATAGAGCTAACTTAGAAAAAAAAAAAGAAAGAAAGAAAAAAGAAAAAAAAGAAAAAAAAAAAGTTGAGATGAGGGTAAAAAGGAAAAGGAATGATCTAGTTTTCTAGGATCTGTATCAATCCCACTCTTCCCTCATTGACTCATCAGATGCACCACCTCTCAAGTGGGCACTACTGGGCCAGTGAGCTAAGACAGTGACACTTTAACTCTAATCCGTGGGGGAAAGAGCAGGAGAGGGTGGTCTCATTCTACCAGTGACGGGGTCGGGGATGGGGGTTGAGGTTTTGCTGACCTGACCTAGGAGAGAAAGCACCTGGGGCCTCTACAACTTTCCAGCAGTGTATTAAACTTACTTAGCTGCCTTGCGTAGAATTTGTCCTAGCTGTAAAATGGGGACGTCTACCTTGCTGGGTTATTGTATGGTGTAGAGATAATGTGAAAAATCCCAACATGGGGGCTGGTATGAAATGGGAGCTCACTATATGTTGCATATTTGGTCTTTTTTTTTTGAGTGAGGAGAGGTCCTGAAGATGGGTAATAAGACCTCAAATTTCAGATGGGGTGGAGGATCTTGAAGGGCTTGAAGGGCGTCCTAAAGAACTTGCTGCCTTTCTGCTTCCATGCCTAGTTCCCAAGGACCTCATAATGGTCTAAAACTCATTTAGTTGCATCTTCTCCCCAAACAGGGCAAGGAACAATCTGTGGGAAGCCAGGACACAGTAGAGTTCAGTCTCCAATACTGACAATTTGCCAACTCTCACCCACACGGCAGCGATGAGAAAGCAGCTGTGGGCAGCGGTGGAGTGGGGTCACCGTGGGGTCACCTGGATACATTACACTTACAGATGTTCCATTGTTTGCCCTGAGATTTTGTAGTTCGTCTATTTCATCCAGTTAGGTTTCCATGATCCGCGGAGGATAGAGCCCAAACCATCTTCTGTAGTTTTTCCACTTTGTTTTGATTTATTATTTGTTGTTTACAGTATTATCTCCAATAACAATGATGGAATTTCCTTCTCTATCAATCTGGCCTGTTTCCACTGTGCCTGTTTATTTTAATTTCCTTTTTTTGGACTGAAACCTCCACATGACTCTGCTCTGTTTATTTCCTTGGCTGTAAGTGTCGGCATCATTTATTAGCATATCCTCTCCCGTGAATTTGTTCATTAATTATGAAGGTTTTGTTTCCTGCTTCCTAGTAGGATTGTGTTCTGTGTTGCGCGTGTGGAAGGGCTGCGGGTGGTTTTGGTTAGCAACTTCCTCATCATGCCTCTCTGCAAGCAGACGGTTTGCTCTCCACGGTTTCCAGATGGACCGCGTGAGGCAGAGAAGGGAGTCAGCTGCCAAAGAAGCTTTTCTCAAATCCTCTGACCAACCACCCCTGCTCGGCTTATCAATACTCACTGTTGTCTACTTTTATTTGGGCTGTAGGTTAAGTGAGCAAGACCTGCTTTTTTGCAGACAGGCTCCGATCCTTGAAGCCATTTCCATGAAAACTAGTCCGTTAACTAATGAGCAGTGAGCTGCTTGGGGATGCGTGATGAACGTTAGACTTGGCTCTTCCTCTTGAAGACCCTGCAGCCCACTAAAGAAATCAATCAAAAGGTGAAAGAGAAGACGTAATTTGGCTTTTACATCTGTTATTTGAAAATATTGGCTCTGCTGCCCGATTTTCACCGGATTCTCCTGATGTCCTGAGTTAACTAATTCCTCAAACGTTTGTTTAGTACTTACTCTGTGTATGACACCATCTCTAGTGTCAAGATGCTTAAAAGACCAGAAGGTGGAAATAGAGCTGAAAGCAAATAAACGTAATAAAGTGTTAGAGGTGGTCCAATAGACACCTTTCCAGAGTATATAGAGGGAGTAGCAGAGGAGGAGGGGGGCTTTATTCCCTTGGAGTGAGGGGTGGGAGCAGATGTCCCGAAGAAAGCCTGAAGCTACGGGATACGTTTGAGATGCACGCGTACCTTCCGAAGGCAGAAACGGTGGCCGAGGAGGCAGCCTGGTATGGTGGAGGAAAGGAGGGCCTGGTTGCCATTTTGAGGAGTTAGGGTTTCCTTCCCTAGGGAAAGTTTTAGGTAGGTGGGACGTCATTACCAGATTTACTTTAAAAAAAAAAAAAAAGAAAGAAAAGTTACCCTGAGAAGCATAGATTCAGGGGGACTTGAATGGAGGCGAGGAGATTCCTTAGGACAAGATGGCGCGGAGCCGGCACCATGTGATTCCAGACAAGCCAGTGGCGGATGGAAAGATGTCAAGGAAGCAAACTTTATAGAATTGGTATCATTTTTTAAGTATTGGCTTTACAGCAACTGCTGATGAAACTAAGGCTCAGAAAAGTAATGCAGCCGATAAATATCAAAGGGAATATGTCTCTGTGCTTCCAGTGCAGTTTGAAAAAAAATGATGTTATGGCATTGATCACACAGTGCCGTAATATACCATATTGTGATTACTTGTTTATAAGCCTTTCTGCCCTGAGACATTACCCTTCTTAAGGTTAAGAGCCAAGCTACCAAACGATTTGTGTATGCCTAGCATGGGCATACACAAGTATAAACAAGTACCCGATAGATGTTTGAAGAGGAACACGCCACTTCCAGTACTTTTTCCACGTGCAACACACAGCATGGACATACAAAGACATTTCTCTCGGGCTTCTCTTACATCCACCTGAGGGGGCCAGAGCAAAGAGGCAAATTGGGATAATAGGCAGATGATGCTTCTTCCTTTGCTCTAAAATTCCCATCACCTTATCAGAATGCACCCCTGCCTCCAGAAGCCTGCATTAAAATAGCAATAATGAATATTTAAAATATAAAAAGGGGCCATGAAGGTTGATGTCTATTGTGACACCATCCTCAGTGGTCTCATTATCCACAAATCAAGCACGAGAATTTGCTTTCATATCTTTTTTTAATGGTAATTAATGTTTTAACCTGAATCACACTTTATTCTTCCTCTCAGGTCCGTAATGCCTCCTGCCTGGCTCTTTCAAGATGGAGGACAAACCTATGGGAGAGCCTACTCAAGTGGCGTCTAAATTCAAACTTTCCAACAAGGTCGAGAGCACAGGACACTGGCTGGTGGACGATCATGCTCGGATATGGGAAGTTTTAAAGACAGAGGAGGTAGGACAACTCTAAATCACTGAGTTTGTACAATAATAGATTTTCTTTGACTTGAGACTCCTAGTTCTTAGTACGGTCAGCACCACAGACAAGCTCGGCAGATTTTTATTCAGAGGCCACCCATGAATGGAGAACAGTAAGTTAGGAGTGTGTTTCTTGGGTATTCATAGTGCCACGGTGATTTAGCCAACAGAGGTGGCACTGACAGTACTTAAAATACACAGGTAGACATTCTCCTTCTAGAATCCTTCCAGTCCTAAGTGGGAAATCAAATCATGGTGAGAAAGTTGATTCCTAAAGATCAATCATAACAAGTGGAATTATATAGATTCATTGTTCGACAGGATGAGCCTCAGTGTATCATTAGGGCTCTTTGGTTGCAAGCAACAGAAATGGACCCTGACGAATTTAAGCAAAATGGGAAATTATAGGAGGATATTGGGAGGCTCATAGAATTGATGAGAAGCTTTGAAAACTTGGATTAGAAAGAAGACAAGAGTCAAGTCAATAAGAACTGTTCAGGGCACTACCCCTGGTATAAATTCCAATCTTTCCCCATCCTCTCTTCATTCTCACATGTATGTATCTGCTCCAGATGCAAAGCCGTGGAAGAGAGGGGCTCACTGCCAAGCTCAGTTACATGTCTTTTTTTCTGGTTCTTCTGTAAAGAGAAGAAGAATCTTCCATGAGAGACCATTATAGCAACTCCTCACAGCACTTGTGTTTGGAGTCCAAGTGTCCCGTATCCACATGTTGTGACCATTACAGTTCAAGAAAGTAACTTGACAAGTGCAGTCTTAAACTGCCCGAGCAAAAATGTGAACCCTCTCTGTAGGGATACTTACCCAACAGATTTTTTTCTTTTTAAAGGAATAAATCTACACACAGAGTAGTTGAAGTCTTTACAAAACCTACCTAATAGGACCAAGACTCGGGTCAGTTGAGTGAGGTGCCAAGGGCACAACATTTAAGGAAGCACTCTCTCGTAGGTTTGTGTCCTGCACTTGCATGAACTTGGGAGTCAACACATCTTTATATTTTGAAGTGCCTTGCTTGCCTCACCCTCTTGCTGGCTCTGCCACCTGGTTTTATTCTTCTCCTGTATCCTCTAGGTAATCCTTTCCCCAAATTAGGCATTTGCCATTCTTATGCATATTTCAGTATATATGGTACATACCTGTTATCCACATATCGAATATATAATATTGATTTACATCTTATCAATTTTGTGTAAGTTATATACTCTATATCTACTTCTATAGCTTGCTTTTTTTTTTTTTTTTACTTAACATTTGGTTTCCACTTTATCTGTTTTCTGTGCTTGAAACAAGTAGTTCTAGCTTACTCACATTTTACTTTTCTTTATATTCTCTTGATTGAGTTACATTTGTTTATCTGTTCTCTTATTAATACCAGGTTTTTTTTCAATACAAGGTAGTGTAGTACATTTCTTTAGCATAGACACCTGTAGATGGCCTGCTGGATTATAAAGTATAAAAACCTTCAATTTTACTAGTTATTACCAGATTGATTAACAAGATGAAGATATGAGTTTATATCCCCACTAGCAGCATATGAGAATTCTCCCCGCTCCACATCTTCACCAGTTGCTGATCTTATCAGACCTTTAAATACTGGCTGATCTGATTGTTTTGAAATGGGATCTTGTTGTTTTAACATGAATTTTCCCATATGACTAGTCAATTATCCCAGCACCATTTTTGAATGTCCATAATTTCTTCTTAAGTTGGTGATGTTCTCATGTATCATATTTCTTTACGTACACCTTCTGATAGTGTGATGCTTCCTTGACTGTTTTAATTTTAAAGGAAACATGGATATCTAATTGGGTATGTCCCACTGAAATATTGCTCTTCAAAATTGTTTTGGCTGTTTTTGGAACTTACATTTTTGATATGAATTTAGGATGAGCTTGTTAGGTTCTGTGAATATGAAGAAAAAGGAAAGTCTGCTGGAAATTTGACTAGGGTTGAAATAAGTTTGTTGATTAGTTTGGGGGATTGTCTATCATTATGATAATCAGTGAATATCTTGTCTAATTATTGACTTTAATGGGCATGCTTCAATAGTTGACCCTCACTATTTCACCAACATTTTATCCTATACCCCTTTGCTGTAAGATTTTTACTTCTAAAATTAAGGAAGTTTTCTCTTCTCCTTTTCTTTTTTTGTTAAATGTTAATTTTCTTTACATTGTAATATTTGATATCTACAAAATAATATACATCTAAGTTATAGAACATAATATTAAACAGACACTTGTGAATTCATTATGAACTTAAGAACTACAACTTTACCAATTTGTTGAATACATATGTGGACTCTTCGTATCCTATTTCCTTGATTCCTTTCCCTGCAAAGTTAACCATTTTCTTGAAGGCTGTGTTTGATCATTCTTCATGTTTTTAAAATATATAGGTATCCCCAAACAACATTGTTTAGTTAAACAAACTAGTTATTTGGTCATATATATATATGATATAGGTCTTATTTCTTTGGTGACTCACTTCTTTCACTGTTTATAAGATATTTAGTAGTAATTCATTAATTTTTACTGTTGAATAATATGCTGTTATGTGGTTATGCTATGATTTGTTTATTCATATGTTCATGGACATTTTAATTATTTATTTTTTTGCCATTATGAACAATCTGCTAAGAATATCGTTATGCATGTCTGTGCCCTAGTGTAAGAGTACTCCATGCATAAGAATTTTTCTAGGTTAATACCTATTAGGTGAATTTTTAGTTGGGTACATCCAAGTTATTGCTATATTGCTTTCTAAAACAGTACCAATTTACACTCTCACTAGCAGTGCATAACATTTTTCTTATTCTACATCCTTGCCAACTTTTTAATTGTCAGATTTCTTAATTTTTTGGACCTCGTTGTTATAAAATAGAATCTCATCCTTTACTCATCAATTCTTGATATATATCACTCCATCGTAGATACTTTTTTCTTTCTCTCTCTCTCTCTCTTTTTTTTTTAAGAATTTACTTTTCTGAGGGTCTAACTAGAGCAAGAGTCTTTTTTTTTTCCTTTTTGTCTGAAGATGCCTTTATTTTGAGCCTGCTCTTAGAATGATAGTTTAGATGGGTATAGAATTCCAGGTTACTTTCTTTCAGTACATTAAAAACATCCCATTGTCCTCTGCCTTCCATTGTTTCTGTTGTAAACTAGCTAAAAGACTAATTTTTTTATTCCTTTGGATATAATGTCTTTTCTAACTTGCTAGATCTTCTCTACATTTTTGCTGTTTTGTAGTTTCATTCTTCTGTGTTAAGGTGTGTGTTTCTTTTTATTTAACTTCTTGGGTTAAATAAAACCCATAGGGCTTCCCAAATATATGAATGCTCTCTTCCATCAGTCTGGAAACATCTCTGTAATTTTCTTTTCAAATAATTGCTTTTGCTTCATTTTACATATGTTACTCCCACAAGATTTATATCTGATTTTCACACTCTTTGCATATGTCCCTTAACCTCTCTTTTGGAGTTGCTATCTTTTTTCTCTCTGTCTTATATTCTGATTAGTTTTAGATCTATTTTACAATTCATTAATTCTTTCTTCAGTTCTATCTAATCTGCTTTTTAACCCAACCAATGAGTTTTAAATTTCAGTTATTCTATTTTTACTTCTAGAAGTTCTGCTTTGTTCTTTCTAAAATTTTATAGTCATTTTTTAGTGTCTTCATTTATATTCCTGTTTTTAATTAGAAGACTATTTGTCAAGAACTGTGAAGGTTATGAGATCTTATGCTATTTGCAAGTTTTCTTGCCAAGGTAATAGATACTGAAAGAAGACATGAGACTTCTCTGTCTCAGAGACAGAAGAAACAGTAACCAGAGTGTCAGCATGTTTTTATTGGCTCCTATGCTGTAGTTCTTCCAGGGCCTAGATACCTGCCTGCACAAGAAAGGATCACTGACTTTGGGAAACTTTCCAGTTTATAGTAGACAATTAGTAAGCCTGCACTTTCTCCTAGTAGGAGATGTTACCTTATCCTTTAAGGTTAACAATGGGCTACAAACACAGGCCTGAAAAATGATCTAGGTAAGGATCAGCCAGGCCTTGATCATTTGGCATAGAAATCAAGACATACAGAAACAAGAGAGATTCATGGAGGAGTGTTTCTCCTCCATTATATTTAAATATAATAGTCTTATATTCTGAGTTGGCAATTCTAATAGCTATGGATCTTATTTTGCTATCTGTTCTTTCTGTTGTCTTTTGCACATGATGTTTTGTTTTTTTGTGGTTTTACGATTTTTGACTGTGGGTTCATTTTTCTTGGAATAAAGGGAGCTTTCTCTGTTGAGAATTTGCAGTTACTTCTGGGTGTACTACCAACTGGAAGTCACTTTAAAGGAAATTCTTACCTTGAAGTTTTCAGACTACTCGATGTGAATATAGGCTAAAAGCCTGTGGGTGGGTGTATTTATGATAATTAGTTCCAAGGGGAATTGACTCCTCCCTTCCCAGCCCATCCCTGCTCATATTCAGTGCCATGTTTTAAGATAAGCAACTTTCCTGGTATTGCTGTGGAGGGCATGTCCTTCTTGGTTCATCTGAATGCAGAGGGAATAGCATTTTGGGGTCCTAGTTTGATGCAGTGGGGATTCCCTGTAGATTCTCTCTCTTGAGCCATTCCTGGGTTTTGTTTGTTAGTCTTGGGTTCATTTAAAGGAATAAAACCTATATTAGTTAAAGTAACTCTAATGCTTTCTCAAACATTGTCAAAAATTTAAGTGGCTTAATACAATAAGAGTTGATGTCTTAATCACATAATAGCCTAACACTTGAGTTCATTTTTAAAGGAAAAGCATACATGAGCCCAGCATGGGCTTCTTTCAGAAGAAGAATGAGAGAAAATATTCCTGGAAGAGTGAAAACTGTGTAAGGGGTAGTATTTAGAGAGAATATCCTGCAGTTTGGAGCATTTGTAGCAGAAAAGGGATGGCAAGAGATGAAGCTGAGAGGAACCAAGTAATGAAAAGTCTTATGTGCTCCACCCAGAATTTCAGAAATTCTCCTGTGGGCTTTGGGGAGTCAATGAAGGGTGTTAGGCAGGGCTAGTGACATGGTTGGGTTTGTTTTTTAGAAATGTTACTTTGTCAGACATGTGAAGGACAGCCTCGAGCACTTCAAAACCTCACCCACTTAGGTCTCTTTCTTTTCCATCTACATTGTGCTAGTCAGTGCTCAGTGGGGAATTATTTGGGATTGTTCTTTTTTTCAGGATGGGAATTCTCTCTCTCAGCTAGATCCTTTGTCCTTGAGATCATTTCCTTAGTTTTAATTCTATTACACTATAAACCCAAAGCATGAGGATATAAACCTGATGACTGATTGACAAAACATTTTCATAGTCTTTATGTAATCATATAATCATTATTTTACACTAATACATTGTTTCTCTAAATTGTTACATCCACCAAAATATTGCCAGCTGTGGGTACAAAGGCAATTCATTGGATTCACCATAAGATAGCACTTAGTGGTGATGACATTTTGTTTTTTTGCTCATTGCTCATTGAATTTGCATTGAGTCATCTGCTGTGCCACTGGGCTTATCTGTGTTCAGTGTTTTACATTTGTGAGAAGGCTGCCAAGATAAGCAACATTGTCTTGTGGCTATGGAACAGAGATGTTCTCTGCGCGAAATTAAACCAGTGAATGCCTGTATGGAGATTGGACATATGACCTCTTCTTCTCTATCCGGACCGGGACTGGGACCCCACATTGTAACATCACATTCTTGGAGGAAGAAATAGTAATGTGGTCATTATGCATGCTTTGGAGATTAAATCACACTCATCATGGAATGAGTAAAGTAGATGTATCATCAGAAGTGAGAAATGGAATTTTATATATTCAGTTGTGGCCTGTAAGCGAGGGAAAATACCATTGATCGAGCACTTTCTCTGGGTCAAGAACTGTATTTAGTTGGCACTTTCATATTTATCAGTATATCTGTCACAGCTAAAGATATTTTTTCATCAGGATTTTGAAGGTTGGAGGTTAAGGCACATACTCAAAGACACATAGCTGGTAAGTGGCAGAATAATGTTCAAACTCAGGTTTGTCTCTCTTCATTTTTCTTTCTTTCTTTCTTTCTTTTTTTTTTTTTTAAGATTTTATTTACTTTGCAGAGAGAGAGAGAGAGATCACAAGTAGGCAGAGAGGCAGGCAGAGAGAGGGAGAAACAGGCTCCCTGCTGAGCTGAGCAGAGAGCCCGATGTGGGGCTTGATCCCAGGACCCTGAGATCTTGACCTGAGCTGAAGGCAGAGGCTTTAACTCACTGAGCCACGCAGGTACCCCTCTCTTCATTTTTCTATGCTTATTTTCTCACAAAGTTGTCTACCAAAATTATTTAAGTCAATATGATTCTACATTTAGTTTCCTTGCCCAGACTTTAACTAATCCTGGCCAGGGCAGGACCCTCAGCTCAATAGATGGTACCAGTCTTGCTTTCAGAGGGCGTGGCTCTGCAGTGTCTGGTATGAGTAAACACCAGTGTGCCCACTGAGTCCTGACTTTCTTCCACTCCTCAAAGCACTGGCCCGGTGTGTGTGGCTGGAATTCCATCGCTCTCTCTCATACAGTATACCAGTATCTCATGGAGAATTGCACCCTGCCCTTAACACTGTTCTATTTAAATGGGTCCCTAAAACTCTGCTACATTCTTGGTAGCTCTCTTTTCTGCACAGCTGAGCTCTAAGTCACATCCCCCAAGCTGTGGATTGGGGTCCAGCTGTGAACAGTCTGATTGTTTGGAACCTGGATATTTTTATCCATTTCCTGAGCACTTGTCACTTCCTTGGACATTAAAACCTGCCAGAATCACATCAGTGTTTTCCTGTGCCCATGAAACACTGTTCACCAGTCTGTTGTTACCATGGGGCACACCCTTGTCATCAGTAAATCTCTCCAGTTCCAATCGACCAACTTTATATCTTCTGATTTTTTTCATTGGCTCTTGTCACCAGAGTCCCAAGTTGCCCGGTGTAAGATCATGTTACGGTAAGACCAGGGCATAACATTTTTAATAAGTTTCACAGTCTAAACCAAAAGGGGGTCTTTTGCATATCAGATCTTAGTTCTGGTTACATTTCAGCCTTGGTATGAAAAGGTGCTTGCGTACCACCTCTTCAAGGAAGACCTCCTTGACTCCTCTGGTCCGGGTTAGTGACCACATTGTGTGGTCTCATAATACGTCTGCTTATCGATCTTATAAAACTCATCACGTGAGTGGGACTCATATGTTTATGTATTGCTTTCTCCTAAATTAGAATGTAAGCTCCTCAAGGCCTCTGTCCTATTCATCTGTATATGTCCAATAATATTCATGGTGTTTGGCACATAGTAAGTACTTGATAAAAATTTACTGAATACAGAGAACATACAGAGTGCCTAAGAGCATGGACTCTGTAACCAGACTTGCTGTGTGAATTTGTCAAATTTCTTAACCTCTCTGTATTTCTGTTTCCTCCTCTATAAAAATGATATACTTATAGGGTTGTTATGAGAATTTTTTGAGTTCTAATATGTAAAGTGCTCAGAACAGTGCCTGCTACATAATAAGAAATAGAGGCAGACTTTTATTATTGTTGAACAAATCTGTGATGAGGGAAGAGTACAAAATGTTACACCATATCGGCTTCTCCGTTGGATAGCAGCTGCTTTTAATCCCTGCTATCTGGATTTAGGATTTCCCCTACCATCTGGAAGGCCCCACACTCCAGGATCCTTTCTATGATTTTAAGTGACTGTAGAATTGGCACTGATGGTCACAACTGCCTGACTGTAATGAGACTTCCCTCATTTAAAAAAAATTTTATTATTTTATTTGACAGAGAGATCACAAGCAGGCAGAGAGGCAGGCAGAGAGAAGGGAGGAAGCAGGCTCCCTGCTGAGTAGAGAGCCTGAAGCGGGCTCGATCCCAGGACCCTGGGATCATGACCTGAGCGGAAGGCAGAAGCTTAACCCACTGAACCACCCAGGTTCCCCTCATTAAAGTTCCTACAGAGCGATCCCTCAGGCAGGAAGACAGTCAAGCCCAACTAAACAGCACTGTGTTGAGATACACAAATATCCGTGGTGTAGTGACCAGATAGGGGCTTTTCAGAACCACTCAACTCGACTGCCCCCTTCTCTGTGTGTGAGGTGGGGTGACAGGTTAGCAGCGTGCGTACTCGCTCCTCAGGGCCGTGTTCGGGGATCAGAGTGCACGGGCGGTGTTCTAAACCTCGTGGTATGCTGGCTGCTGATTCAGGTGGCGCAGGTGATGATTTGAATGGGACGGCAAACCCTTCTAGAGGGTAAAATTAGACAGGATTGAGAGGAAGAGAACTTTCTCCTATAGAAAGCTCTTTTGTAGTAATCAATTTAGTAGCAGTTGTGATCAATTTATCCTGCTCTGTTTGGGTCCGAGTTCTAGAATGAACCCTGCCTTTACCATACCAGACATGAACATTTCTTCATATTTTAATAGAGAGAGTAAAGGAGACTGCAGGTAAACTTAGGCAAAAAGGAAGAAAGGGAAGGGGAGGGAAGAAAAGAAAAAGGAAGGAACGAAGGAAGGAAGGAAGGAAGGAAAGGAGGGAGGGAAAAGAAAGACAAGTTTCTCGAGGTCCGGGAAGTCATTCCTTCATGGGGCTTGCATTCATGGGCATCGTAAGTCTCCAGGAAAAAGTTAGCAAAGCAGTTCTGTTTCAGCCCATTGTTTTCCACAGTGTGTTCACTGTAAACCTCCGAATCTTGTTGTTCCCTTGAAACCCCCATGATGTCAGGAAAAGCTTGGCATGAGGCAGTCAAGAGGCGGGGGGGGGGGGGGGGGATGGGGGAGAGGAGTTTACAGATGGAAATCTTTCCCATGAAAGGAAAAGGAAGTGTCTTCAGTCCTTTTTAAGCGGGTTTCCCCTTGAAGGGGGCACACATGAGGAAGAAATGACATTATTTACATTTGTTCGTGGGTTACAAATGCAGGGTGTGTGGGAGAGTTTGCATGTCTTCCCACAGCAGTGAGTAGCTATTTTAAAAGCCCATCCTTTCTCAGGGACCCAGGAGAGGAAATAGTTGAAAATCTTCACTACAAACTCTCTTCCTTTGTGACCCGGCATCTGAGCAATTCACCTGATCTACGTAATGGGAAACCCTGATCTAGGAATCCCAGGAAACTTTATAGATGAAGAAAATATCAGTGAGGTAAAGACTGGTGGAGGGGTGGGCTTTGCTGTTTGGAAAGGGTTAGCATTCTTTTTTTTCACTTCCTTGAGAGAGAGAGAGAGAGAGAAAGAGAGCTCGAGTGCTCGAGTAGGGGAGGGGCAGAGGGACAAAGTCCTAAGCAGACACCCCGAAGTGCAGAGCCCTACGTGGGGCTCAGTCTCATGAGCCGTGAGACCATGACCTGAACTGAAACACTGAGTTGGAGGCTCAACTAGCTGAGCTACCCCGGTGCCCTAAGGGTTAGCATTCTTTAAAAAAATGCATTCCGATGTCAATAACCCCAGTGTCTTTGCACATCACACTGTTCTCTCTGTTTAGAATGCCCTTCCTTCTCCTTCCTTAGCTAACGTCTACTCGCCTTAGCTTCCTTAGCTAACCACTCACCTTAGCTTCCTTAGCTAACCACTCGCCACTCACACTCTGGGAATCTTCCTTGTTCTCCACACACTGTGTTACGTGCCCTTGTCATTTTCCCCTAACTTTTTTTTTGAAAAGCACTTTGTGCCTTTTTTATGTATATTTATCACATTATATTGTAAATGCTTATTTTATCATCTTTTCCACTGTACTGTGAGCTCCTAACAGGAGGAACTATGGTTTTTTTCTTTTTCAATGGAATATAAAACTATTTATTGACCACTGTTTACCAGTATTTACAATAAAATAAATAATATACAGTTGGATAACATTCTGACTACAAAGTTATTGTTTTTCCTGGTTTCTGCTGAGCTAGTAACTCAAATACTGGAAAGATTGAGCCTACATGTCAAGAATGGGTGACGGTTAAGAATTTGGATTATAGAAGCCTATAATCTACCCATTTATTCCAGCAGGTGCTATGTCTGTCTTGTTCAAAGTTACATCACTACACTGTTGAGGTGTTTCTTGAATGAATGAATGAATGAATGAACAAAGGAAGGGACAGATAAACAACCATTTTCATATGTTGATACGAACACCTGAGAACACCCAAGTGACAGAATTGGCGGCGGCTTGTGGGGGGATGGGGTTGGGTTAGTGGTGGTTTCTCTGACATCGTAAAAGGGCAGACTCAAGATCCAGAACTGTATGTTTTATTCTGTGGCATGTACTTGCCACTAAGAGGAACCATTACAATTTTATTGGAATTCTGAGAAATCAACACCATATGTGTATAGTCAACATACAGCGACAATAAAAACAAATTGCCTGATGAAAAGAGTCCTCAGTAAGCACATAACCCCTCCACCCACTCTTGTTTACCCTTATGGTCAAATCATGCTTGTAAACCAACTCATTGTTGCCTCAAAACTTTCATTTTAAGTAGGATGGGGGCACCTGGGTGGCTCAGTGGGTTAAGCCGCTGCCTTCGGCTCAGGTCATGATCTCAGGGTCCTGGGATCGAGTCCCGCATCGGGCTCTCTGCTCAGCGGGGAGCCTGCTTCCTCCTCTCTCTCTGCCTGCCTGTCTGCCTACTTGTGATCTCTCTCTGTCAAATAAATAAATAAAATCTTAAAAAAAATAAAATAAAATTTAAGTAGGATGAATACAGGGGGAAAACAAATCTGAATTGTTTCAAAGTAAAAATGTTGATCAAGGGAGCTAAAAATGGCAGAGATTGAAACATTGTGTTGGAAGGATCCTGCCTATCCAGGTGGGAGGAGAAGTTATTTTTAAGGAATAATTGAGAGTAGGGGATCTCTGAAAGCAACACAGAGCTAGGATCTCAAACTGGAGTCCCAGAAGTCGTATAATTTACTAAGTGAAATGCAGATCGCTGACAATAGCATCACAGAAAATGAGTGATTTCCAAACAGCAGGACTTCTCGTAAGAAATGTAGCAAGCTCGTCGATACAAAGTATACATATAAGGACACACCATCCCTTTAGGACAGCGATCAAGGTGTCACCCCTTTTCTGAAAGGAGGCAGGAACCACAAGGAAGAGGATGCAGAGGTTAACTAGATCAAACTTGGGACTTGAGAGCCACACAGATGGGACCATTAAGCAACCATCAGATTTTGAACTGAGAGCTGAGTTCTATGGAGAAAAGAGCCAAATTATTCATCCCTTGGTTTCATTTCTTTTTAATTATGAAAACAAAAACACAGGACACTATAGAAGTAATAAGTGACAGGCCGTTTTTCAGTATGACTCTTAAATATCTAGTCACCTTGTAAAAGCTTTTCATATACAATTGCAACATTGTAGTCATTGTAGGACCAGGAGAAACGTTCAGGGGCCAGTCCCGTCAGAATGTAGCTTGTCTGTTTGTCATCCCTAGTCCCCTTGGGGTCTCTGCAGTCTTTTGATGCTATTTTCTCATTACTCCCATGGTTGCATATTTCTTGTGCGGTGGAGAAACATCCATGGCATTGGCCCACCACTTAATTCTTATTCTTTAGCTAAATTAACCAGAATGCTTATGAATGCAGTGCCCTGGTTAACTTAATTTTCTGCGCATTTGTGAGCTAGCAGACATGACATAGTAAGCCCTTAATTGCCGTTTCTAAATGATTGGATATATAACATATGTGAAAGTACATTTCTCACTCAAAAAGTGCAAGTTGTGGGGCACCTGTGTGGCTCAGTTGTTAAGCGGCTGCCTTCGGCTTGGGTTATGATCCGAGGATCCTGGGATTGAGCCCTGCATGGGGCTCCCTGCTTAGTGGGAAGCCTGCTTCTCTCTTTCCGACTCCCTCTGCTTGTGTTCCCTTTCTCGCTTTGTTTCTCTCTGTCAAATAAACAGATACAATCTTAAAATAAAAAAGTGCAAGTTCCTTCCAAGCATGATAGGATTTGAGGTTGTAGGCCATAAAGGGGAAAGCCTCATGGAGTTTTGGATTCAGCTAGAATTTGGTTTGAGCATAGATACATCCAATATTTATTGGATGTATTATTCTGGGAAGTAGTTAATCCTCTTAGCTTCAGTTTCTTGGTCTGCAAAGTGTGGATGATAATATTCTTTTGGGGAAGGTTGAGTATACAATGAATGTGAACCATCCAGGACAATGACTGGCCCATAGCAAGTGCTTGATTAATATTATTTCCATTTTTCTGTCTCTAGTTAACTCAGGATTGATCACAAAACCGTTGAGTTTGGGCCCTTTGAAAAGTCTTGAATAGAGTGAAAGTAACATACAAAACTATTAACATCTGTCAATTATAGATAGTGGTAATAATGAACATGATTATATATGTTTATGTTTCTGTGCATGTTTTACAATTCTAAAAATTAAACATGTCAATGGGGCACCTCGGTGGCTCAGTGGTTTCAAGCCCTGAATCAGGCTCTCTGCTCAGCAGGGAGCCTGCTTCCTCTTCTCTCTCTCTCTCTGCCTGCCTCTCTGCCTACTTGTGATCTCCATCTGTCAAATAAGTAAATAAAAAAATCTTAAAAAAATTAAACATGTCAAAAGTGAATAAATAAAACTAAATCAAGTGGCAGATATCATTACATGAGCCATCTAAAATAAATCAATTTCTACTATAGTAAATATGGAATAGTGGACTTGAGTCATTTTGCAATCAGTATTTGTTGAGTAACTACTAGGAACAGGATTGATAAAACCCCTGCCTCATGGAGCTTACAGTCCAACGAGGAATACAGATTAAAACTAACAAACATAAAGCCATCACACATGGGATCAGGTCAGTTAAAGGAAAGACAAAGGTTGTAAGGCAGCACAGAGGAGTCACATTTTACCTGATTTTGGGGAGGTGAGGAAAAGCTAAGGATGACTATTGATGTGTAGGGGGCATGATGTATAAGACCTTTTTAACATGTCATTGGAGAATGAACAGGGTGAATGACATCAAGAGATGCAGGTGCGGAAGGAAGTCCTTGGCACATGCAGAGGGAAAAGCATGTGCCCAGGTGTAGTGCCTAGAGGGATGGAGAAGGAAGAGTAGTTCAATGGGGTGGAAGATGGGCTTCAAAGTGGAAGGTGTAGGGGGAGATGAGTCTTGAAAAGGGCCGATCATGAAGGGCCAGAGAAGTTTCATGCTTCTTGGGGAGGGTTCACCCACCAAAATATCAAGACCATTGTCTGCCCCTGTTGGTGGGGTCTCCATTTTTGTACCACTACTGTTGGTGCTCAGGAACTGATAATTCAGTCTTCAAGTCTGATGGAATGCTGTGTTTTCTGGGAGAGGCTGAAATCATGTCACTTGCTATTTTTAAGTGGACAGACTTAAAACTAACTACTTCCGGGGAATAAAATGAGTATGGAAGTTCTGTTTTTTACATATTGTTTTTCCTACATATTTTAAATGTAGAAACTTTCACTGATGGACTGAGGCTGTCCTGAGCTGCAGCCCATTTCTGCCTGCCATCAACAGATTATGGGCAGTGGCTTGTTTAATGTCCTCTTGGACTTAACAGAAAAACAGACTTGAAGATAGCCTTTGGGAACCTAACTTGTAAGTAGATGAGCTTTGTAATAAAATGTTAACTCTATCACATTTTTCCTAGCCTGCTGGTATCCTCTCGAATCATATGGATCAATGTTTGTGTCCCCGGTCTTGAGGTTAACTAGAGTTTTTGAAGTCAATACAAAATCTTACAACCTGCTAGACTTTTCTTTAACAAAAGCAAAAGCATTTGTCCATTATCCTCTGGAGCTGGGACAAATAGCATTTGGTTTGAAGAATCTGAAACACCGTTGCACTGGGGCAGAGATGAAGAAGGGTGATTACATTCTAATGACAGTCATTCACAATATCTGATCATGTTCAAACACAGGACCATTACACATGGTTTCATAATGGAAAATAAACGGGCCAGACGATTCAGTATACACAAACCATCTGGTGACCTTGCCCGTGACTCCTCGGGGAGAGAGTTGATAGGAAAACTGATGATCTGATCTGAGATTGTGATTTGCCCAAAGTTAGAGAATAACATCATTATCCTCTGATTCCCAATGGTTGCTCCCTGCACTTGGTTTTCTACAATTGTGTGAGTCTCAAACATCCTTCTCGCAAACTCCAGTTACATGATAAATTTCCTGGCTACTCTATTTTAATTTGGGAGTATACTTTCTATTGTCACTTGGATTCTTCATGATGACACTCTTCCTTTCCTTCACTCTCTGCCCTGACCTACCTTCCCCCTCATTAATATTGAGAGAATTAACATTAAATCTAGAACTGGGATGTTTGAAAGAGTAGATCATCTTTATAGTTGGTTCTATGTGTCCAAGAAAAGTCTTTAAGCTACAACTCTGGGTAGCATTTTTCTTTCCTCCAGTTGCATTTTTTTTTTTTCCTTATTTAATGTGATCAGTAGTTCAAAGCAGAAACTATTCTTGGCTCAGTTTCCTCCCCACTAGTTATGACTTTTAGATGTATATGTGGAATCTTGTTCTCAGAGGAAGATCTAAGGAGACCCTGTTATAAGTATGGGGTTAGCCACCATAAGGCACAGCTGGTACAAATCAGCATGATACAGCAATAGCTCAGGGTTATTGGCAGAGCCTGTGTTTAGGATTTAATAGTAAAGAAAAGGGGCTCTGTACTGTGGGACCGAGAAGAAGGGAAAAGCTAGGGAGGGAGGAAGGGAGGATATCAAAGATAAACAGAAGAGGGAAGACATTAGAAGACTGGGGGGGCCGTATAGTATATAAAGTTTATTAAATAAAATGATATTCATATATAATCCTTCCTGGTTTAGAGCGATTTGGGGGCACCTTATTTTATATACTATATTCCAGTCCTTTAGGAGGGTAAACGGAGGAACTGTGGGGTAACTGGATAGCCCATGAAGAACTGGGAGAGATTTTTTTTTTAAAGATTTAATTATTTATTTACTTACTTATTCATTTGATAGGGAGAGAGAGAGGGCACACACACAAGCAGAGGGAACGGCAGGCCGAGGGAGAGGGAGAAGCAGGCTCCCCACTGAGCAGGGAGCCTGATGGGAGACTGGATCCCAGGACCCTGGGACCATGGCTTGAGCCAAAGGCAGACGCCCTGAACCGTTCAGGAGCCCCGAACTGGAGAGATTCTTGAAAGAGATTGGGAAGAACAGAAATTCTAAAATGAGAAGAGAGTATGGATTCAACAGAGTATGGATTCTCCGTCCACAGTCTGATTTGATGTATGTCGTCCCTAGTTCAGTCATGTCTCAGATTTTGAATAAAGATATACATGGTCAGCATAAATCTCTCTGAGTAGGGTGACATACTTTTTTAGATCATTAAGAATAGACTCAGGCTCCAGAGAATTAGCTGTATCCTTCCCTAAGGCCTGGCTTCAGTGCCTTTGAAGGCAATTGAGCAGTGATAGGAGGAGCAGTTTTTGAAACCGCAGGTCCTCCTGTTCCATCCCCCTGGCAGAATTATACACCTCGCCCTGTGGATCCGAGAGCCTCTTGTAGATTCTTTTCTCGGTCTTTCAGGGGATACCTGTAGGTGGCTGAGAGGAACAGAGAAGGCAAGACTCCCTCCTCCCCTAGCAGACAGACAGTAAGGGGGCAGTGTAGCTGCCCATTTTCTGGAATAAGGGATTCAAAGTGGAGATTCTTATTGGTGGTGCTGCAAACTTTAATTATCTTGAGATCAGAGAGCTTCCAGGTGCAGATGTGGTCACATATCAAGGTATGTCAGATGGCCCCCAGGGCTAATTCCGGGTCAACACGAGTGTTCGAGATAGTCCCCAAGGCTAATTCTGGGTCTTCATGTGACTGGATTCCACTGGAAACTTCAAAAACAAGGAGATAGATAGAAGCATGAGGAAAGATCATTTGTAAGTTTGTTTCTTTTTATGAATGCTGAAAAGGTATCACTGCTGGGTTCTGTGACCTAGCTGAAAAAAAAAAAAAAAAAAAAAAAAGAAGGTATTTTATGGTCTAGTATGTGGGCGAAAGAACATATCTGTGAGGGGAGGACTGGGGTAATTTGAAGAACTATCAATTTATAGAAGAAAAGAATCAGTATCTAATTAGCATGAAAAATGCTCAGATCAAATAGTGACTAGAAAGTTCATCCGGTTTAGTTTTTACACAAAATACTCCGTGAGTTATAAAGGTCTAGAATTTGGTTCTAATTTCCTCTCTTTGGGAATCCCTGTAAACAGGTAGTGTATTCTTAACATGGTAAAATAAATAATTTCCTTCCTTCCTTCCTTCTTTCTCTCTCTTTCTTTTTTCCTTCAAGATTTTATTTATCTATTTGAGAGAGAAAGAGAAAGCATGTGCTTGGGGGATGGGAAGAGGGAGAGGGAGAAGCACTCTCCACTGAGTGGGGAACCCAACTGCAGGGCTCCATTCCAGAACCCTGAGATCATGACATGAGCCGAAGTCGGACACTTCCAGGTGAGCCACCCAGGTGTCCCAAGAAATAATTTTCTTTAAAGAATTATCTTAGTGGAAGATGAGTTCATAGTAGGGTAGCCTTCTTAAGAAGATATGGGATCTCTCTGAAGATGTAGCTCTTTTCTGTATGATGACCAGTCTAACAATTTTGTGGATCATTGAAGTTGGCTTGGTGTTATTAATCTTGATCTCTTTGGAACAAATACTAGGTAATGTCATTTTAATGTTTTTAATATGTTTTGTGTTGTTTTTTCCCAGAGCATGATAAATTTGAACTAACACATCTATTTTATTTTGGACCAGTACCCTTTGCTATCAAGGGCATCCATTTTTGAAGCAGCTGTTTGGGTTGAGGGATACAGAATGTGGCCATGAAACAGATCAAAGCTGATTGGCCCTCAGGGTAAATAAGCTCATGACCTTGGCCTCATTAGCCCTGTGCTGTAACTAGCTGTAACTGCCCTGAGGGGAGGTTCACTTCCCTGAAGAAGCTCCAGCATTTGGAAATTATCCAAGAAGGCTTATAATGTTGTTGACCCACTCTTTTCTGCCCTAAGGATGAATGACTGGCCGGTTGAGGGAGAGATGGGGAAATTCTGTGCTTACCCTGGGACTGATGGTCCTGGGATCACCACCAGATAGAAAATAATGCTAGAGTTGGGCTATTTCATAGGATTTGTATATGGCCAGTGCCAATGGATATTTTACTCAGCTAAATGTTGATGAACTTGCTCCAGAATGAAAACCACTGAGGTGGGTTTTGACCAATAGAAAACCTCCACGTGTGTCACAAACGTTGTGTGACAGGTGAGGCTTTCTGTGCAGGAGACTCTCTTGAGTCTTAGCCTTGCCTTATCTCTTCACACCACTGGGATGAACAATTGTGTGTGCACCAATGGGATGTGGAATGGATTGATAAGTACAACCTCCAGACTGTGTGCAGAAGCCAGAGGTTTTCCCAGGCCCAGGAATACAAAGGAGTCATGTTGTTCAGTAGCAACAGCAGCTCTTAAAGTTCTGTCTCTGAGGCTGGTTTATATTCCTCATCCTTTAAGGCCTATTGCTAAGTAGCTTTGTCAATATTCCCTCCTAAAACCCCCCTTCTAGCCTTCTGATTGGCCAGTGGGGTGGGGACGGGGGATAAGAGTGCTCCTTCTGACTTCTTTCTGGAGAGCTGGGACAACATTGTGGTCCCTCATATTTGTGGTCTCAGGCAAGGTCTAGTTCCTTGTAACCGAAGTCCTTTTCTAAAGCACAATAAGAAAAAATGAAATTCAATAAAAAATCCAGATGGAGCAATGATTACCCTTCTTCTTTCCACTTCCCCTCCACTCTGACACCCAGCGAACACGTTCTGCAGAGGCCAGCTTCCTCCTTAGTGTGGGCTAGAGAGCTTCCTCTTCAGGTCAGCTGGCTGGGGTATTATCAATCGCTCTGTGGACAATCTCTTTTTTCTGTCCTCATTAGCCACATAACCAGTTGCTGTTGAAGACGCTAATTTAGAAACCCTGTAAAATAATAATTGTTATATTTTTTAATAGTGGGGGGTACAAATAAGAAACCCAAACTGGTCCCTGATCTCTCCCCCAGATGGTCCCTATCCTGGGAAGCCATCTTTTCACCCCATCTCAGAGACTTTTCCCAAGTTAGCCCCTGCTAACCATTTGAGAGTCTTTCACACACATTCCTGTATGTAACTATGTGCAAATGTATATTTTCATACAGAAGGGCTCACACTATACACACTGTTCTATAGCTGGCTTTTTCTCCTTAATGATATATCTTAGAAATCTTTCCATATTGGCACACACGATCCATCCCAATTTTTTAACCAGTCCCTAGTAATCTGTTATATGGATGTGCCCCCCCCCCCTTTTTTAAATCTAACCAGTCCTTGTACTGGTGGACATTTTGATGTATTTTTAAAACCATGAGAAATAACACTTTGGTGGCCAGCCTTGTACATATGTTTTGTTGAAATATTCCTTGAATATCCACAGATAAATTCCTAGCAGTGACATTCCTTGTTCAAAGGGAATGAATGTTCTTAATATTGACAAGTATTGCCAAATTGTGCTCTAAAACGGTTATGCCTGCTCATACTCTTAAGATGTCAAATATCTATTTTGGGTAGAAAGAAAAATCACATTTTCTCAGACTTATGTAGCTGGTTTCTGTTTATGTTCTTAAAGTGCCCTCTCTGTTTCAGCCTCTGGACATCTGCTACACAAAGCAGGGATGCCCCCGTCATCTCCCTTCACCACCGCTCCCCTGGAGGACCCACCCCACTCTGAAGCCATCAGTAGAATAATTCTTGTCCTATATCTTAAGAATGTGCTGGGCCAGAAAAGGATGTGAGTTCTAATTATAAGGACTGCCCATTGATGGTACTACATCCAAGTACCTGCCACAAGGACACCAGGGCTTCAATTCCAGCGAAGCATCTGGAAGATAAGGCTTAGCCATGTCATGTCAACCCAGGCACACAGCATTTTGAGAGGTTATCACCAGCTCTGCTCCCCATCAAGTCTGTGAGGCAAGAGAGAATCTTCTTTGACGCTTCTAAAGGAAACTTAGGACCTATAGCTTCATCAGGGGAATGGAACTCCTCACCCAGTCGGGGAAGCAGGGAGGAATGATTAAGCACTTGAAAGCACTTTGAAGAGTGTTTAATCACAGTTAAATGCTTCTTCATAAAAGCTGATATTTTGATGTCTGGCTAACATCACGAGACTCCTGACCACGGCCTAGGATTGGACACTTTGCATTTTTACAGTGGAACAAGAAAATAAGACATGGAAGCCACTAAGATGTCTAATACTAGAGAATAATGGAGGTAGTACAGACGTCGTGGTGGGTGGATTATAATTACCTTATTTTTGTTGGTAATGTGCTCTGATTGCATACAGGGATTTGGCGAGATTGTTGTCATATTTTCTTTTTTTAAAAAAAAATTATTTATTTATTTATTGAAAACATATAATGTATTTTTATCCCCAGGGGGTACAGGTCTGTGAATCGCCAGGTTTTCACACTTCATAGCACTCACCATAGCACATACCCTCCCCAATGTCCATAATGTTGTCATATTTTCTAAAGCACCTGGAGTTCTGAGGAGGAAAACTGGAAAATGAGTACAAATAATGATGCTCAATCCGCTTAAGTCATCCCCATCACCCTGTGGCATAGACCTTGGCAAAATAAGAAGGCCGTAGGATTTCCATGTCGAGATGTACTGCTATACAGGGAACCAGAGCCTGAGTTTTCTACAGGGTGCAAGAAACCACTTTGCCCACTTTAATCAGAAACAGAAACACCCACTGGTCAGTCTGGTTTTCCTACCAGTGCCTTCTCCACTACCATGGAATGTTTAAAAGACAACCAGGGGAGGGTGCAGCTGTGTTCCCTGGTCCTCGAGTTGCCTTGTGTCAGTAGGGAAACTGCTGGGCCTCCTTAATCACACCTGTGGACCCAGTTGTTGCCCGAAGGAAGGACTGAAGGGATTGGAACTGGTGATTGAATGTATTCCATCTGTTTTGGGAAGCCATGGAAATTTGGGGTTGGGGGAGGGGGAGAGAGAGAGAAAGAAAGAGGGAAGGAGAGACAGAGGGGAGATGGAGAGTCGTACGTCCAAGAAGAGAGCTAAGGGAGTGTCAGTGAATTTCCTTCAAGTCTGTAGGGACAGGGGTCCTTATCCCCTCGGTTTCAGGAATGATTTGATTCAGGATGCTAAGCAGACACTTGAAAATGTGAACTGGTTCAGCGTTGATCCTGGATGGACCATGACTCATTTTGCAAAATTAAGCCAAATCTCTCTTTCCCTGCTCCCCTGTCTCCTAACAGTTTTGCTTTGCTAAGTAATCAGACATGGATCTTATTCCCAAGATGTGTATATATAGCCTTAGAGAGATAAGACATTTAAAACAATGCAATAAAATCCGTAATCAAAGTCCAGATACTGAGCCACAGGAGTTCAGAGGGGGAAGATGTCATTTCCAGTCAGGGTGGGCAGGAGATTATGATATTCATATTTTGGGGCTTAATATTTATTAAGAATTCCTCAGTAAATGGGGATGTGATGGGACAAGGCCCCCTCCAGGCTGAGCGGTTGGCAGGAATATATCAGGGAGGTACTGTAAGTGGGAGGCATGAGTAACAAAGGCAATTAGATTGTTTTGACCGGAGGAAAGGGCACACAAGGGTAGCGAGAAGGATGTTTCCATGGCAAGGCGTTGAATGTCCATTGTGACAGCTCACAACCGTGTTAGAAATAGCCTGGTTCACTGCAAAGGATGGTGAACTGGCAGGGGCTGGCTCTGCCCCCAGCGCTGGGGCAGGAGTGGAGAGCAGTATAGGACGACAGGCGCAACATCGGAAGGGAGAGGCCTGGCGATATGGAGACAGATGACGCGTAGTCGCCTAGGCAAGGAGAGCTGGTATGGCAGGGTAGGTGACAGATCTCTCAGGAGGCGCTGGGACTGAGAAACGGAGGCACAGGTGGCACTGGGAAATGTAATCTGGAGTGAGGGAATAAGAAAGTGTGTCAGCAGTTAGAAGGCTCCAGCTGCCGCGCTCAGGTTTATGGGCAGACTTCCAAGCTCTGGAAGGAGGAAAGAGGGGAATGGAAAGCAAGAAGCAGGGCCCCCACCCTAGAGGGACCGGGCAGATTTCCAAGCCAGGAGTCAGACCTGGAACGGGGGGGGCCTGCCTCGCGGTGGGAGTGGCTCGTTGCTCCGTTCCAGAGCGCTGAGCAGAGGGCTTCTCATTCCTTCTGCATAAGGTTATGACTGCTCTGCGACGTGGGGTGTGCAGGGGGGCGCGAGGAGGCCCCACCGTGGGGAGGGGAGGGTCCAGATGCTGGGCCGCTGCTGGCTACGGAGCTGGGGCTTTCCTTGGTAGGCAAAAGGGGAAGAACGGAGAAATGAAAACAAGTGGCGATCTCAAACAGAGCTGTATTTCAGGAAGATTCATTTGAGGCTAGTGCGTAAAATGAATTTAATGAGTCCTTACTGTCTCAAATTTCTTCTCTTCCCAAATACTTCTCCAGTGTGTTCACGTCTCTCCACACCTCTTTCTAATGCTGTAGGTTAAATAAACCATGGTGTTAAAATTAGCATATTAAGTTAATTAATACGATATTCATTTCACCCATTTATTTTTACATTTTTAATGTGGCTTCTAGAAAACTTGAAGTTATGTAAGTAGCTGACATTATATTTCTTTCTTTTTTTTTTAATATTTTATTTATTTATTTGACAGAGAGAGATCACAAGCAGGCAGAGAGAGAGGAAGGGAAGCAGGCTCCCTGCTGAGCAGAGACCCTGATGTGGGGCTCAATCCCAAGACCCTGAGATCATGACCTGAGCCGAAGGCAGAGGCCTCAACCCACTGAGCCACCCAGGCGCCCCTATTTCTTTCTTTTTATAAAAAATATTTTATTTATTTATTTGACAGAGATGACAAGTAGGCAGAGAGGCAGACAGAGAGAGAGAGGGAAACAGGCTCCCTGCTGAGCAGAGAGCCCAATGCAGGGCTCGATCCCAAGACCCTGAGATCATGACCCGAGCTGAAGGCAGAGGCTTAACCCTCTGAGCCACCCGGGCGCCCCTAACATTATACTTCTATGGGAGAAGTGTCCCTTGAATCCTCTCTCCGTATCACAGTCAGATCTTTTGAAAATACAAGTCTTCTCCCGTAACTGTGCTGTGTGGAGGCTTTCGATGGTCTCCAGTGCCCCCAGGATTGAGTCCAGACTCTTCAACATGGCTCGCAAGCTCTTGTCATCTGATGAGGTCCTCATCTCTCAACTACCCCTCCTCATTGCACTCATCCTTGGGGCAGATCAAACCATACAGAGCTCTGTCTGTGAAGTCACTCAGCATTCATGCCAGTTGACTTCCTGAACTGACCATTTCTCCCCCTTCTCATTGGCTAACTTTTGCTTCCTTCCCATTAAAGTCCCCGACTCCTCAACTCTAGAATATGTGCCTTTCCTTGATGCTAGGGGGGCCCCGCCATGTGCCTGCTGCCTTGTAGCCTTCTCACATTCTCAGTAAGGTCTTATTTACCTGCTTCTATCCTCCCTAGAATGTATCTTTGAAAGCAGGAAATCTCTGTTGATCCCCGCCTCATGCCCAACACTTAGCACAGTACCTGAGTCACAGCAGCTACCTGCATGACTGTGTGAATGAAGAAATGGGGCCATGATGCCAGCAGTGGGGTCCTGAGCCAGATAGTGCTACCAGGAATGAAAAGGATGAGATGCTCGGGAAAAAGCCAGTAAGGACGTAATTCTTGAGTGCAGGCCACTATGTGATGCGCCTCTGATTACTAATGTGTATGAACAACTGATGAACTTCATCAGGTGCCAGAAGGTCCTATATCATATAAGCAACAGCAAAGAAACAAACAAATGTTCTAAGAACAAGAGTGTATTCTTACTATATTTTTTTTTAAATTTTAATTCCAGTGTAGTTAACATATGATGTTACATTAGTTTCAGGTGTACAATATAGTGCTTTAGTAATTCTGTACATTACTCAGTGCTCATCATGGTAAGTGCAAAAGTGTATTCTTTTATTTATTTATTTATTTATAAACATGTAATGTATTTTTATCCCCAGGGGTACAGGTCTGTGAATCGCCAGGTTTACACACTTCACAGCACTCACCATATGTTCATAGCCCCACCCCCCTCCACTGGCCCCCCTCCCCCCAGCAGCCCTCAGTTTGTTTTGTGAGATTAAGAGTCAAAAGTGTATTCTTTTAAAAGTAGCATGGTTTTGGGAGCCAAAAGACTTGGGCTCAAGACTTGGCTCTTGGATTTACATTGTCTCTGTGGTCTTGACATTTCATTTTCTTAGGTTATAAAATGGAGCTAGTACCTCTGCTTTGGGGGTTGTGGTGAAGATTAAGGAGACTAAGACACGTAAAATCACTTTGTCAACTGCAGTGACAGAAAGCGTTAGCCAGTTACCAATGCAAAAACACTTATGCCTTCAAGTAGGTGATATTCATGCGATGGTGACTAAATTGTACATAATCTTGACCTACCCCAAGGCATGTAAACCTCAAGAAAAGCGCCCTGGTACAGAGGAACTTAGGTAGTCTGCACCACGTGAAGTGCCCCATTTCAATCAGTATGACTCAGGGAGTGCTCTGGGGAGGGAGTGAGCCGGGTGGTGCTGCGGGCGCTGGCACCTGAGTGGTGTGGCTGGGCCAGGCGGCCTCCTGCTCTCTGCCTGGTCTTTGACGAACTCCCGTTTGACCTATGGGCTTGGGCTCATGCCTTTCCCTCTGCTTGGACTGCTCTCTTCTCCTCATGGGCCCGCTTCCCGAAACCCCTTCCCCATCATCTGGAAATTCTATTCCTACTTCAAGTCTGCAGGAGGCTGACAGTCTTTAGTATCTAAAGTTGCCTTCCCCTCCCCCCCCCAAAAGAGAGCCCACTATTTGGTCTTCTCTCCCATTCCCTGGTTGGGTATAGCACTGGGCAGTCTCAAGAAGCCCTTCTTGAGACCAAGCCTGTATTCTTGCCCCCAGAAACATGCCCAGCTCTTACGTGGGGCGTGCCGGGATGGTTGTTCTTAGTGGGACAACCTGCAACACTAGCATTCTGACTTGGAATTTAGTCTGAGTGGTTCCATGCCGGGCCGGGGTCACACCCTTCCCTCCTGCCTGCTTTGTTCTTCTGCGTGTTGGCCTCCCTTACTTTGGATCCATGGCCAGTGTGTGTAATTCAGTGCTTTACACATAGTATATGCTCTGGTAAAGTCATTAAAATAGTTATTTATTTACCTGACCCTTCATAGAGGATTATGTGAGGGATTATGGGATTACATAAACTAAAACAAAAGCTTGCCTTTTGTTTCCAGGGGACATACAGTCAGTTGGTACAGTATACTATTACGATGAATTAGTGCTCACAAAGTGAAGATACAGCACTACTTCTTTTTTAGGAAAAATGAACAGCCCACTTGGCACGTTTTGTGAACTAAGGGCCATGCCTAGGATTCTGTCTGATCTGTGATTCCTCTTTTGGGGCCTTCCCTTACTCTGTTCCCTCTGCCTGGATGGCTCTCTCCTCCTCGCCCCACCCCCTTTTTTTTACTACTTCTAAATCCATCTCGACTTCCAGGTCTTACCTTAGAGCCCATTTTCTCTAGGGATAACTCCCTCAATCTTATAGACACAGCCTGTACTGCCCAATGGCAATCTTTCTGTTGGCATTTATCATTCTGTAATGTACATGCTTTGTCTATTTCTCCCTTCAATCCATTAGCACCCCGAGGAGGGTACTGCAACTGTCTTGATGAAAGCTATTTCTGCAATGCCTACCTAGCACAGTGCCTGATAAATAGTAGGTGCTTTATAAATATTCGTTGCATGAATGAGTTAATAAATAGCTAAAGGAATCCCTTTTAGAGCCGAGAGCAGTATTTGAATCAGAGTATATCAGAGTAATCTTAGAATGCTATATTTTAGCCTCTAGAGAAATGACTCTCTTACCTTTACTGATTTCTGTTCTGTTTCATGGGATATAGGTTGGGCTGCTTATAACAGAAAGCCAAATTTATAACACTTGAAACAAGAGGGAATTCTATTTCTCTCTTACAAAACAGTCCAGAGACAGGCAGTCCAGGACTGGTCTGGCCACTTTGTTCCATGAGATAACAGAGCCAGGCTTTTTCCATTTTGCTGCTCCCCCACCTGGGATGACAGCCTTGTCCACATGGTTCCCTGTGATGACCTCATCCTGGGAGGTCCGCTTTTGTCCTGGAATCCTCAGATTCTGTACCCATAGTGAACTTAATCGCTTTTCAGTACCTGGAACTGATTCTAGGGCCTTCTGTACCCTATTGGGGCAGCTTGAATCTGGTGTAGATTTATAGAACTAAC